>NW_028146633.1:322500-922500 GCF_056507025.1 Lutjanus erythropterus
ATGGCAAACTCAGATTTCACCCTCAGTGTCATCAACCCAGGTTCTAGCAACAGCAGGCAGCTATTCAGTTTTCAGTGAAAAGGCTGTGATAAATTCACTGTACACTACCTACCTAGCACCAAACAGCAGAAATTTGGTGCAGACCAAAACACAAATAAAGTGAATACAAAGTGATATTTGTCAGGTGGACCCCACCACCACCACCACCTGTCAGGACAAGCGGTTGTGGATGGATGGAATACTTTTTCTGAATCTAACTACTTCAAATTGGTATTTCTAAAGTGTTATATCATGACAGAATTTAAGTACAGGCCCTCACACTAAGAGCTGAAATGATTTGGTTAATCATATATGAAATGTCAGACATTTGTGAAAATACTCCTTAGATTATATTTCTTTATATTTGTGTATATATGCTGTATGTGTGTGTAGCCCTGTGTTGTTCAATCATAAAAAATGGTATTGATACTTTTTTAATATTTTGTTGATCTTATTTTATCACACTGAAAATAATTAAAATGCTATTACTGGTGTTACGGTTCTCAATTCCTTTTGTCAGACAGTTACTTGATGTTGGGCAGTTGCCTATTTACGTCACAGGGTGGTACTGTTGCGCTGCCTGTTCTGCAGTTGATCTGGTGATTCGCTCTGTTTATCCCTTCCAGGGCACCGTAGTGTTCGGATTTGCTCCATGTAGGACGCCATGTTTTTCAAAGTTTATTTTCGCTTGCTCTGCAAGGTAAGCATTGGATCAGTATCCTACATTATGTCTAAACGTTAGCACTAAAACCACCCATCCTGTTCACTGGTTCATGTGTACATGTTGGGTGAAAGTCTGCCATGTGTTTCAGTGATAATTGGCCGTGTTTTTAACAGTTTGTGAGTGAGTTTGTGACACAGTGAGGTGTGGCTATGAACGTGGCTAGCATGCTGTATATGAGTAGACAATTGACTGTAATCTAGACAGGATGGAGCATTCATTTTTTGTGTCTACCTAGTTATTAATTTGAGAATGTAATGTTATGTTGGTCATTTGTTCTTTTCAGAATGCTGTATGTAATTAAATTAGACTGATATTTATTTTCATGTGACATATTTTTTTCTATTTTTTGCTGGGTAAGAAATTGTAAAATAAAACCACTTGATGATATGGTAAAGACTGGCTTTGTAGACAGGGGATACATATTTTGGCAGACTGAAAATACAGCCTGACAGAATGTGTGTCCCCACATAATGGGGGATACATATTTTGACAGACTGTCTGAACAAGTCTTCATAATGAAAACATGTCCTTAACGAAGAAAGGAAAACATATATTATTGCATTCGTGCAATAAACCTTGACAACAAGCACTGAAGAATAAAAACATTTATTTTGATACATGAGCCATGTAAAACTTTTTAAAGTCTCCTTGACAGAACAGCAGTAATCACACGACAAATTATACAATCCACATATTGCTATATTTCATTATTTCATTGAGCATAGTAACGTCCATCTTTACTGTACTCTACTGTTCACCTTTACTGTTTACAGTTCAAATTAAACAGCCCTGACTCATTTAAAACTGGTTTACAGCTAATTCCTGTTCTGTATCACATAAAAGACAGAAGCACGTGACAAAACAGAACAAACAGAAGATACAGTAACACACAAATTACTACGTACTTTGCTGTATCAATTCAAAGATTTCATGAGATGATCACAAAGTAACGATGGGCTTGTCCTTTGCCACAACTCGTTGCATTCATGCCAAATTTGCCAGTGAGACTAAACTATCAGGTTATTTCTGTGTTTTTGGAATGTTTCTTTTTTTTCATCCCAGAGGAATTATACATTTGCTTGTCCTATATTATGTTTTTGCCACGCAATGTTTTGTGTCACCGTGTTTTTCACTTTAACACTTTGTGTGCATACTTATGTTCCAGGAGTTTGCTGCTGCGTGTAAAATACAGAGTGGCAAGTGTGTTATCACCATTAAGGTAAGCTGCTTCCATGTGATGAAGCTTAAGTATGACTATAAAAATATTGGTTCTTTCTTTGTCAGAACAGGCTATTGGCAACATATACTCAGGCCTAGAATGAGGTCATTTTTAGGAGAAGTCACTTTGGCCTATGATGAATTCAAATTTATTGGGGCTTTCTGGCCACATTGTAGGGCACAAAAGTGCACAAACAGTAGGTGGTAATTACACTGTATATAGATGAAACAGTTTTAGCTGATAATTAGCTAGATGAGCTACTGTAAATAACCAACACAAACACCCATTATTAGACTGTAAACCATTAATCAAACCAATGAATAAATGCAGTCAATCAGACAATTTAAAAGCTAATTTTATGTTTCACTAGTATAAAAGTATCAGTTCTTTTTGTTGTGTTGTGTACCTTCAGTAGTGAGTGACAGGTAAACACACACAAAGGGCAACCATTTATTGCATACTGCAGTTAGAAACTGACAATAATTAGCTGATAATTAACCTGATCAGCCACAAAGTAATTGATACACAAATTATTAAACCATTAACCAACCAACATGATTAGACCAACTGTATGATTAGAATTGTGTCGATTGCAGTGTCCATGGCCAATTCCACTCTATTTAAAGTCTGACCTTTGCAACATCTCAGTGAAAGCCATGTATCTCTCCTCTGAATATCTGGAGCTGTACTCACAAACATTCTAAAAAATGAAAAAAAAGGAGGAGGGACAGAAATTTTTATCTTGGTGAGGAGGTGTGGTTGACGCTGTTGCTGGGTATGACTTATTCTTTTAAAAGGTGTGATTGGTTGATCCAAAAAATAGGACAGATAGAATTTAGTCTCTATTAGGGCTGAACAATTAATCAAAATTTTGTCACAATTTCAATATGTTCTGCTGCAATTTTCAAATCACAGGATGCACAACATTTTTTAAAGGCAAAATTAAGGTCAAAATACCATTTTAAATAAATATTGTGGTGCTGCAGAGGTGTACTGGCCAACACATCATTCTCTAGTTTAGTGCAGATCCCTGAAAATAACACACCATAATCATTTTAATGTGTTTTTCAACTGAGAATAATGTAAAAAATACCCTTTCCTCCAATATTACAAATCCTATTGCAATAGCAAAATCAATCAAAATAATTGCAACTAGATATTTCTTAAAATTTGTTCAGCCCTAGCCCCTATTAAGACATGGTGTAATTATGAACACTATTTAACCCTCAATAACACCCGTGGACATTTTTGTCCTTTTGGATTTTAATTTTTCCATCATTTTGGCTGTGTTAATGCATATTGCATACACTTTGGTCATGTTGTGTATTTTTGTGTTAATTTAGACACTTAAACTTCATATGCTATGATATCTCTAAAATAAACTGTGTAATGAAAATGCTCCCCAATTTACATCCAGAAGATATTTTTGTCCCCTTGACTTGTGGCAAAACTGCGATTTTTGATCCCATTGCCATTGGAGCATAAAAGCATGTTTGGGGGTTTTTTTTTCGGCTCTCATCCTGCAGTCTTCAAAGTTGTTTTTGTATGTCTGCTGTAAACTATACTTGATGTGAATGTGGACTTAGAGAAATTAAATGTGAGCTTTGAGCTTTACTTGTAGTAAAGTTCAAAGTCCCTCAATAATCCACAGTCAAACATTCACTCATTCATCTCATTCATGTAGACAGACAGCTGCATGAAGGACACAGGTGCAAGAAAAACAGAAAAACACTAAGTCTGAGAGTCCATGAGTTTACACACACACAAAGTCTCTCTCTCTCTCTCTCTCTCTCTCTCTCTCTCTCTCTCTCTCTCTCTCTCTCTCTCTCTCTCTCTCTGTCTCTCTGACTCTCTGTGTGTGTAGCTGTTATCAGCGGTCAGTTTGTCTGCTGCGCACATGACGTGACCATCGTGCAGAACTCGTGTGTGACAATGACGGGCACAGAATCAGATATGTGACGCTGACCGGCCGGTCACCGGTCAGGGCAGGTCATGCTGAAAACCGGCCGGTTCTGGTCGATCGGTGCATCCCTAATATGTGCTGTACTTATTAAGGAATGCACAAGGGTTAAGATAATATCTTTTGAATAAATTGTAAGCCATACTGTAAAAGTAGCCTACAAAATATAGCAGTAGCTATTAGGGATGGGCATCAAGACCCGGTTTTACTTTAGAACCAGTTCCAAAATTACGATTACTCCAGAATCATTAAGAATTGAGATTTCCAATTCCACTATTGATTCCCATGTGCAAATTTAATGCGTCTGAAGTCACAGACTCAAACTTTTCCCGACTTGGTTTTTGTTTTCTCTGCACCTGGGTCCTTGATACACATGTATGCATTACACGGAGTGCATGTGTGATTGATGTTATCGAGTGGCTTTGAACTTACCTACATCAGCATTAAGCTCACATTGTATTTCTGTGGTTCACATCCACATGAAGCAGAGTGAATGCAAACATGCAATGAGGACCACTAACTCGTTTAGTTTTACCCCTACAAAGATGCACACATGTACACACACTCACGCACACACACCACATAGCGGGTGAGGGAGGTACCCATCACCTGTTCAGGCCCAGATTCTTTAACTTGCTGATGAGCCTGAAGGGCCCTATGGTGTTACACCCTGAACTGTAGTCCACAAACAGCACTCTCACATATGTAATATGTTAATTTTCTTTTTTTTCAATAACAGGACAAGCTGTGGCATGTAGCAAGAACAAAGCACAGAAGAGGGGGCTATGCACCAGGGGCTATGCCGTAAGGACTTTAGTGTTGCATATGTGGCATGTGCACTACCAGGTAAGCAACTCGAGAGCCCCAAGATAAGGGATGGGCCTTGACACCCTGTTTACCACCCTTAAGAACCAATTCCAAAAGTACAATTCCATCAATGGCTTTACACATATGCGTGTATTTTTGGCCCAAACCTACTGCTACATAGCCTTTCTCTACAATGTTGAACACAAATTGAAGCATTGCCATTACTTCTTAAGCGAATATAAAGAAATGGTAAAATAAAGCAGTGACCTAAAAGTATAAACAGCATCACAGGTGAGAAACTAAACTTGAATCCACAGTCATTCATTTAGAGGTTAGAAAGTATTGAGAGCCTATGGTGATAGTTTACCCACAAATTAAATTTCTCCTGATATCTACTCATCCCTGTGCTGATGTGAGGATGGGTGAAGATCTCCAGTTCACAAAACTCTCCTGGAGCTTCAGTGGAAAACAGTGTTGCAGCCAAACTTAGTACAATTGTAGTGAATGGTGACCAGTTTTAAAATGTAGAAAAAGAACACAAAAAACCCCACAAAATGTCTCCATACTCTTTGTGTGGTGTAACCCAAGTGTCCGTAAACTGCAACCTTAAAATTTGACCCAAAAAGACGCCATATTTTTAGACTAAATGTCAACTGTAACCTCTCAGACCGGAGTTGCTTGCACACGCCTGAAGTGGGTACACAAGCTCTTGCCCAAGCGGCGCAACATGAGATATACAAGGTCTTGCGATACTTTCATACCTGTGTTTACATGCTACCTGGAAGCAACTCAGACAGAGCGAGATCTTCTCAGAAATAGTTACTTGTTATGCGTACAGTTGACTTTGCAAACTCTCAACCAAGAAGAAAATGTCCAAGGACTGATATAGAAGAGGAACATCATTTCTTTGCTGCAGCTACACCACTTGGGCAAGAGCTTGTGTACCTGCTTCAGGTGTGTGCACAGTTCCGGGCTGAGAGGCTACAGATGACATTTAGGCTAAAAACATGGTGTAAATGGCATGAGTGAAATTTCATTTTTGGGTGAACTATCACTTTAACACACACACTTCTTCAGACCACTGTCTCTGCTCTCCTGCACAGACAGGAGCTCAGTCTGACAACACACACTAGCTTGAGGGCAAAGATGGGGGGTCAGAGATGCTGAGGTCGAGATATATTCCAAGCACAGTGTCTTGGACGAGAGTGATGCAGCGTGGCCCGGTGTGTTTTAGCCTTAAGTGATAATGGCCATAGAATGGTCAGTAAATTTCATAGAATGTTGTCTCCATCTAGATATGGTGTAATTACAAGTGCGTATTAAAGGACAACTTTTCCAGTATTCCAGTATTGAGGGAGGCAGATACAGCTGGCAGCTGCAAAATAAGTACAACAGTATACATTGGACAAATGCGCCCCGTTGCATTGAAAGTGCTTTTTTTCACCACAGACCTGCTCAGATCGCCAGTTTTATCTCTGTCAACAGCATGCGAAGCATCTGTCTTACCCTTCACTTGCTCCGGGCTGTGTGTAACAAAATCTCACGGGATCTTTGCTTGTTACTGGAAACAAACAGAGGAGCCATGACTTGTAAAAGTCAGTTGGTTGTCCCATAGTACAGGTGAGAGTTTACTAGGCCGATTGAAGTGTCATGGCTAAATATTTACCTGATTTGGAGAATGTAGATGAGATCTTTGATTTCAGTGGCTGCCAGTATTTATTTGAGCCCGAGTATACGGATGAGGAGTTTGAGTTCCTACAAAGAAAGAGCGGATGAGGATAGAGAGAGAGGGGCAACGGGCAGACGAGGGTGAAGCAGCTGCTGCATGTCTGTGAATCTGTGAAGACTGGTTGTGCTCCTGTGAATGCTGTGACTCTATGCCCACAGAGGAAGAATGTCTGTGTTGTAACGAGTGGGACCTGTTGCCCAGTATTTATGGTCTTGATGTGTCCAGGGATGATAGAGAAATTAGTCAACGCTGTGTAACCACTGTGGTGGGAAAATTATTCACCAAACTGGTCACTGTTGTTCCTCTTAGTTTTTTCTGATGTTCTGTCAGGCACTAACTGGTTACTGGTCCTTGAACACACAGTTGTTCTCTCTTTGGAAGAACAACTTCTGATAACACAATCACATCCCGACTCTCCCGATAAGCACTTCAGGTCCATCCTGACCCAATCTCCTTCATCTCCTAACCCTGTAAAACAGATTTACATTCTTGACTCATTATCAGTTCCTTTTTCACTTTGTGTGTGACTGTGTACTGATCCTTTGCAAAGCTCGATTAAAACACCAGAAAGACAATCTTGGTCATTGGGGTCTGTCTTAATTTTCAGATTTTCCACCACACCACCTTACAGGATTTCCGCCCTCTGACCAGCAGGGCAGTGCTGGATACCTTCTTTCATGTGCCCAAAATAAATTGGAGGCAACCAAAACCACATCGACCAAATGGTCAACTATCCATTGAGTAAGTATAAATAATATGTCTTCATGCATGTAATATCTGTGCCTAGAATTGTTTGACAGATGCACCTTTTCTGTTGCATGCATTAGTTTGCCCTCAGACATTTCTAAATCATCTTAACCCTTGCCTTTCGTCCAGCCAGTACTGACTTGCAGCCTATCATGTGGTGCTGGAGTGGGCTGTCAGAGGAGAATGTCTTGTTTATGGTAACAGAAGAGTGCTGCCAAGCTGGATCATCACTGCTATCAGAAGCAAGTACCCATTACCCACTGGCACTTACAGCAGGTTCAAGGAGGCACATGTTCAGAACACATCTACCGATGAATGACTTTTCAATAATTGTACTCTTGACTGCACTGCTGAGCAGTCTACAAACTGTTCCAGTCTTTAGAGACACTAGCAGATCCTGCATAAATCTTGCACACTGTAAGTATTTACAGTACAAAATCATCCCCTCCATATATGCAGGGGTGGACAGTAAGAAAGTACATTTACTTGAGTACTGTACTTTACTTGAGTATTTGTTTTTCTGGAAACAAATATCGTACTCTTGTACGATTGTACCACATTTCTAGAAAGGTTGTCATTACTTTGAAGTCAGCTGTTGTTGTTTCTTCTTTTCTAAAATGTGACTGGCCCCATGCTGTGTTCCTCACAGAAGGAAACCAAGTACAATACCCACTCTTAACTGGGATTGATGCAAAAGCAGAAATGCGTCATCCAGGCACTCTGTAACAAGCCCAAGCAAGCACTCCCTCTTTCATTCCAACAAAACTCAGTAATGATGACGGCAGGAGAAAGACAAAATTAAATCTCAAGATGTTGTTAGAATTAGAAAAAGAGAAACAATTTCAGGTAGGCTTTTAATGTTGGATTGTTTTTATTTGGGTGAAAAATACCACACAATTATACTGCCCCTGAAGCCAGAAAGAAATATCAGTTATATAACAGACTTGGAGAACTTCCTTGGCTTCAATCTGATTTTATGCTGTGATTTTAACAGTTACATCAGAAAAAATGACAATAGCTGTCCTTTTTGTTTTTGATTGCATTTCTATGCTGAAGTTTTTATAGTGTTTCATCATGGTTCTACAAGTAAGTCAGAGCACCATTGTGGTGGTTTCAGAGAGTTTCAAGGTTCAAACAATAAGCAGTGTATATAGAAATGAACTTTGTAATGTGTACTTTTGGATACTTAAGGCTTTTTTATCATTCATTTTTTATTGGTACAATAACAAATAGGCTAAAAGCCAGTCCAGCAAATTGCCATTTTACATTTTAGGTTTATGTACCCCCAGCCCTCAACCTCTTTCCCTATCCCTTCTTGCCCCCTACCCCAGCTCCCCTCTAGCAACCAACAGGATAGATCAGAGCAGTCCTATTTAGACAGAAAGTCTTTCAAGTCAGATATCAGATTCATCCACATTAAAATTATGTTTGGTCCTGCATCATTAATCCTTGCTGATGGTAGTTCAGGTAAGGAATGTCCAAAAAGCTCCAGAGCCAATTAATATTTGAGATATTGTGAGGAAGTTTCCAGCACTGGACTACAATCTTCTTGGCTGCAGTTAGGCCCGCCAGCCAGATTTTGCGTGCTTTAGCCGTGAGGGAGAGACAGGAATGGTCATTTAGAAGATGTACAGCAGGATGTACAGCATTGGTAATACCACCCCAATTAGTCCTGCCAGGGTATTAACAACTTTTGCCCAGAAATCTAGAATCCCTGCACATTTTCATACAACATGAATAAAGGAGCCAACAGTTCTGTGGGAACAGAAAGAACAGTATGGGTCAGGGGCTAGTCCTATTTGATGCCTAATTCTCGGTTTAAAGGGGAACTATTATGCTTTTCCTCTTTTTTGACCTATAAATGTTGTCACAATGTCGGATACTCGTGTTAAATGATTCCAAAGCGTCAAATAATGAGGTTCATGCATTTGGAAGTGAGCCCTGCAAGCTGTTTTGGATGGCTCTGCATGCTGTGTTTTACTGTCTTTTTTAACGGTGTAGTAACATTGATGTTAATGCGTGCCAGACTTACTTATATGGTCATACCCAGGCATATGCTCTAGGCCTGCCCACTCCCCCGCACTGCTTCGGAAGTTACATCGCTGTGCGCTGCTCTGCTGTCTACAACGATTTCACAGTGTTAGCACGTTGAGCAATGGCTCCCAGAAAATGTTTGTTCGGGTGTGAGGGAAAGTTACCTTTGCTTAGCTTTCCTAAAGAGGCAAGCACCAGGCAGAAGTGGATAGAGTTGCTTTTTCCCGGCCAGCAAAAGAAAAATACCTCCGTGTTTGTCTGTCTACGGTACGTCACAGCGGACTGTTTTGTCAACATGGGCCAGTACGAAGCTGGATTAGCCAGTAGCCGGGCTCGGCAGCGCTCACCAGCCCTTCGGAAGTCCTCGGGAGTGCGACCAATCACAGTGGAGTGGGCTCGGCGGGAGGCGTACATGGAGCAGGGCCGGGGGGGTGGAGTAAATTACACAGACCGTTTTCGCGGGATGTAGAAAATACAAGGAAGAGATGCAGGGAGAGGCACAGCGTCCTGAAGATCTACAAAGCTTTCTGTGCGGGCGATCGTGTGTAGCTGCTCTATAGGAGTCCAGAAATCAAATACAAAGGCCCGAAAATTAGTATAATAGGTCCCCTTTAAGGTATGCTCTACGACAAAATTTCAAATGTATATATACTGATGGTTTGGGTTTTAGGAGGCATCAGCAACGTTATTCCAAATTACAACCCATTTCAGTTCTTGTTCCACCTCAGCTATGTCTCTCCCCCAAGCCAAGCAAGTTTAATTTGTCATATATATAAGCCACTATTCATCTGGAGCACACTGTATCCAACTTAAAATAGGATGTTCTTGTAAGGCTGATTCCCACTGAACTTTATAGGCTTAACAAACTGACCCTAAAAGAGAATGTTTGTCAATATTGTATGGAACTTAAGGATTGTGCTTGCCCCATTAATATCTTGTTGTAATACCTTTATCTTCCCAGGCTTTGCTAGTAAAAGGTTTCCCCCTAGATAAAAGGTCACCATTATTCCATAGCGGGGATGATTTACACCAAACACTTTTAACTTTGAGGAATTTTTCTGCCGCTTTAAACACTTGTAGCATATGAGTTAAAATCGGATGTATTCTCTTCTTGGGCTGGCAGTAGTGATCTTGGGACACTGCAGACCCGATGGTCTGCAAGATGCAGTGTCTGGACAGGAATGTTAGCATCAATTTGTAGCACAATTAGCCACAACTTCAGCATCTTTTTTTTTTTTGTTTGTTTTGTTTTTTTGTTTTTAATCGATATAGTGAAACTCTCAACTGCACTCAGGGACACCCAACTCCACTCTGACCGGCTCTCAGTCATGGTTCCTTTGTTTTCTTCTGGCAACACACTAAGATCCCATGAGATTTTGTCACACACAGCCTGGAGCAAGTGAAGGTTAAGAGATGTGCTTTGCATGCTGTTAACAGAGTTTACACTGGTGATCTGAGCTGGTCTGTGGTGGAAAAAAAGCACTTTCAATGCATGAACTTTTACAGGAGGCATTTACCCCCATATATACTGTTGTAACTTGTTTCGTGACTGCTGGCTGCATCTGCATCCCTCAATACTGGACCAATTTCAAAATGAGTTGTCCCCATCAATCATACACACACATACACATGGGGAAATTAGACCCAGGCTGAAAAATACTGAAGTTATCCTTTAAGAACTGAATACTTTGTAAGCCTAATTGTACTTCCTGTGTCCATGAATGCCATTTTGTGAGCCTGGCAGATGTGGGCATCCAGTGGAAATGAAATCAACTGTATCACCATGTAAGAGTGTGAAAGCACTGTAATTGTGTGATCACTCTGCTGATGGAAAGTTGTAACAGACCAAAGTCTCCCTGTTATGATCACTTTAATTTCTGGCATCATAGTGTTATTGTTATTGTTGTTAAGGAAGATTTATCAGCCTTGTCTAGTTTTATTTTATCTTGTAAAGTACTTGGTAACATTAAAAAAGTGGTACATAAAAAAAAAGTTGATCATTATTATTGTTACATGAGCACGTCTCTCATGAGATCGACCACAAATGTTATCCCCGCACAGTCCAATCCATAGCGTTTTACTAACTCACTGTCACTCATCAGTTCTTTGTCATGTTCTCCTCTGCTTAAGAAACAGTTAAGCCTCCTCCCTACTCTGACTGGAATCAAACCAGGGCCGCTGCAGTAAGGATGCAGTGTTTGCATATGGAACATGCGTAATTACAGTTGAGCTAATGAGGAATCCGAACATAGATTGACTTGAGATTCTTTTCAAATCTATTCTAGACATGCAAAATTTAAAATATATCTCCTAACAGTGAGATAAGCTGGTATAAAGCACTTCATTTTCCACTTAGGGGTTAGAAGCTAGTTTCCACATTACAGACATTAAAAATCATGTCTTATGTATTGAATAACATTACAGCTTGATTTTTTTGGCTTTAATAACAGGGCAGACTGAAGAATGTGATAGGAAAGGTGGCAGAGAGAGAACAGATGACATGCAGGGCAGACTGAAGAATGTCATAGGACAGGTGGCAGAGAGAGAACAGATGACATGCAGCACATGTCCAAGGGCTGGAATGAAACCCTCTGCAGCAAGGAGTCCGCCTTTGCAAATAAGGCATGTGTTCTACCAGGTGAGCGACCAGATCTTGATCTTGAAGAGGGGTCTATGTATCATCCCTCCCAAACTGTATTTAACTTTGATAATTAGGATAAACAAATATACAATATATCATTATATATCGATATGTCAAACAAACAACCAAACAAACAAACAAAAAATAATAACAATGAAAAATCCACTTGCTGTTTTGGTCCATGTCCTCAAATCAGCAATTGAAATAGAAGTTAAACCAAAACCAGAAATGACTTTATTGTCACTTTAATTGTGTTATCTCTATTTTCTGATATGTTCAGGCATTGCTTATTCTGTTTCATTTCATTATAGCTGAAGGCACTGCTAAGATTAAACATATATCATTTGTTGAATTATGAATAAAACTATAGGCTAGATATTTATTTACATATTTTTTTTAATTAATGAGTCTAAAAACTTTTCACCACTCCACTTGTGCCACAGACCCCTGTTTGAGAACCACTGCCCCAGAATATCTATACGAATTTAAAAAAAAAATCCATTCCTCTAAAACTTTGTAGGTGGCAGGAAATGGTAGCTGTATCTGTCTGACCCTTGAATAAAGAATTCTTATTTTTTTTCCTTTTCATGGTTGGTATTCTGCAAAAAAGCCAGAGTTTGCAGTGTTTTTATACATTTCTGCCCAGCCTTTCTTTTATAGCACCACATCATAAGGTGTGTGATGTATGTAATTCCTTGAGCTCATTAAACATATACTCCCTCTTGTGGCATAAAGGGACAACAACTTCTGTCTTAAGATGTGCTGTGCCTCAGGTTATTTATGTATTTACTGGGTAAAAATTACAGATTTATTTTTTAACTTATTTTTAATTTATTCTAGTTAACTCAGCTACACTGTAAGAAAACAATCTGTAGAGTAATGAATGATGTCCTGGCAAAAAATTATCAGTACATATTTTGTTAGGTTTGTGGACATTTCTTTCAACCCTAAAATGGAAAATTCTGTAGATTTACAGTATATCCCCTGGGCCGTTCATGGACACTTCTGTTAATCCTTAAGTAGACATTTCTGTAAAATAAAAGCACATCTAGAGCAGCATTTGCTGAAAATTTCTTCACCGCTTTAAAGTTCTAATCAAATATCAAATCTGTACAGTTTTTATGGGCAGTTTCTTTGAAAGTGAAACGTAAATGGTGACTTACAACCACTTACATTTTCTGGTAAATACAATTGTATTTTCTTCCACAGTTTAGACCAACATCATGTTCTAATAATCTAAAATGAAAGACACCAGATTTGACCACCACAACAGAGTTCAAGGTCACTTGCTAGACTCTTCCATTCTGGTGGAACGATTGTCAGAGTCTCTCAGTCAGACTTGAACTTTGCTTCATGGGACTTATTCGTGTTGTTCTCTCATGACTAGATCCTTGCTTGTGTGTTGTATCAGCTCTCAGATGTACGTGACTTTAGATAAAAATGTCTGCTAAATTAAATTGTAAATTGTAAGTTGTGATAAAATAAATCTTTACACAGCGAATACAGCATCATGGTCCAATAAATCCACCACAATATAAAAATATTTTATGTCTACATCTGCTAGTGGGCCATCACAACGAGATGAGGAAAGATATATTAGTTCAGTCCAAGAGAATCTTGGTATTGCCAACAAACTGCCAACTATTTTGATAATCTGTTAATTGCTTTGAGTAATTTTTAAGAGAAAAAAAGTCAAAATTCTCTGATGCACTTTCTCAAATGTGAGAGTTGTTGTTGTGGTTTCTTTAACCCTTTATTACAGTTTACTAAATATCTTTGGGTTGTGGACAAAATAAAACATTTGACACCATAATTGTGCACTTCGGGAGACACTAAACAAAAACCTTTTTTTTTCACCATTTTGTGGCATTTCACAGACAAAAGAACTACTTGATTAATTGAGAAGATATAATCAGCATTAATCAACAATGGAAATAACCGTTAGTTGCAACCCTAGTTTTAAACTTTGAAACAAGTGGAACTGTCAAAATGGAAAGAAAAACAACCGTGCAAGCATGAGACTGTTTACACCATCACTACAGAACCTTTCAGTGTTAGTGCCATTTTCTTGAACAGGACATGTAATGTTCTTTAGTTGGGCTATCTTATTCATTCAAGTGCTAAGTAATGGTTGTGGGACAAACTTAAATTGGCATGTTTCTGCAGCAATCCTTTCTTGTATCTTGCATTCATACATGACAACAATATTTCATGTAAAACTACAAAGAAAATGGTATAATCAGAGGTTGAGGGAAGAAGAAGAAGAAGAGGCAGAGCTCTATGCATGCTTGTGTGTGTGCTCCTGATACCTCTCTCGGTGTGAGCAAGGTACTGAGTACAGCCTTCTGTCTAACAGTCATGGAGGAATGTATTGCTGTTTCATCCCCTTATCACAGCTCTGTTGCATGTTTGGAAGAGGTATATCTATATATATATATATCTATGTATATATATATATGTATGTATGTATGTATGTATGTATGTATGTATATATATGTATGTATGTATGTATAATAATAATAATATATATATATTTCTAGTGGAGCCCCAGTATAAAGTGTTTGCAGGCCAAGATGATGTCTAAATTGAATCCATATTTTAATACTGGAGGACACTATCATAGTATAACAGTCAGTATAACAAGAAATAGAAGAATACAAGGGTGAGTACAGGAAGGGTTTCAATGATACCGGGTGAAAAGAATTTGACTCCAAAATCAACCATGACGGAGGGCCCTCAATATCCCCATATTTGACCCAATAGTTCAAATTTCTTATGTTTGTTGCCTAAGAATAGTACAGGAAGTTTGGTAACACCATTCCGCCCTGAGCTTTGGGCCTCTGTAAAACTTGTCGACGTAACCTTGGAGACTTCTTATTCCAAACAAAACCGAGAATAATACTGTCCACTTTATGGAAAAATGAAAGAGGAAGAAATATTGGAATACATTGGAATAACTATAAAAAGTGCGGGAAAACATTAATTTTAATTGCATTGATTCTGGCAGCTACAGAAAGATTTAGTAGGGAGCACTGCTCAAAATCCTGTTTAATTTGTGTGAGCAGCAAGAACTTATATATATGCAACATTCTATATACTGTCTATTTGTCTGAGCCAGGAAAATATAACTCATAGCACATAAATTATGCACATATGAAGACAAAGAGTTGTTGTCCGTTTATGACACGTTTATGAAATATACCCTTAAGTGTGCCCTTTCTATATTTTAAACCAAAATTGAAAAAAGGTCATTTTTACATCTAAATTACTTGAAAGATTACATTCTAATTAAATCTGAATCTGAATCTGAATGAATCTGAAATAATTTATATGAAAATTCTTACTACTAGTCCAACACGCATAAACCAGTATAAACCAGCATAAGCGAGTATTTTGTTTCGATATGATGTATATATCTTTAATACATGTGTTTGTAATCTCCAAACATTAACTCTGTGTTTACCTTCATAGTTCAAAAAATAATACTTTGTCTCTTATAATGTGTCCTGAAAACTGAAGAAACTCAGCCCTTTGCCTTTATATTTATCAAAGTTCATAGATTGGTTAGGATGGTTGGTTAGGATGTAATCTATAAAATTATTTTGGATTTAAAGATGAGCAATTTCACATTTTGGTTTATTATTTATAGGATATATTCCCTACTATGGTATGAAGGGGCAACACTCATGTCTTCATATATGCTATGCCTGAGTTTGATTCTCCTGGCTCTTATTTTGATAGAGCTTATTTAACTTCCGGGTCAACTGTCTGCCTTTCTGCTGTTTTCAAGTCAACAAGTAAGAAATAAAATTACACTGAAACTGATCCCTTTTTTTTAGTATCATTATTTAGATTTTTACTCTTGTTTTTATGTCTGCTGGCAAAAAAAAAAAAAAGAAAATTAGCTCTCTTTACCCATTTTTGTTTTCTGGTTCAAAGCACTAACTTGAGGGTATACTCCCTCTTGTGGCAAAAACAGGCAATAACTCAGGGTTTCATCTGTACAATGTGTGAGTATACCTATGAATTGCTGGCTAAAAATTACACATTTATTTTTCAGAGAGGAAACTGGTGCCCAGTGACTGTTTAGCTATCTCGGTTACATCTGAACATAAAACAATAAGTCCCTGAGTAAATGGGACAACACAACCTTCAAATACTATTTCTGTATTTGCTTTTAACTAATATCTTGCCTTTTACTTATAATATTTGTGCCTTTAGTGATGCTTTGCCTAACTGACACAAGCCATATATATATTATATATATTGATATCTTGTTTATTTAATGTAATTTCACTGTAGTTGAAGGCAAACACAGAATTAATGTTTGAAGGTTGCAATGTCCTGTTTGCTAAAACATACATGTATTGTTTTCCATTGTGATATGACTGACAGGAAGACTTGACACAGAAGTTAAAGTAACTTTATGAAAATAAAATATATATATGTATATATATATATATATATATATATATATATATAATAAATAGTCATTGGATATTGGTTAAAGGCAAATACAAAATTAATATTTGAAGGTTGTAATGTCCTAAAGCAGTAGTTCCCCCAAAAATGAAAATTCACTGAGTGAAGATCTCCAGTTCACAAAACACTCCCGGGGTTTCTGTGGAAAACAGTGTTGCAGCCAAATCCAGTACAATTGAAGTGAACAGTGACCAATTTTAAAATGTCAAAAGAATACACACAAACCCCCCCACAAAATGTCTCATACTGCTCATGTGGTGTAATCCAAGTGTCTGTAAGTCGCGACATTAAAATTTGACCCAAAAAGACGCCATTTACACCATGTTTTTAGCCTAAATGTCAAGTGTAGCCTCTCAGACTGTAGCTGCTTGCACAGAGATAACTGAACAGTCATTGGACACCAGATTCCTCCTTGAAAAATAAATATGTAATTTTTAACCAGTAATTCATAGGTATACTCACACAATGTACAGATGAAACCCCAAATTGTTGCCTATTTCTGCCACAAGAGGTAGTATACCCTCAAGTTAGTGCTTTTAAGCCAACAAAGAAAAATTGGTAAAGGGAGCTAATTTTCTATTTTTACTGGCAGAAATAAAAACAAGAGAGAAATCCAAATAATTATTGTAAATTATACTGGTGTTATCTTATTTCTTACTTGTTGACTTGAAAACCGTTGAAAGGCAAACATCTGACCTGGAAGTTAAATTAGTTCTATCAAAATAAGAGCCAGGAGAATCGAGCTTATGAAGAGAAGAATGTTGCTCCTCAATACTACAGGAGGGAATATATGCTTCAAAGTGTGCCCTTTTTGGGTTTTAGCTTTAAACCTATGGAGCTATATTTGGGCCAAATGTTTTGAACTTGAAAAATAAAATTTGAAACTGTTTTGATCTTGAATTTTGAAAAATACATCAGTGTATTCAAAATAAGTGTTCAAAAAGTTTTTTTCAGGTTAAATATAATTATGATTCACTCTGGTAATTATTTTGAATAAATTATTTTCATTTTTCACTTTCATATATTTAGATATTTGAGATCCTATTTCTTTCAGTTACAAATTTTATCTTTTCAGATTCGAATATTATTTTTTATAGTTTCAAATCTTTTTTTCACTTTCGGATCTTTCTGTTTCAGTTTCAGATCTTTTCTTTTCAGTTTCAGAATTTGGTATGTACTCCTTACAGCAGTGGTTCCCAACCTTGGGTCAGGACCTCAAAATGGGTTTGACAGATACTTAAATAAATAATTGCTAAATTAAAATTAAGGAGGAACTGATGCTCTGTGTTACCTGTTGTCACAGTGACATGACGTCTCTGTGGGTCAGACTTGTGGCTCTGTGCTTTTTCACTCACAAAAACAAGCCCTCCCTCTTCCCTCTCCTGTGTCTCCTCTTCATTTGCTCATAACAGGCGGTGCTGAAAACAGTGACAGAATTGACATTGTACCGCGTTGCATCACCAAACTTTCATAAGACTCAAGTGTAGAATAAGTTTGGGTTTTATAAGAAAGATGAGAAATGCTGCTGCAAATCATTTATGCAAAACGTGAAAGTAACCGTATATTAAAAAATAAAGCCAGTAGGACATAGTATTCATTGGATTTTAGTCAAAAGCAAATACAGAATTAATGTTTTAAGGTTGTAATATCCCGTTAACTCAAAAACGTATTGCTTTACTCCCTGAAAAATCAATAATTAATTTTCTACCAGTAATGCATAGGTATACTCAGACATTACACACATAAAACCCTGAGTTGTTGCCAAACCATGCCACAAGAGGGAGTATGCCTTTAAGTGAGTGCTTTTTTTTTTTTTTGTGGTTTAAACCAAAAAAGAAAAATGGGTAAAGAGAGCAGTTTTTATTTTTTGCTGGCAGAAATAAAAACAAGACAGGTTTGTAAGTTTACATTCATGAATATGGAATTTACACAGTAGTAATATTAGATTAATAAAAAAAAAAAGCATCTTTTTCTCTATACTCAACACTTCCTAATATAATATTCCTCTCCTCAAGAGCAAAACCTCATCTTGTCTACTATATAGTCATACCAGAAAGATGTGTTTTGGACAAGACCAGAAAAGATGGCCTAGAGTACCATCACCTGACTTACACTTATTACAAGTAGAAGAGACAGAATTAATGACTTTAAACTGAATGAGTTGAAGTCTAACATTGATAGAACATGCTTTAATCCTGCCCAGCCCTTTTGCCCATAACTTGTTTGAAATGTCTACAACAGTGTCCTTAATCCATGCCTCTTTAATGTGGAGAGAGGAGGTTGCCGATGAGAAAAGACCTACAAATTGTGAAATTAAATGTTTGGAGGTAGGGGTTTTAGTTGTAAGCTCATAAAAAATGTGTTATTTGGGGATCGTATCAAAGTGAGGGAGTGACTGTCTGACAAAATTTCTAATTTGCAAATAGCGAAAGAAGTGACCAGGAGGCAGATTAAATTTCACCTGAAGTTACGCAAAAGAAGCAAGATGGTTGTTAATATAGAGATCCTTAATAGTGGACAGTCCCTTATCTGACCAGTGTGAAAAAACAACATCCATCTGGCCTGGCTTAAAAGGGGTTCTGACATATAGGAGCATAGATGGACAAATCTGGGAGGCTCAGCACACCTTTGATTTGTTTTAGGATCTTAAATGAGTTATGCAAAATAAAGTCATCCTTTAGCCATTTGATAAGTGGATTTGGCTTCGAAAATAAAAAGGCCATTAAAGAGGCTCCAGTGAGTAAGACTGCATTACAAGACTCAATCTCAGGCCATCTGAGACAGGTACTGCTCTCCTGTCTAGCAGCAGAATGATGAGAAAACCCATGATCTGGCATTGCAGGCCCAGTAATAATGTTGGAAGACAAGAAAGCCCTGGCCACCTTCGTTAGCCCAAATGAAGGGCATATTTTAAAGAACAAACGTAAGAAAAATCGGGACATGTTGAAAGAGAGAAATAAATTTGGGGAGTACTAGCATCTTAATAATATTAACGCATCCGATTAAAGAAAGAGAGAGAAATTTCCATTTATCTATCATAGTTTTAGTCCCCAAATCCAAAAAAATAAGTTTAAAAAGAAATTTAGGGTTTCTGCACTGTAAAACATAATAAGTTGACTTTACTTAAAAAAATATGCTAACTTGCTGCCTCACAAAAAGTTATTTATGTTGACTTAGATGAATTACATTGGATTTACTTAATTATAATGAGTGTGCAGTACTTAAATTAACCTAAATAAGTGGATTATAGTAACTTGTTTATTTAGAGTTTGCAGTACTCAAATTATTCTAAATAATTGGATTATAGTAACTTGCTTATTTTGAGTTTGCAGTACTCAAATTATCCTAAATAATTGGATTATAGTAACTTGCTTATTTTGAGTTTGCAGTACTCAAATTATTCTAAATAATTGGATTATAGTAACTTGCTTATTTTGAGTTTGCAGTACTCAAATTATCTTAAATAATATGATTAGAGTAACTTGTTTATTTTTAGTATGGAGTACTCAAATTAACTTGAATGAATTAGATTACAGTAACTTATTTATTGTGAGCTTCCAGTACTCAAGTGATAGCTTAATTCGCTTTAGTGTTGCTCATCCATCATATTCAGGTCAACTTAATGTAATCTAACTTTGTGAGAGCCACACTTGGCCACTGTACTCAGGTTCAACTCAAGGAGCGAGGGACGGATTAGTATAAAAAGTAAACACATGGGCCTGGTTTTGGTATTGACGAGGCTAGTTCAGCTAGTTGGCTGAGGTCATAAAAATAAAGCGTTTAGCTTCTCAAAACAATATGCGTTCAAGAGTGAAACATTGGCATCACAAAACCATTGTCCACGAAAAAGTCTGACCTCACAATCGCTTGGCACTATTTTCTCTGAGAGAGAGAGAGAGAGAGAGAGAGAGAGAGAGAGAGAGAGAGAGAGAGAGAGAGAGAGAGAGAGAGAGAGAGAGGTGGTCCAAGCTGAAGTTGGACCCACAACTGTCTCTCATGGCTACAGCTGTGGGTCCAACTTCAGCTTGGACCACTTCTCTGTCCTTCCTCTCTCTCTGCCCGTTCCAACTCCATCTGATGAAGTTCGGCATCTGTTTATTCAGGTTCATAAAGGTATCCCTGGCTCTGTGCTAAAAGTTTCTTGACCTAAAAGAACAACAGCACATGTTAATTTCATAAAAAAAAACCCACACACACAATGAAGGGAGAACACTTAATGGATTAACTCAGTGGAATTAAAATTTATTTTAAAATGCTCAACAATGCATTTAACAGAAGACACTGGCTCTTGACAGGCTGAAGAGTGTTTTGTTAATGCTCAGTATAAAAGTGAACAATCAATAGTTTGATTACAAACCTACTTAACATTCTTTTATGAATTTTTATTCATCAAACTATTCAATCCAGGTGTGCCTTGCTGCAACAGCCAACAGATGTCAACATATGAGGCAGTATAATCGAAAACGACAACTTCTCAGCCGAAAAAGTCAGTTTTGAGTCTCCACTACATTTTTTGAATAAACATTAGCTCAAACAATTGAACTACCTGGGAACATGTTCCAGTTTTAGACAAGAAAAATATCAAAGAAATAGCCTCTCAACAAAAATGCACAACATATAAAAAAAATTATGTTCCTGAAATAATTGCAAGAGAGAATATTATTATTAAGAACTAAACCCTTTCAGAGAATCTTTCTGAACTAATCATTTTTAGTTCTGTAGCTTAGGGTTATCTTGGGTGCCTATACTTTTTGAAGACCAAAGTAACAACCTGAAACATGACGAATGCACATTAACAACAAATATTTCCTGTTCTTCCTCTCTTCAAAATAAGAGTCCTGGATGTGTTGTCATTACTTGTACAAAAGCACATACATTTAAAAAGCACATACATTAATTTAAAAAAAGGTTGCAATTCTTTCTTGGTATGAGACACAGGAAACTATTGATATTACTAAAACAATAATATTGGTGTGTCAACACTACATAGGCATTTTAAATTATTGGGATTATTATCTTGCAGGAGCTGTAAGTGAAGCCTGTGCAGTGTGGACATACTAATATTGCTGATATTTCCGTGTCTCCTATTGAGAATGAAATATAATCTTTTTGTTAAGTTGCTCACACCAAATGGGTTTGGGTAAATTTAAGTCAATTTTCTTTTATACAGGTAATGCTGGGACATCTGGGACTCTATTTTGAAGAGGGGAAAAGGTTTTTGCACTGTATCAACTTGCCTACCCCAGTAGTTTGTTTTTCAAACTAAGCAGTTTTGGAGGGAGTGTTTTGCTTCCCAATCCAAGCATGACTGCTTGAATGAATCTGAGTGTGTTCGCCATGCATTTTGGGTAATCTAAGTGAAGAGCATACATAAGTCCAAACATGAGGCAGACTGCCTGGGGAAAGTCTCTAACATTGTCCATGACAGTACTTCCCTCAAGTATGATGGCAGTGGAAATGGGCTGGAGGTGCACTGCATTTAGACCCTGCTGCTGAGCATCTTCGTTGACCACGGTCAGCACCCCAACTGTCACTGAGGCAAGTGCTTCTTCCTTCGCTGTATCCTGCAAAAGAAGCACACACAACTACCTTTTGAATCTGGTCTTCTTTTGGGAAATTCTGTAGACTGGAAGTGTGAGATTGGGGAATTCACATCCTTAATTTAATTACATTATGTACTAATTTAGGGATTCTGATCATTTATGAGTGAGATTAGAATCCACCTGATTCTGATCAACTGAAAATAAGTGTATTTTAAATAGGGCTGTCAAACGATTAAAAATTTTAATCGAGTTAATTACAGCTTAAAAATTAATTAATCATAATTAATCGCAATTCAAATTATCCCCAAAATATGTCATACTTTTCTGTAAATTATTGTTAGAATGGAAAGAAATGACACAAGGCGGATATATACTGTACAGCAACATACTGTATTTGTTCATTACAACCATAAATCCACAATGAATGGCATTAATATTGTTCAAGAACATTATTTATTTCTTAGACAGTTTTTTTTTTATCTCTTCAAAATCAACAAGACTTTTTCTTTCTTTCTTTCTTTCTTTCTTTCTTTCAGTAACAGGACAGTATTTTTCCCCCTCTTCAAACTAGCACAACAGGGCCACTCTTTTTTTTCTAATTAAAAATTCAAAACCAGAAAATCTACCTGCTTTGAGCTTCACCATATAAATCAAATGTTTCTTCTGCTGTGTCTCTGTGTGTGTGTGTGTGTGTGTGTGTGTGTGTGTGTGCGTGTGTGTGTGTGTGTGTGTGTGTGTACATTTAAATGTGGCCCTCTTCTCTACTCATCCTCTAGCCCAGGGGTGTCAAACTCAATCACAGAAGGGGCCAAAGTTTAAAACACAGTCTAAGTCGCGGGCCAAACAGGATTAACATTTATTAAACTGTCTAAAACTGACTATGTTTAATTCAGAAATATGAATTTGAACAGCCAGACTGCAACAACTTTTTCCTCAATAAAATAAATAAGATTTAAAATATTTTTTTTCTTCAACAATAACAAAGGAAAACGAGAATATTTCAGCTCAGAATATTTCAACTCACATATCCAGGTGGGGGTTACATTTGAAAATGCTTGCTTTTTGTCTGCACACAAGATATCGCACACTTTAATCATGCAAACCCTCAATGGCACTGCATTTGGCATAAAAGTCTGCTCATATAATAATATTACAAACCCATCAGTCCATCAGGTACAGATGAACATATTGACCTGCTCAATTTAACATTAAGGCCAAAACGCACTGAGAACTTCAACAGAAAAGTCAACTGTAGCTTCTATGGTGCACTGCAGGCTTCAGATTTAAAATGTAACACCACAGAACCAGCAGTATTTTAGGAAAAGGTTAAACTGCACACTGACAAGACAGAGTCTGTCCTCTTCATCATGACTTACAATAATGCAGCAATTAAGTATTTAAAAGTACACAAATCAGACTTGGAGTAAAAAAAAAAAATCGCGCACCACATAAGTGTACATTAATATTATGATTCATGATCATAAAAAGTTTTTTTTATCTCTCTCCCTCTCCCTCTCTCTGCTGTGGGTCAGTCTTATTTTTATTTTTACCTGGTTTCAGGTGGAGCTGCAGCTCATCTCCCTCGTCATATACTTGTGTTTCTTTGCACTGAGTCAGTTGCCTAAACAGACAAACCTGTTTACATTGTCGTTTGACAGAAGCTCGCGTCTTCGTGACTGCGAGCTGATTAATTTCTCGAGTTGCGCGGCAGCTGACGCAGTGCATTGTGGGACTTGTAGTATGAGTGGTGGGAGTGCTATTTACCGACGGGCCATTCATAATAGACACGTGAAATTATCTCGCGGGCCGTATATAATTGAATCGCGGGCCAGATGTGGCCACATGTGCTCTAGCCAGTCGCTGCAAATTACTATCTGCTTATTTATTGTTCCATCTGTATTCTTTTTAAACTGAAATTCCCCATCCAGAGGGCCAACCTGCTCTTCCTCCATGTTTACATTCACCGCACGCATGCATCCGCTCTGCTCACTGCGCGTCACTGCACTTCTGAGTGGTATTATGGGATGTATGGGGCGGGTCATTCTGCGCATGCGTCAAATACGTGAAATTTTTTAACGGCACTAATTCTAAAAATTAATTATCGCCCGCTAACGCGATAATTTTGACAGCAGTAATTTTAAATATTTGACAACACTATCAAACGTATCAAATATGATTTGTCAATAACTTGAGATCAATATGTTTCTTTCTTCTTTCAATATGTTACTTACAAAGCAAGTCTTGTAGACCTCACTGGAGTCATCACCAAGCACAATAGGAAGGCCTCTGAGGACAACGAAGTGCCGTCACATCTGGCGACTAAAAATACAGAGAGAGAATAGATACAAGTTAAGAACTTCGTAGCATTTTGAGGGGTGGGGTGGGGGGTATGTGTTGATATACTTTTCTATATTTTCTCTAATAGTTCATAGCCTCATAATAGAGACAGGGCTTTAAGTTTTATTAGTATAATTGGTAACATTTAAATACCTAATTTTACACATCCCAATTTCCCTGTAAACATTTTCTTTGTTCTCATACAAACTCAACATTTCAATTAAATTTAAAATAAAATGCCCTTGTGCATGCATTTCATTGAGCACTCACTTGAAATGTGCAAACTACCATACTGTTGGACTTTCTTGTTACGAAGAATGACAGACTGAGAGACACATAAAAACCTGTTGAAATTGAACAAAAACATGTTGAGATGAGTAGTCCACAACAACTGGTATACGTGTTGTGAAAGGATTTTAAAAAACATGATTTAATTGTTGAAGTGATTTTGTTAGTGTATTTATGGGTACACATCACTGGTACGGTCACCAAGGGTACATCTGTCTCGCTTGCTCTCCACAGCAGCATGCAGCAACACAACAGAGAGGAAGGCAGTGTGAATGGTATGTGAAACAGGCCTAAGGTGTATTGCCACCACCCGTTATTACTGGAGTGTAAATTACAAAATCCTTACCAGGCAGTTGATGTGCTGCATCAAGTCTGTCAGTTTTTGTCCTGTAGTTCCTTTTTTGGACTTGAAAAGCTCGATGAAGCGTGGGGTGTGTTGGTCTAAGGCTTCATAGAAGTCTCCTTCAAGGTTCCTACTGGCGACGCGATTAAACTCAGCAAAGACCTGAAAAAATGGAGAGTGGAAGGAGGGAGAGGGATAGCAACATTAAACTGACTGTCATTCAATTAATACTGTAGAAAATTAAAGAGCTTAACATATGAAACTATGGTGAATAATACATTACTACTTATATTATTAAACAAATAACATTAGTACACATACTGACATTGAAAACATTTTACTGATTTGTATATAGTACAAGAGTAATTTTTTGAGGATGATGTGTTTTAATATTCCACCTCACAGCATTGATATGTTCTGACTGACATTTAATCTGCTGGAAACTTAATGGGGGAAGGCAGGCCAAAACGAACAAGTAGCTTACCTGTCTCTCAGTGAAAAGTGCTGGCCAACGTTCAACCGTGCTCTGCACAGCAGGCTCCTGTGTCACTATCTCCCTTCTGCACAGTGGGAATGTTTGGTCCATCATTTGCGAGACTATAGTGGCATTGGGTTTTTTTTTCTTCATTTCCTCGATGACAATCTTCCTGGCATTTTCAAGGCTTCTTTCATCGTGTCCGTCAAGTAAATTAGGCAAATAATTGGCTTCACCTCTTTTTGGTCGCTTGACATTCTTGCTGGATGATTCTCCATCTGGATTAAGTTTACTTCTTTTACCCCCATTTATCATTACATCATCACATCCTGCTTTTCGTAGCTTTGTACGATAGTTTGCCATCTTGAATTTTATGCTATTTTTCCAGCCATACCACCCTGGCTGGGGACCAGGTTCAGTGAGACTGGGGTGCTTACTTATCAGTGATTTTGCGACACTGCTGAAGTCGTCATCGTTCGGGTACGCCTTGAAACTGTACATTGTTTTGGCGAGCTTCTCAAGTATGTCATGTTTCATGTCTTGTGATGGAGTAATTGGGAGACGGTCTTTCATGAATGAAAGGTCGGCCTGTACTCTACATCCACTGAGAAATTGGGTATGTCGAAGAACTCTGGCCACTGTTTTCTAAGCGAAGGTGACAATTCAGCGCGGGACAAGATCTCAGTGTCTACTGTGCTGCAGTCTGATTCTTCGGTGGGTGAAGACAGGGCGGTCAACTTGAGAGTCACAAGAGGAATTACTCTCAGCGTAGCTCTTGCAGGCAAATCTGTTACTTCAGTCAAATTGCATAGTGCATTACTGAAATCTGGATCTTCATATTGGAGTTTGAAGTCGTACTGCAGTGACAGCTTATCCCGCAGCTGTGTTTTTAGTTCTTCAATGGAATCTGGTCTATCATTTAGGGTCAGCTTCCTTATATCATCTTCATCAATGACAACTCGGAGCATCAATCTTTGGTCCATCTCGATGTCACCTCCTGTGAAAAAATGAGATCATCTTGAGACATGCAACATCTCAGTGTTTAATCCACTTGGCATAATATGTACCGTTTGAGTGTAACAAGCTGTTTGCCATGAACTCTGTAAAGTGACAGAGGAAACACATCATTCAAATCTGACAACTGGGTGACTGAGAAGATGGGCAGATGGCTGCTGCAGAGGTCATACACTCTAAGATGCTCATCATACCATGAGGTCATCAGTCTGCAGACAAATGCTACATCTGTGTTTATAACAACAATCTTTGAGATTTGTCTGAACTCTGGGAGCCCTGCGCAAGATCCAACAGAAATGATCATGTCAGAACTGTACTTGATGCCATCAATGATGACAGAGGAAGCTACAAAGACTGTGTTCAGCTGGTTGTTTCTTTGATTGAGCCAGTTCTGCACATTTTCTGGAAATGAGGAAACCATCACAGACTTCACTTTGTGAATTTCAATAGATGGCTTAAAAAAAGTTGTGGCAGCTAGATGCTAGGCCATCATTTTCTGATGTCTGTTTGCTAAAGTCAGGGGAATGTTTTTAAAGTTGTGAGAGTGATGCACAACTTTCTTGAAGAACTTGTGTTTCCCCTCAAAACGCATTGTCCACACATCAGATAGAGGACCAAAGGTTTGAATGAGCTGAGGGTAATGCTCAACGTAGTGGTCCTTTGGTTGTAGTTTTTCACCCGGGAAAACCTCCTGAAACAAGTGTCTATGGTCAGAGATTTTGCTATCAAGAAAGCACAAAGACTCTTCTGTAAAGCTTGTGGACATTGCCAATTCCACCACATCTTTTAAGGTGTTGTGCCGTACAAGGATTACCAATAAAAGGCCCACACTTTCTTTGTTCACTTTTGGGGCCTGCATGTACCCATAAAAGCCTGAGACCACATGTGGCTCCCAAGAGAACAAAGGACAGAGTCAACCCCCTCTTTTTGGATGACTCAGCAGAGCCAAACCCCTGCAGAACCCCCGCTGACCAGCAGGGGTCCCCAGGGAACCCACAGCTCCCATTGGGTGAAATCCGCCATGGCCAATGACGTCACGCACAACTATAATAACGCAAAGCGCACCCCAAGACAGCGCTTCCGACTGTGACCCCATAGTCAATGGAAGTGACCAGTAACTGCTCCTAAAGTTAGAAACTCGCCCCCCCCGTGGCGACGCTTTAGCAAGAGTTACTACTGCAGTATACCATTAGACGCGTTAGGCCTACGGATTTCACTCGCTGGTCCAGCTGATCTCCTCTCCTCTCCTCCACCCTGTGCGCCGAGGAACGCAGAGCCGCCCGGTACGAGACCACGGACTGCCCCTCTCGACCGGATGCCCGCGGATGCGAAGCCTGGCAGATAACAAGGACTGCCCGCTTCAAAAAGAAGGATAAGTACACCTTCTTTCCCTGAGTGATTCCCTGCTACGAGCCGGAATCAGCTCACCTCGCCAGAGACCTGCCCCTCGCCGAGGATCGCAGAGCTGGATGCCCGCGGATGCGAAGCCTGGCAGATAACCAGAACTGTCCGCTTCAAGAAGAAGGACCAGGACGCCTTCTTTCCGAGTGATTCCCCGCTACGAGCCGGAATCGCCTCGCCTCGCCGAGGACCCGTTAGCCGCTGGGAGCCGCTAACCCCGTTACCTCTGCCGCAACCAGGACGCACGAGGAACAACAACACATCACTCCACCTTCTGGAAAGTAAGAGGCTTTAGCTCTGGGCAGATATCAGATAGTGTGTGCTTTCCTTTATATCAGCTGTAAGGACTTGTGAATACGGACCGCCGCGTCCGGCTATATGCTGCAATTTTTAATGTGTAAAGACATTGTCTGTGTTACTGCATTTGTTATTCCCTTTCCGCTCATTTGTGTCTGCTTGTGATCCGACCTCATCGGACCGCTATTGTGTCGCCTCGCACTCGGGATTGGTCAGTACTTCGGCTGTGTTGGTTCAATGTCCAGATTCACGCCGCTCACCAGCTGAGCCGAGCGCGTCTCTGCGTAACACAGACGGGTAACTGCACCTCAATACCGCCTGCGTGACGACACCCTTGAGTGCTCTCCTTTCTCTCCCTCTTTCCTACTAACCTACACTTGGAGCCGAGTAACTTGAATCTCCCTCGCTACCTTCTCTCCTCCTTTATTGTGAGTCACGTGAGTTCTTGGCGAGCCTCCATTACGGGTGTAGTCAGTGGCCCTCGCGCGACGTAGTCCGCAGCGTCACCGCCGCCATCTTGCCACGTCTTACCCCCACTCGGGCTCAACCCCCCCCCACCCCCCCCCCCCCCCCCCCCCCACGTCTTACCCCCACTCGGGCTCAACCCCCCCCCCCCCTCTCTCACACACACACCTCGTTCCCTCACACTCACCTGCTCACACACACACACACACACACACACACACACTGTCTTCCACACTCTCTCACACACACACATACATACACACACACACACACACACACACACACACCCTTCTTGATGCTTGTTTGTGTAACATGTTATAGTTAATAGGGTTTATACAGCAATGTTGATGTTGATTGTAAATTAATGTCATCAGTGTGAATAAATCCTGTTATGCTATAAAGAGAAGTTGTCCTGGTTTTTCGTACATATTGTGATAAAAGCTGGTTGACAAGGTCAGTGCTCGAGCTTTACTCCTTCTTCTGAATATTCTGAGACTGAATTACGTCTGATCATTGGTCCGGGTTTTTCCCGGTGGTGCCCCGTTATAAGCTAATTAGAATATTATGCTTACGTAATAATTAATTAATTATTAATTAATTAATCAATTTTCTTTTAATAATCCATAATTAATATTATTAATTATGAATTATAACCAATGATCTTATGTAGCTCCTGCACAACAAAGGTCATTAAAACCTCCCAGGTTTCATCACCGTCTGGAATGTGTTGACCAATTAATAATGGTAGAAGTCGGAGAAGAGTCCAATTTTCGTGACCATTTCCTCCAATTGTTGACTTTGAGGAGAAGGTCTTTGGAATGAGTTGGGGTTGATTTGCTCTGTCTGCAAATGTGTATGGGAACTGTTTAATAGCATCATTCAGGGCCTCAAGGGAGATAGTTCCCTTCGATATCAGTGCCTTTAAGCACAGAGCCAACTCTAGTGGAACAATACCCTCCAGAAGATCATGTAGAATGCCTGGAGGGTAACCATCAACGACATGAAAATGTTGCAAGCTTTCAGTAAGTGGACAGCTTCATTTCACACTGTATTGTTGAGCCTTGGTTGAATCCTGTGACACCTCTTGCACATGTTTGTCATGGTTTTCTTTTGTTCTTTGTTGAAATAAGCCTGTCTGTACTTCTTTGTCTTGCATTTCCTCCCACTTGGCCATACAGAATCGACAAACTTGGGTAACTCTGAAGCTTTCAAAGAACCCTCCCAAAGAGTGGGCAGCCAGATTGTCTGCTGCAACAAATAACACTGTGCCCTTAACAGTGGCTCCCAACTGTTCAACATATATGCCTTGTTGCTCAAGAAAAACAAGGTCCTGAATAAGAGGGTGAAGAATTTTGGCATAACCCTGGTCTTTGATGTCATTGGCCTTGCAAAGCAGAGCAAGCTGAATGGAATGAAGAGACGAGCGATATTTTGGGTGTAAATTGCCAAGTGTCCAGTAGATGGCAGTTTGTTTGTGCTTTTTTCTGGAGGTTCCCAAGGTTTTAGCCACCTCAAAATCATCAATATACAGTTGGAGAGCGATCCTGAATTCTTCCTCATTCAAGAAAGCACTGAAGCAGGCACCATCTCTGTAAGATTGGTATTTCTCTGACAAAGTTGCCTCATGTGACATGGTCTTTTCCAGAATTTCTCTATTGCTCAGTAATGTTTGCAGCATTTTTAGTATGGGGACATACACAACATCCTGCTTGTTTTCTAGGACAAATTCAACTGGCATAACCAAAGAGAATTCCCTTGAAATGTATGATTTTTGCCTGTTAGCAGTTGACAACGATCCCTCATCAGAAGTGAATTTGAGGAATACATTATTCTCAATGACCACTTGAGCTATCTCATTCACTAAAGCATCATCAACATTTGCACAATGCGTATGTAGAATTTTTCGAATAGAAGAAGTAGCAATGGCTGTGATAACAAATAAATTTGGTTGATCTGATCTATGACCTCTTGCAGGTCAGTTTCAGAGATGTTAAGAATTGATGACATTTTCAGGAAAAGAGCAGCTACATTGCGTTCCAACTGATTCTCTAAGTCCTCCACATCTTCATTTTGCTCAGCAACTTCACAGTCAATATCATCAACTTCAGGGTCACTCTCCTCTAGCTGAACACTCGTATTTTTTGGAAGTTCTTCAACTACATTTTTTTAAACAATTTCCTGTTTTAATGGTGTCTTGTTGTGCATCTGATGCTCTTTGCTTTTGTGTGCAGTAAAGGTAGAATAAACACTACTCTGAAAGTTACAGTCCTGATATGGGCAGGCAACCATTTGCCTCAGCTTAAGATGTCTTCGCAAATGGGTAAAGAAGTCTGCTTCTGTGCAAGGCTCCACAAAGTCGCACAACTGACAGTGAAATGCAGTTTCTCCACTTTTGCCTGCATCCTTTTGAGTGTTCCATGTTGAAAGGTGTACTTTGAGTGCATTAAAAGATTTAAATGTGCAGAGGCATTCCTTATGAAGGCATGGGAGCGGGGATGTCCGAGTGTGAAATCCATGTTTTAAGCGGTAATGCTTAAGCAAGTAGCCTCTCTTTGCAGCAAAAAATGTGCAGTACTTACAAGTCCACTGCATTAGGGAGCACTGCTCTGGTTGACCTGAAAAGACATGATAATTAAAAAACTAAAATGTGCAGTAAATTATTTTTAAATGAAATGAAAGATTTTTTAAATAGTGAAATTGAAATATACAATGAATTTTTTAGTCACAAACCAAAAATGTGCTTTGAATTATTTTTTTAAACAGTCATAAATAAAGATGTACAATTAATTATTTTTTAACAGTCAAGTCGAAGTGTGCGATGAACAGTCACAAACTGCCATGTACAATGATTTATTTTAAACAGTCCAAAATTGGAATAAATTAACTTGATCCGTTTAACAATGGAATTGGTTTTATCATAATCCCACTGTAGTAACATTAATGTATTTCTGTTACCCAAACCCATGGAACTAATACAAATATTGAATGATTATTCAGTGTATGAAGCATTAGGTAAATAGCTTTAATTGCTGAGAGCGGGGTAAGTGTGGACAGTTGACCATCTGCTTCAGCCTGAATGGAGGACAGTGAAAAAACACACAATTAAGGCAACAATTTCAAAATATAGACACATAAATCAACACACCAGGTTGTTATAATATCACTCTTGTTAACTGTATTCCTATATTGAGCTTTAAATTCAGTGGCAAAGGAGAAATCCTTTAGAAAATACAGAGATAAGGACCCCGACTCTCGTTACATTGTCAAAATAAATTAAATCTGTGTGGATCCTTAGGTGTAGTTCACATCAGTGGCGACGGGGTCGCTCGCGCTCTGCAGCGATCGTTTCGGCGAATGGCCTGTTTTGGGCGCGAGCCGCGAGCCGCAAGCGATCGTGTCAATCTTGGCAGGAAGTCACACATTAAACAACGAGAGAATCCGGTCAATTTTCTAAATTAAATCAATTTTCAAAATAAAACACCGAGATTGACAAATACCATAGCCCTCTCCGTGTGCGTTTGTTGCCTATTTGTGTTTATTTATCTAAACAGAATGCAACAGAGATGAAAACACACACACATTGACACACATATATACACAAAGGGTACCCACACACACACCGACACACCTTAGGTGTATATAGATGACCTATATACGTTCAGGGTACACATAGCCTACACTGACAGACACACACACACACACACACACCGACACACAACGACACAGGCTACACATACACAGCTGAGGGGCAGAGGCCTTGTCGACCGGTGCAGAGAAATGAGCATCTGGTGTGAACTGGAAGGCTGCGGCTAGCGCGCGATTTTCGAGGGCGAGCCGCTTTGCACGCTTCGGCGTCCGGTGTGAACCGGCTGAAACTAACTTCCCTGTGCGGGTCGGAACACCGTGGTCCCAGTACCGAAGCTCCGCCACACCCACAACAACGCCAAACGGCTGACCTTCTCTCTCACACTACATAAACTGTAGTCTACATTTGTTTAAAAAAATGGTAACGTTACTGTGCTAGTGGTGATATTTGAATTTGATTTTGTTTACTCCTCCCTGGCAAGCACACAGCACTACACTACAACAAGACAACGCGACGGTTTACAAAAGAGTAAAATATTTACTTACCAAATCAATGTGCTAAACACAAGTAGGCTAGGTTAAGGTGTTGAAGGGAGCTCCTGGTTGACCATGCGGTTGACGTGGACATGTGTAGGAAAGTTCTGGTTGCGCGAAGTAGATGAGGCAGGTCTGAGCATGTCCAATAAAACGCCCAAAGCACACTGGGTACAATAAATTATTCTTTCTAATTTGACTTAACTGGGATAAATCAAGTTAAGCATGTTTTCCAACCCCAAATTACTACTTACTTATTTAAAATTAGTGTTCATAACAGGTTGATGAAAACTGAGTTTGGTTCACTTATCATATTTAATTAATTTGTATGTTAGCATTTGCAGTGTAGTGATATTAATCCCGAGATACACAAGGTGTTCAGTGGAAAGTCTGAAGGGTAGATTACCAAGAAAGCCAGCGTCGAGACCATGAGAGAAGGGCATGAACAAACTTTTTCCCCAGTTAACACTAAAAGATCTAAGAACATCCCTGTCTCCCCTTTTGATATAATAAACAGCTTTGGGCAGCTTTCTGGGTTTAGAGACAAGATTATATCATCTGCGTACAGACCAGTGGTACAATGAGATGTGCCGCAACCAGAGGCTCGAGAGTCAGCGCAAAGAGCATTTGGTGAGAGGCAGCAACCCTGCCTGGTTTCATGGTGCAGTGAGAAAGGGGGAGACCTGTCATGATTAGTCAAAACGGAGGATTTGGGGCAAGAATAGTAGCAAACATGTACTTCCATTCAATTTGATCAAATGCCTGTTGGGAATCCAGGGAGATAACTGCCAAGTAAGGCAACTTAGTAGAGTAAATTATATTCAATGAACGCTGGGTGGTTAGAAAAGGAAAATCTATCTGGAATAAACTCTGTTTCAGTACCGTTGGAATTACTGTTGGTGGCTGAAAACAGCCACTAACAAAAACCGCTGTAAAAATATATCAGATAAATATTTTTCAACTTTTTTTGCATAAATATGTTAATTAGCCTCACTTCTGGTCAAAACTACTAAATATTTAAATATTTTTAAAAAAACAAAATGAAACAGAAAACCAACCATGCACCCTCAATATGCATTTGGTTTTCTGAGTTTTAATGGAAGTCAATGGGGAAATTTCATCCACCAACAGTATGAAAGGGAGAAAAAGTTCAAATCTGATGGTGCACAAAAACTAATAATGCATCAAAGTCAATGTTGTACTTATCTTATGTACATCATGCATGATGCTGCACAAATAGTTTTATTACTTTGTGAAAGCATTAAAACTACAATAACACACATTTTTCACTTTTATTTCATTTATTATTTTGCAGGAAAAGATTAAAAATAACGTAATAAAATCAGAATTAAACAGCTCTGACTCACTTAAAACTGGTTTACAGCTAATTTCTGTTCTGCATCACATAAAAGACAAAATCATATAACAAAACAGAACAAACAAAAGATCCAGTACCACAGAAATTACTACGTACTTTGTTGAATCAATTCAAAGATTTCATGAGATGATCACAAAGTAACGATGGGTTCGTCCTTTGCCAGTGGTTATTTCTCTGTGTTTTTTGAATGTTTTTTTTTTATTCCAAAGGAATTATAAAATTGCTTGTCCTATATTATGTTTTTGGCATGCAGTGTTTTGTGTCACCATGTTTAACACTTTAACACTCAGTGTGTATACTTGTGTTACAGGACTTTGCTGCTGGATGTAAAATACAGAGTGGCAAGTGCGTTGTCACTATTAAGGTAAGTATTGGTTCTTTCTTTGTCAGACCTGGCTATTGGCAATGTATGCTCAGGCCTGGAATGAAGTCATTTTTAGGAGAAGTCACTTTGGCCTATGATGAATTCGCATTTATTTGAGCTTTCTGGACAAACTGTATGGCACAAAAGTGCACAAACAATAGGTAATAATTACACTATATGAAGAAAGGAAACAGAAACAGTTTTAGCTGATAATTAGCCAGATGAGCTCCTGTAAGTAATCAATACAAACACACATCATTAGACTGTAAACCATTATTCAAACCAATAAATAAATGCAGTCAATCAGACAACGTAAAAGCTCATTTTATATTTCACTATTATAAAAATATCGGGTTTTTATTGTGTTGTGTACTTTCAGTAGTGAGTGACAGATAAACACACACAAAGGGCAACCATTTATTGCATACTACAGTTAGAAACTGACAATAATTAGTTGATAATTAACCTGATCAGCCACAAAGTAATTGATACACAAATTATTAAACCATTAACCAACCAACATTATTAGACCAACTGTATGATTAGAATTGTATAGATTGCAGTGTCCATGGCCAATTCCATTCTATTTAAAGTCTGACCTTTGCTAATTCAAATTTTCTTTCTTTGTAAGACCTGTATACGGCAGTATACAAAAACATTTTTGGAAAATTGAATTGTACATTAACATTAACATCTTCAAATGGCTCTTAATAAACACAGTATTTTTTTCGGACAGTGTTTAACATTATAAATCAATAAATTCTACTACATTTTAGCAGCTTTCTGAGGGTTTTCTTAGTGTTAGACCAGTCGATTAGTCTAAATTCAATTTTGCCTTAATCGACAGGGAAATTAGTCACCAGGAACATCCCTAATGGTGACTAGGGATGTAACAATACATTCAACTCAAGATTCGATACAATTTCTGATACTGGCTTAATGATACTATTTTTTTTTGAATAGCAGAATGAGGATTGAATGAACCTGCGTTACGTTCATTGTCGAAAAAGTCCTTTATGTCCATGAGTGTTATTTGAGGTCCAAAAAGTTTTTATGACCCTTGGCTCCATTTAATGCTAGTCGTCAGTGTTTCCTTCAAAGTGAGATGTCTCCCATTCTTTCTTAACTTAAAAGTCTACTCTGTTTGTGCAAAGGAAAAATACATTACATTGTTTCTCCAACCAAACACGTATAAAGAAATCACTACAGTTTCAAATAGGACAAATCGGACATTTTTTCCAGTATTTTTCACATTTCTTGGTAGCATGTCTCAGGGAAAAGGTCAATCGTTCCATAGTATAAATGGCATTAATTATTTCTATCCACTCAAGGATTGTAGGAGGTTCTATGCTCAACCATTTTCTGGTTATTGCTTTTTATTACTACCTGCTAGTAGTATTTGTAACAGGTATATGTCCTGTTTTTTCAGGACAGTTGATACATTTCCCAAATATATAACATTGAAATTAAAATCAAGCTCTGAGCTGATTATAGATCTGATCTCTGTCACCACATCTGTCTAGTAAGAAAAGATTTTAGGGCACTCCCAAAAAATGTGAAAATGACCAGCAGACATTTTACCACACATTCTCCAGCACCGACCTTGTTCGGGGTTGTGACTTTGTGATTTTTTAACCTTTGGAGTTATAGGTGTCTAGGTGTATTCCCTCCATAAATCTGAACTTGAAGTTGTAGACATTGTCCTACAAATATTTAACCAGTCATCTTCAGTCAGTGTTATGTTAGCTTCTTTCTCCCACCTTGATTTAACATACAGAGTGGAAAAACCCCTGTCCAGTTGTAAAGATGAGTAAGTCTTTGAGATCAATTTCCTATTAGAGTTATCTTTGTATGCATCAGTGAATATCTTAATCAATCTCAGTCCCTTCTCTCCAATAGTTTTAATATTTGTGTCAAAATAATGTCTCAGTTGAAGGTACCTGTTACAGTGATGATTATTGTGGGAATAAGAAGAAAGAAGAGATGACACAGGTGTACCCAAAAAAAATGTTCAATACGAGCTCGGGTTCTTCCACATCATACAGCATACAGAGTAAGAAGGAATGAACCAAGAACACTCCAACAGTTACAGCTTATATAGGGTTGTCTGACTAGACATAACCAGTTTATTTTTGTACCATGCAAATATGCCAACAATGGACAGAGTCTTGTCCACCAGACTTTCTGGCACCCTGCCAGCCATATATCTGTCACCATACACGTCATGTCGGAGTGTAAAACATACCACACCGGTCACAGAAATACATCCTGACAGTACTTAAAGAAATTGCATTTCTCTGCGTTATATGTTTTTGAAAGACTGCATTTGTCCAGAGTTTCAATCTGTTGTCAAATTTAGGCGGTGTTGCCAGCGTAATATTCGTGCATTCCTCTCGAAGTTCAGGTCTTTAAATTCTTTATGCCAAATGTTTAAGGGGACTGCAGTCCATTTAGATAATTTGTCTAAATATTTCTTCTGAAGGGATTTTTCCCCAAGTACAGATTGAAGAGGTATGTTTGTTTGAGTTTGTTCTATGTCTTTCCATTTCGCATCATATGTAGGATCACACCAGCAAACCAGAAAACGTTAACTGTGCTGCTTTGTAATAATCTTCTAAGCAGAGTGAAGCCCTTCCTCTTCTGTCCTTGGGCAATTGTAATGTCTGAAATCGAATCCTAGGTCTTTGCTTTCCCCAAATGAAGGATGAAATCATTCAGCTCCACTCACTGAATTGCTTGGGAGGGACATCAACAGGCAATGACTGAAAAAGGTAGAGCAGCCTGGGTAATATATTTATCTTTATAACGTCTATTCGATTATACATGTTCATTGGTAATAATGACCAGCGATTTAAATCGGCCTTAATATCCGCTGTTATATGAGTATAGTTATGTTCATAGATGGCAGTTAGATCTCTAGGTATTTGTACTCCCAGGTATTTAATTATGTCACCCTTCCATTTAAAATGACATAATCTGTAAACTTTTTCTTGTGGTTCATAGTTAAAAGTAAGAGTTTGGGTTTTCTGTAAGTTCAATTTGTACCCGGAGTATGAACCAAATACTTTAAGAAGAGACAGTAATTTAGGCAAGCTTTCATTAGGGTTGGTAAGCGTCACAAGAATGTCATCTGCTTACAGACAGGTCTTGTGTTGTGTATCTCCAATCAATATGCCTGTTACGTCATTATCTTCTCTGATTGCCTGTGCTAGTGGCTCAATAAAGAGGGCGAAAAGTGTAGGGCTGAGGGGGCATCCCTGACGACATCCCCTCTCAAGAGACACTGTTTTAGATAAATTCCCGTTTATTTTAATTCTGGCTGTGGGAGAGCAATGAAGGTAAGGATTTCAGGCATCCAACTACCTGGCTGTTAAAACCAAATCGTCTAAGAACCAACCAGTTTGGTTTGTATCTATCAAATCCAGGATTATATTTTCCATTCGTTTTGTGAGTATTAATGCAAATAATCTGTAGTCCATATTTAAAACAGATATGGGTCTGTAAGAACTAGACTCTGTCCTATCTTTACCCGTGTTAGGAATTACAAAAATTACTGCTTGTGTCCAGGACGATGGAGTCTCCCCCCCTCGAAGAACATAATTAAAACGTTCCTTAAGAACTGGTATTGTAATCTCTCTAAAGGTTTTATACCATTCCGATGGGTAGCCATCTGCACCTGGCATTTTATTCGTTTTTAATCTTGATATAGCCTTGTTTATTTCTTCTTCTATTATCTCTTGAGTTATTATTTTATTCTGCTCTGTTCCTACAGATGGTGAGTCTAAAGAGATTAGAAAATTTGATATGGCCGTTGACTCAGCTGCCTGAGGCTGAGCAAAATAATATAATTTTGTGTAGTATTTTTCAAAGGAAATTTGTATGTCATCCAGTGTATGATACATCTTATTGGTTTGCGGGTCTCACTTTATGTATAAATCTCTCGGCCTGCTGTTTGCGTATTCTCCAAGCAAGTAGTTTTTTTTAATTTAGAACCATTCTCATAAAAAATTTGTTTAATTAATTTAGCTCTCTTCTCTATTTGATTTTCATATACTTTGTTTAAAGTCTGTTTTATATCCTGAATCTGGTTTAGAACATCAATGTCATTATATTCCATATGTTTATTCTCCAAAGACTTCAAGTTTTCAGTCAAATCCTTGTTTCTCTTTTTCCTTCTTCTTCTGAGCTGACCACATGATAAGTTTACCTCTAATAACAGATTTTGCAGCGTCCCACAGTGTACTGGGAGACACTGTGCCATTATCATTATATGTAGTGCATTCTTGACATTCTCCCTTTCTGTATTTCTGACATTGAGGATCATTCAAAAGATTAGTGTTAAATCTCCACAATGTGTCTTTGGGCTTGCTGTCAAAATGCAGTGTTAAATATACCCCTGCATGATCAGAGATATCCCTTACCCCAATGTTACATTTGGTAATCCTGTGGTGATCTGAATTAAACATAAAAAATAATCAATTCTTGAATATACAGAATGAGCATGAGAAAAAAAAAGTAAAGCATCTATCAAGTGGGTGTCGCTCCCTCCACACATGTACCATACCGTCTTATTATTTTTTTGTTTTGTTTTGTTTGAGGAGTCCATAGAGGGATAAAGTTGGATATTCCAGTCTCCCCCACATACCAACACACCTGACACTTTCGTAGATATAAGATTAAAAACTTTTTTTGATCTGCTGTTTATTATTTCCTGGTGGTCTATAAACATTCAATAATGTCACTTGTTTGTGGTCAATTAAATCTTTGACCATTAAGTAGTGCCCTTCTTTATCGTTGATCTGTGAGGAGAGCTGGAAGTTTACCTTGTTTGAAATTAGTATCGCTACAGTGCAGTGCGCCATAGAAGCTTCAATTGACTTAACTATTGAAGTTTCTAGTGCATTTTGGCCTTAATGTTAAATTGAGCAGGTCAGTGCTCATCTGTGCCTGATGGACTTTGTCATGTAATTATTTGAGCATGTATTTTTATGCCAAATGCAGTGCCTCTGAGGGTTTCTGGGCATATTTGTCATTTAGGTTAATGTATTTGATTTAATAAAGTTACATTTGAATTACACTTTAAACACTTGAAAAATATCCCTTTAACCCTTGAGGCAGCCTTAAAAAAAACTATACACTTTTTTCCCAAAGGCCAAAACACATTGCAGGGTTCAGAAAAATGCAGTGAAGTGACGGTCTTTTTCAGACAGATATTTTAATCTGATTTAATCTGATGCTGTGGATGTGGGCCCTCAATTCTGCAGTGTCTCTTGACTGGTCCTGCCATATGATAGCCAGAATACTTTTGACTGCGGTCTGGTGTTTGCTGAGTGTCCTGTATCTCAATGCAGTTGTCTGGATGCGGGCCCTCAATTCCAGTGGTGGACAAAGTACTCAACCCCAGTACTTGAGTCAAAGTATAGATACTCCTGGTCAAATATTACTCAACTACAAGTGAAAGTTGCTCAGTCAAAATTTTACTTGAGTTAAAGTACTAGAGTACTTGGTTTTAAAAATACTTAAGTATTCAGAAGTACACATTTATAAAAATACTTAAGTATTTAAAAGTACAAATTACAAAGTACATTTTCTAATATCAGTACATGCTGTATTGTTTTCATGATGCATTTACAGAAGCTTGTAACTCTCTGAAACCATCTAATGATGCACTGACCTGCTTGTAGAACCACTCTGCTACACAAAGCCTATAGAAACACCTATAAACACTTCAGCATAGAAATACAATCAAAACCAAAAAGGACAGCTGTTGTCATGTTCTGATGTAACTGTATTAAAATCACCACATAAAATTAGATTGAAGCTAACTGTAAGGAGTTCTCCAAGTCTGTTAAATAACTGAGATTTCTTTCTGTCTTCAGAGGCAGTATATATACATGAATTATGTGGTATTTTTCACCCCGATAAAAACTCTGCTGTCACCATTACTGCTTTTTGTTTGAATGACAGAGGGACAACTTGCTTGTTCTGGGTTATGGGTCCTGGATGATGTATTTCCACTTTTACATCAATCCAGAGGAGCTACTGTGATTGGTTTTCTTTTGTGAGGAACACAGCATGTGACCAACTGCATTTTAGAAAAGAAAAACACCAACAGCTGACTTCAAAGCTCAGTCAAAAAGTAACAACAACCTTCCTAGAAATGTAGTGGAGTCAAAAGTACGATATTTGTTTTTGAAATGTAGTGGAGTGAAAGTAATACGTTTCCAAAAAAACAAATACTCAAGTAAAGTACAGATACTCAAAAATGTAATTAAGTACAGTACTCAAGTAAATGTACTTTGTAACTGTCCACCACTGTTTAGGTGTAAATGGAACAAATAAGTAATGCGAGTTTAATATTTAAGAAATTGAGTGACTCGAACTTAAACTAACATCATTTAAAAAATTTTTGATTTAAGAGCTAAGTTGATTCCAAGTTTTAGAAAACTAAATCTGGTAAATTCCCTAAGGATTCTCTAGGAGAGAGGAGGCACCATGGTAGGTTTGTGAGGCTCGTGCACACTGCTTCTTGTAACCGGCGCCAAAAGTAAAAGACTGTGTGCCTTAGGGAGCCTTCAACGAGCTTCATGGTCAGGCCAATGGGTAGAATAAGAGGGCCCACCTTCATACCTCTCCCCTTTCCCATAGCTTTAATGCCTTGGGGTTCATACGTTGTCTCAAGCCAGAAACGAGGCCAGTGAACAGAGGTCAAGTTGTGCAGGGGACCCACGGTGGCAACCGGACAAAGGACAGAGCCATAGCCATAATTTTTCTGGGGGCTAAGGACCCGCTAGTACAGTCCACTGATCCATGAGTGCTGCAGGCAGCAGATTAATGAACATGCTGTCGCCTGCAGGAAAGTCTCAGTTTGTGGGTCTTGATGACACAAGATGAAAATCGCCAAAACTGCCCAATCAAGGGATACACCAGTGTATCCTCAGTCTGAGCTCCTCCCAGTAAATTGCACTGCTCTCTGTTCAGCGTAAATGAAAAGAAACTAAACTTAATTGATATGTTTTTTTTGTTGTTGTTGCTTTTTCTGCATTTTACTGTGACACACCTAGTTTTCATACTGAAAATTATTCAGCTCTTGCAGTGAGCAAGGTGAACGAAAATTTAGAGTTGCATGTGTTGAAAATATCTGTTTGCTTAATCAATTTCAATTTTCACTGTAATCAAAGAGTACATCTAACACTTATTCCAAAATTTTAAGCACTGATAACCCTGAACTTTTGAGTTTATTGGCTCAAAAAAAAGTTAGCTTTACTCTAGTACTTGCTAACTTACTCAGGTTTACAGTGAATAAATATTAAATAACAACAACAACAACAACAACAACAACAACAATAATAATAATAATAAATAATAAACAACCAGCCAAAAAGCTGGTATTTCTTTTTCTTTTTTTTTTGTAATTTTTTTTTATAGCACCTGTTCATAGAAGCACCAAAGAAAAGACATTTGAGGAAAGTATCTTTATCCCTGAATTGCACCTCAGTGGCGAACCGTGACAATTAGAGCTGGGACTTCAGTTCAGCCAAAACTTTGCCAGACACCAAAAATGCAGCAAAATGGAAAAGGATTTTGCTGGAATAAGGGGGAGGCCGCAGTTAGCTCATGACATGTTTGTACTATATACAAACCATGCCATACGTGTCATATACGTGCCATATATAAACTCCACTTGAGGGCAGCAAACACCACACAATAATAGCTGAACAAGAGTTTTCTGTACTAAAACTTTACTGCAGTTACTGTTACTGTTACTATTGTTTGGGTAAGTTATAATTAAGTTTGTGTTTAATATTAAGAGCTGTACTAATGGATAAGGATCATGAGTCTCCAGTTTTATTTTTTCTGTCTACTAACACAGCTCTGTCTGCTGTCCTGTGCTGTGCTGTTAGGAGAAACTTTAATGAAGAAAATTCAAGTGTCTGAAAATTCTTTTCTAACAGACACCGGGATGAGCGCAATTTCAGTCCCGGACATGCAGATCCTCCACTACACCACGAAAGTCTGCCTTAAACAAGTCAGTACTATCAAGTCAGCCACCGAGCAACAGCGTTGGTCTCGATGGCTTAGTCACCAGCAAGATATCACTGACCTTCAAGAAGGCCTAAGGCAGGGGTCGGCAACCCATGGCTCTGGAGCTGCAAGCGGCTCTTCAGCCTCCTTGTAGTGGCTCCCTCTGGCTTTGACAGAAAAAAAAGAAAAGAAAGAAAATTAATAACAGTAATTTCTTAATTTAACTTTGATTTATTTCATTTTTATTTATTTTGTTGCACAGTTATCTTGGAGTTTGAGGTGATACTAATTTTAAAAAGTTTTAATAATCTGTCAACTAAAATATGCATCACATCCACGTCTATCCACGCCTTTACCTGCAGGGGGCTTCTTGAGTGTGCGATCCCCGCCCTCGGTAAGCCAACCATGAATAAATCCAAAAAAAGAAAAGTCTCAGAGGAAAATAGAGAGTTTAATTCTGCGTGGACATATTCCTTTGCCTTAACTGCCAGCGATGCTGGCTTACCTGTGTGCTTGATATGTGGCGAGAAATTAGCAAACCAAAAAAAATGTAACGTTGAAAGACATTTTCAGAGCAAGCATTTGCTGAAAAGTACAAAACAGGAAATTGTTCAGAAAATTACAGAAGTGCCTCTCTTTGCAAAGACCGTCAAGGACAGGGCCATTAAAATGGCATCAAACATCACCAGTAAGCAAATTAATGACATCAATTCAGCTCAAGCATATTCAATTGCCTGTGATGAGTCAAGTGATGTAACAGCACTGTTATGCAGATGTGTAAACTCTGATGGGTTGCAGGAAGAACTGATTGAACTTATATCGCTAAAAGGCCAAACACGGGGGGAGGACATTTGTGAGGCTGTTGTGAGTTGCCTAAAAGCCAAAGGAAAAAAACCCCACTCACCTGGTGTCAGTGGCAACTGACAGTAGTATGAGAGGAGCACAGAAGGGCTTTGTGAATTTACTTCAGAAGTCACTGGATTGAAAGCTGCTGACGTTTCACTGCATCTTGCACCCAGAAGCACTGTGTGCTCAAACAGCATTTGGGGAAAGATTCAGTGAGTTCAGAAAGGGAAAAAAACACTCTGTCCTTCCCTGTCACACCCCTTGGACATGGACCCATCCCTGCTGAACATTTCTGCATTCACAAGAGTAATTCAGCCCGATCTTAAAATTGAACTGGCCGACATATCGGATAAAGACTTATGGGTGTCCAAGTTCAAAAGCCTGACAGCGGATCTTGAAAAAGTCATCTGTCAGAAGGCCGTTCTCGCTAAAGAGCACTAATGGAGTGATATTGAAACCCCCCCCAAACCCGACAAACTTGTTTTTGAAACATGAAATGCCATTCCCGACACTTATATGAACATGAAAAACCATTTGAAGTCCTGTCCATCTTTGGCTCAACATACTTATGTGAGCATGAAGCATGAACTTCATAAATTCCAAATATCGCTCCCGCCTCACAGATGAAAATCAAGTCACATTAAATAGGTGAGAACACTAGCATTTAATAGGTTATTGCTTTTCAGAAAAAAATTTATTTTAGACCCGGAGCTGATGTAGTTTTGTTTGTATGTTCAGGTGCTTTGGTGCTGATTGCTGTACGTGGCTGAGGAAAACAAAAACAGAAAAGGATGACAGCACACTGAAATGGACTTCACTATGTTTTATTTATATTAAAGTGGGCTAGTTTTTATTTTATTAATTTTACACAAATAGGCACGCATAGTTCAGTGTTTAATTCATTTCAAAGTAGGCCTACACATGCACACTAAACTTCTGTTTGGGGTTTTCCTTCATTATAACAGGTAAAAATAGAAAAAGAATAAAATTTATAAAATTTTATAAGCTGTGTATGTGTATATCTATATCTATATCTATATATATATATATATATATATATATAATCACTCTTTAAAAAACTGCCGCTTACACAACAATTTCTCGTTTTTTTTAAAAGTGCAGTAATCCATATTAGTGAATTATTACAAAGTAAAAAATTATCACCACTTAATTAATCAACACTTTTTAACCTTCTTTTAACTGATTGTTCTAATTATCTAGATGGCAAACTCAGATCTCACCCTCAGTGTTATCAACCCAGGTTCTAGCAACAGCAGGCAGCTATTCAGTTTTCAGTGAAAAGGCTGTGATAAATTCACTGTACACTACCTACCTAGCACCAAACAGCAGAAATTTGGTGCAGACCAAAACACAAATAAAGTGAATACAAAGTGATATTTGTCAGGTGGACCCCACCACCACCACCACCTGTCAGGACAAGCGGTTGTGGATGGATGGAATACTTTTTCTGAATCTAACTACTTCAAATTGGTATTTCTAAGGTGTTATATCATGACAGAATTTAAGTACAGGCCCTCACACTAAGAGCTGAAATGATTTGGTTAATCATATATGAAATGTCAGACATTTGTGAAAATACTCCTTCGATTATATTTCTTTATATTTGTGTATATATGCTGTATGTGTGTGTAGCCCTGTGTTGTTCAATCATAAAAAATGGAATTGATACTTTTTTAATATTTTGTTGATCTTATTTTATCACACTGAAAATAATTAAAATGCTATTACTGGTGTTACGGTTCTCAATTCCTTTTGTCAGACAGTGACTTGATGTTGGGCAGTTGCCTATTTACGTCACAGGGTGGTACTGTTGCGCTGCCTGTTCTGCAGTTGATCTGGTGGATCGCTCTGTTTATCCCTTCCAGGGCACCGTAGTGTTGGGATTTGCTCCGTGTAGGACGCCATGTTTTTCAAAGTTTATTTTCGCTTGCTCCGCAAGGTAAGCATTGGATCAGTATCCTACATTATGTCTAAACGTTAGCACTAAAACCACCCATCCTGTTCACTGGTTCATGTGTACATGTTGGGTGAAAGTCCGCCATGTGTTTCAGTGATAATTGGCCGTGTTTTTAACAGTTTGTGAGTGAGTTTGTGACACAGTGAGGTGTGGCTATGAACGTGGCTAGCATGCTGTATATGAGTAGACAATTGACTGTAATCTAGACAGGATGGAGCATTAATTTTTTGTGTCTACCTAGTTATTAATTTGAGAATGTAATGTTATGTTGGTCATTTGTTCTTTTCAGAATGCTGTATGTAATTAAATTAGACTGATATTTATTTTCATGTGACGTATAATTTTTTCTATTTTTTGCTGGGTAAGAAATTGTAAAATAAAACCACTTGATGATATGGTAAAGACTGGCTTTGTAGACAGGGGATACATATTTTGGCAGACTGAAAATACAGCCTGACAGAATGTGTGTCCCCACATAATGGGGGATACATATTTTGACAGACTGACTGAACAAGTCTTTATAATGAAAACATGTCCTTAACGAAGAAAGGAAAACATATTATTGCATTCGTGCAATAAACCTTGACAACAAGCACTGAAGAATAAAAACATTTATTTTGATACATGAGCCATGTAAAACTTTTTAAAGTCTCCTTGACAGAACAGCAGTAATCACACGACAAATTATACAATCCACATATTGCTATATTTCATTATTTCATTGAGCATAGTAATGTCCATCTTTACTGTACTCTACTGTTCACCTTTACTGTTTACAGTTCAAATTAAACAGCCCTGACTCATTTAAAACTGGTTTACAGCTAATTCCTGTTCTGTATCACATAAAAGACAGAAGCACGTGACAAAACAGAACAAACAGAAGATACAGTAACACACAAATTACTACGTACTTTGCTGTATCAATTCAAAGATTTCATGAGATGATCACAAAGTAACGATGGGCTTGTCCTTTGCCACAACTCGTTGCATTCATGCCAAATTTGCCAGTGAGACTAAACTATCAGGTTATTTCTGTGTTTTTGGAATGTTTCTTTTTTTTCATCCCAGAGGAATTATACATTTGCTTGTCCTATATTATGTTTTTGCCACGCAATGTTTTGTGTCACCGTGTTTTTCACTTTAACACTTTGTGTGCATACTTATGTTCCAGGAGTTTGCTGCTGCGTGTAAAATACAGAGTGGCAAGTGTGTTATCACCATTAAGGTAAGCTGCTTCCATGTGATGTAGCTTAAGTATGACTATAAAAATATTGGTTCTTTCTTTGTCAGAACAGGCTATTGGCAACATATACTCAGGCCTAGAATGAGGTCATTTTTAGGAGAAGTCACTTTGGCCTATGATGAATTCAAATTTATTGGGGCTTTCTGGCCACATTGTAGGGCACAAAAGTGCACAAACAGTAGGTGGTAATTACACTGTATATAGATGAAACAGTTTTAGCTGATAATTAGCTAGATGAGCTACTGTAAATAACCAACACAAACACCCATTATTAGACTGTAAACCATTAATCAAACCAATGAATAAATGCAGTCAATCAGACAATTTAAAAGCTAATTTTATGTTTCACTAGTATAAAAGTATCAGTTCTTTTTGTTGTGTTGTGTACCTTCAGTAGTGAGTGACAGGTAAACACACACAAAGGGCAACCATTTATTGCATACTGCAGTTAGAAACTGACAATAATTAGCTGATAATTAACCTGATCAGCCACAAAGTAATTGATACACAAATTATTAAACCATTAACCAACCAACATGATTAGACCAACTGTATGATTAGAATTGTGTCGATTGCAGTGTCCATGGCCAATTCCACTCTATTTAAAGTCTGACCTTTGCAACATCTCAGTGATAGCCATGTATCTCTCCTCTGAATATCTGGAGCGGTACTCACAAACATTCTAAAAAATGAAAAAAAAAGGAGGAGGGACAGAAATTTTTATCTTGGTGAGGAGGTGTGGTTGACGCTGTTGCTGGGTATGACTTATTCTTTTAAAAGGTGTGATTGGTTGATCCAAAAAATAGGACAGATAGAATTTAGTCTCTATTAGGGCTGAACAATTAATCAAAATTTTGTCACAATTTCAATATGTTCTGCTGCAATTTTCAAATCACAGGATGCACAACATTTTTTAAAGGCAAAATTAAGGTCAAAATACCATTTTAAATAAATATTGTGGTGTTGCAGAGGTGTACTGGCCAACACATCATTCTCTAGTTTAGTGCAGATCCCTGAAAATAACACACCATAATCATTTTAATGTGTTTTTCAACTGAGAATAATGTAAAAAATATCCTTTCCTCCAATATTACAAATCCTATTGCAATAGCAAAATCAATCAAAATAATTGCAACTAGATATTTCTTAAAATTTGTTCAGCCCTAGCCCCTATTAAGACATGGTGTAATTATGAACACTATTTAACCCTCAATAACACCCATGGACATTTTTGTCCTTTTGGATTTTAATTTTTCCATCATTTTGGCTGTGTTAATGCATATTGCATACACTTTGGTCATGTTGTGTATTTTTGTGTTAATTTAGACACTTAAACGTCATATGCTATGATATCTCTAAAATAAACTGTGTAATGAAAATGCTCCCCAATTTACATCCAGAAGATATTTTTGTCCCCTTGACTAGTGGCAAAACTGCGATTTTTGATCCCATTGCCATTGGAGCATAAAAGCATGTTTGGGGTTTTTTTTGGCTCTCATCCTGCAGTCTTCAAAGTTGTTTTTGTATGTCTGCTGTAAACTATACTTGATGTGAATGTGGACTTAGAGAAATTAAATGTGAGCTTTGAGCTTTACTTGTAGTAAAGTTCAAAGTCCCTCAATAATCCACAGTCAAACATTCACTCATTCATCTCATTCATGTAAACAGACAGCTGCATGAAGGACACAGGTGCAAGAAAAACAGAAAAACACAAAGTCTGAGAGTCCATGAGTTTACACACACACAAAGTCTCTCTCTCTCTCTCTCTCTCTCTCTCTCTCTCTCTCTCTCTCTCTCTCTCTCTCTCTCTCTCTCTCTCTGACTCTCTCTGTGTGTGTAGCTGTTATCAGCGGTCAGTTTGTCTGCTGCGCACATGACATGACCATCGTGCAGAACTCGTGTGTGACAATGACGGGCACAGAATCAGATATGTGACGCTGACCGGCCGGTCACCGGTCAGGGCAGGTCATGCTGAAAACCGGCTGGTTCTGGTCGATCGGTGCATCCCTAATATGTGCTGTACTTATTAAGGAATGCACAAGGGTTAAGATAATATCTTTTGAATAAATTGTAAGCCATACTGTAAAAGTAGCTTACAAAATATAGCAGTAGCTATTAGGGATGGGCATCAAGACCCGGTTTTACTTTAGAACCAGTTCCAAAATTACGATTACTCCAGAATCATTAAGAATTGAGATTTCCAATTCCACTATTGATTCCCATGTGCAAATTAAATGCGTCTGAAGTCACAGACTCAAACTTTTCCCGACTTGGTTTTTGTTTTCTCTGCACCTGGGTCCTTCATACACATGTATGCATTACACGGAGTGCACGTGTGATTGATGTTATCGAGTGGCTTTGAACTTACCTACATCAGCATTAAGCTCACATTGTATTTCTGTGGTTCACATCCACATGAAGCAGAGTGAATGCAAACATGCAATGAGGACCACTAACTCATATAGTTTTACCCCTACAAAGATGCACACATGTACACACACTCACGCACACACACCACATAGTGGGTGGGGGAGTTACCCATCACCTGTTCAGGCCCAGATTCTTTAACTTGCTGATGAGCCTGAAGGGCCCTATGGTGTTACACCCTGAACTGTAGTCCACAAACAGCACTCTCACATATGTAATATGATAATTTTCTTTTTTTTCAATAACAGGACAAGCTGTGGCATGTAGCAAGAACAAAGCACAGAAGAGGGGGCTATGCACCAGGGGCTATGCAGTAAGGACTTTAGTGTTGCATATGGGGCATGTGCACTACCAGGTAAGCAACTCGAGAGCCCCAAGATAAGGGATGGGCCTTGACACCCTGTTAACCCACTTAAGAACCAATTCCAAAAGTACAATTCCATCAATGGCTTTACACATATGCGTGTATTTTTGGCCCAAACCTACTGCTACATAGCCTTTCTCTACAATGTTGAACACAAATTGAAGCATTGCCATTACTTCTTAAGCGAATATAAAGAAATGGTAAAATAAAGCAGTGACCTAAAAGTATAAACAGCATCACAGGTGAGAAACTAAACTTGAATCCACAGTCATTCATTTAGAGGTTAGAAAGTATTGAGAGCCTAAGGTGATAGTTTACCCACAAATTAAATTTCTCCTGATATCTACTCATCCCTGTGCTGATGTGAGGATGGGTGAAGATCTCCAGTTCACAAACACTGTAACCTCTCAGACCGGAGTTGCTTGCACACGCCTAAAGTGGGTACACAAGCTCTTGCCCAAGCGGCGCAACATGAGATATACAAGGTCTTGCGATACTTTCATACCTGTGTTTACATGCTACCTGGAAGCAACTCAGACAGAGCGAGATCTTCTCAGAAATAGTTACTTGTTATGCGTACAGTTGACTTTGCAAACTCTCAACCAAGAAGAAAATGTCCAAGGACTGATGTAGAAGAGGAACATCATTTCTTTGCTGCAGCTACACCACTTGGGCAAGAGCTTGTGTACCTGCTTCAGGTGTGTGCACAGTTCCGGGCTGAGAGGCTACAGATGACATTTAGGCTAAAAACATGGTGTAAATGGCATGAGTGAAATTTCATTTTTGGGTGAACTATCACTTTAACACACACACTTCTTCAGACCACTGTCTCTGCTCTCCTGCACAGACAGGAGCTCAGTCTGACAACACACGCTAGCTTGAGGGCAAAGATGGGGGGTCAGAGATGCTGAGGTCGAGATATATTCCAAGCACAGTGTCTTGGACGAGAGTGATGCAGCGTGGCCCGGTGTGTTTTAGCCTTTAGTGATAAGTGAGTATTAAAGGACAACTTTTCCAGTATTCCAGTATTGAGGGAGGCAGATACAGCTGGCAGCTGCAAAATAAGTACAACAGTATACATTGGACAAATGCGCCCCGTTGCATTGAAAGTGCTTTTTTTCACCACAGACCTGCTCAGATCGCCAGTTTTATCTCTGTCAACAGCATGCAAAGTGTCTGTCTTACCCTTCACTTGCTCCGGTCTGTGTGTAACAAAATCTCAAGGGATCTTTGCTTGTTACTGGAAAAAAACAGAGGAGCCATGACTTGTAAAAGTCAGTTGGTTGTCCCATAGTACAGGTGAGAGTTTACTAGGCCGATTGAAGTGTCATGGCTAAATATTTACCTGATTTGGAGAATGTAGATGAGACCTTTGATTTCATTGGCTGCCAGTACTTATTTGAGCCCGAGTATACGGATGAGGAGTTTGAGTTCCTACAAAGAAAGAGCGGATGAGGATAGAGAGAGAGGGGCAACGGGCAGATGAGGGTGAAGCAGCTGTTGCAATGTCTGTGAATCTGACTGACTGGTTGTGCTCCTGTGAATGCTGTGACTCTATGCCCACAGAGGAAGAATGTCTGTGTTGTAACAAGTGGGACCTGTTGCCCAGTATTTATGGTCTTGATGTGTCCAGGGATGATAGAGAAATTAGTCAACGCTGTGTAACCACTGTGGTGAGAAAATTATTCACCAAACTGGTCACTGTTGTTCCTCTTAGTTATTTCTGATGTTCTGTCAGGCACTAACTGGTTACTCGTCCTTGAACACACAGTTCTCTCTTTGGAAGAACAACTTCTGATAACACAATCACATCCTGACTCTCCCGATAAGCACTTCAGGTCCATCCTGACCCAACCTCCTTCATCTCCTAACCCTGTAAAACAGATTTACATTCTTGACTCATTATCAGTTCCTTTTTCACTTTGTGTGTGACTGTGTACTGATCCTTTGCAAAGCTCGATTAAAACACCAGAAAGACAATCTTGGTCATTGGGGTCTGTCTTAATTTTCAGATTTTCCACCACACCACCTTACAGGATTTCCGCCCTCTGACGAGCAGGGCAGTGCTGGATACCTTCTTTCATGTGCCCAAAATAAATTGGAGGCAACCAAAACCACATCGACCAAAAGGTCAACTATCCATTGAGTAAGTATAAATAATATGTCTTCATACATGTAATATCTGTACCTAGAATTATTTGACAGATGCGCCTTTTCTGTTGCATGCATTAGTTTGCCCTCAGACATTTCTAAATCATCTTAACCCTTTCCTTTCGTCCAGCCAGTACAGACTTGCAGCCTATCATGTGGTGCTGGAGTGGGCTGTCAGAGGAGAATGTCTTGTTTATGGTAACAGAAGAGTGCTGCCAAGCTGGATCATCACTGCTATCAGAAGCAAGTACCCATTACCCACTGGCACTTACAGCAGGTTCAAGGAGGCACATGTTCAGAACACATCTACCGATGAATGACTTTTCAATAATTGTACTCTTGACTGCACTGCTTTGCAGTCTACAAACCGTTCCAGTCTTTAGAGACAGTAGCAGATCCTGCATAAATCTTGCACACTGTAAGTATTTACAGTACAAAATCATCCACTCCAAATATGCAGGGGATGGACAGTAAGAAAGTACATTTACTTGAGTACTGTACTTTACTTGAGTATTTGTTTTTCTGGAAACAAATATCGTAGTCTTGTACGATTGTACCACATTTCTAGAAAGGTTGTCATTACTTTGAAGTCAGCTGTTGTTGTTTCTTCTTTTCTAAAATGCGACTGGCCCCATGCTGTGTTCCTCACAGAAGGAAACCAAGTACAGTACCCACTCTTAACTGGGATTGATGCAAAAGCAGAAATGCGTCATCCAGGCACTCTGTAACAAGCCCAAGCAAGCACTCCCTCTTTCATTCCAACAAAACTCAGTAATGATGACGGCAGGAGAAAGACAAAATTAAATCTCAAGATGATGTTAGAATTAGAAAAAGAGAAATAATTTCAGGTAGGCTTTTAATGTTGGATTGTTTTTATTTGGGTGAAAAATACCACACAATTATACTGCCCCTGAAGCCAGAAAGAAATCTCAGTTATATAACAGACTTGGAGAACTTCCTTGGCTTCAATCTGATTTTATGCTGTGATTTTAACAGTTACATCAGAAAAAATGACAATAGCTGTCCTTTTTGTTTTTGATTGCATTTCTATGCTGAAGTTTTTATAGTGTTTCATCATGGTTCTACAAGTAAGTCAGAGCACCATTGTGGTGGTTTCAGAGAGTTTCAAGGTTCAAACAATAAGCAGTGTATATAGAAATGAACTTTGTAATGTGTACTTTTGGATACTTAAGGTTTTTTTATCATTCATTTTTTATTGGAACAATAACAAATAGGCTAAAAGCCAGTCCAGCAAATTGCCATTTTACATTTTAGGTTTATGTACCCCCAGCCCTCAACCTCTTTCCCTATCCCTTCTTGCCCCCTACCCCAGCTCCCCTCTAGCAACCAACAGGATAGATCAGAGCAGTCCTATTTAGACAGAAAGTCTTTCAAGTCAGATATCAGATCCATCTACATTAAAATTGTGTTTGGTCCTGCATCAATAATCCTTGCTGATGGTAGTTCAGGTAAGGAATGTCCAAAAAGCTCCAGAGCCAATTAATATTTGAGATATTGTGAGGAAGTTTCCAGCACTGGACTACGATCTTCTTGGCTGCAGTTAGGCCCACCAGCCAGATTTTGCATGCTTTAGCCGTGAGGGAGAGACAGGAATGGTCATTTAGAAGATGTACAGCAGGATGTACAGCATTGGTAATACCACCCCAATTAGTCCTGCCAGGGTATTAACAACTTTTGCCCAGAAATCTAGAATCCCTGCACATTTTCATACAACATGAATAAAGGAGCCAACAGTTCTGTGGGAACAGAAAGAACAGTATGGGTCAGGGGCTAGTCCTATTTGATGCCTAATTCTCGGTTTAAAGGGGAACTATTATGCTTTTCCTCTTTTTTGACCTATAAATGTTGTCACAATGTCGGATACTCATGTTAAACGATTCCAAAGCGTCAGATAATGAGGTTCATGCATTTGAAAGTGAGCCCTGCAAGCTGTTTTGGATGGCTCTGCACGCTGTGTTTTACTGTCTTTTTTAACGATCTAGTAACATTGATGTTAATGCATGCCAGACTTACTTATATGGTCATACCCCGGCATATGCTCTAGGCCTGCCCGCTCCCCCGCTCTGCTTCGGAAGTTACATCGCTGTGCGCTGCTCTGCTGTCTACAACGATTTCACAGTGTTAGCACGTTGAGCAATGGCTCCTAGAAAATGTTTGTTCGGGTGTGAGGGAAAATTACCTTTGTTTAGCTTTCCTAAAGAGGCAAGCACCAGGCAGAAGTGGATAGAGCCAGCAAAAGAAAAATACCTCCTCTTTTTTTCTCTGTCTACAGTATGTCACAGGGGACTGTTTTGTCAACATGGGCCAGTATGAAGCTGGATTAGCCGGTAGCCGGGCTCGGCAGCGCTCGCCAGCCCTTCGGAAGTCCTCGGGAGTGCGACCAATCACAGTGGAGTGGGCTCGGCGGGAGGCGTACATGGAGCAGGGCCGGGGGGGTGGAGTAAATTACACAGACCGTTTTAGCGGGACGCAGAAAATACAAGGAAGAGATGCAGTGAGAGGCACTGTGTCCCGAAGATCTACAAAGCTTTCTGTGCGGGCGATCGTGTGTAGCTGCTCTATAGGAGTCCAGAAATCAAATACAAAGGCCCGAAAATGAATATAATAGGTCCCCTTTAAGGTATGCTCTGTGACAAAATTTCAAATGTTTATATACTGATGGTTTGGGTTTTAGGAGGCATCAGGAACGTTATTCCAAATTACAACCCATTTCAGTTTTTGTTCCACCTCAGCTATGTCTCTCCCCCAAGCCAAATAAGATTAATTTGTCATATATATAAGCCACTATTCATCTGGAGCACACTGTATCCAACTTACAATAGGATGTTCTTGTAAGGCTGATTCCCACTGAACTTTATAGGCTTTACAAACTGACCCTAAAAGAGAATGTTTGTCAATATTGTATGGAATTTAAGGATTGTGCTTGCCCCATTAATATCTTGTTGTAATACCTTTATCTTCCCAGGCTTTGTTAGTAAAAGGTTTCCCCCTAGATAAAAGGTGACCATTATTCCATAGTGGGGATGATTTACACCAAACACTTTTAACTTTGAGGAATTTTTCTGCCACTTTAAAGACTTGTAGCATATGAGTTAAAATCGGATGTATTCTCTTCTTGGGCTGGCAGTAGTGATCTTGGGAAAAGTGTACACTGCAGACCCGATGGTCTGCAAGATGCAGTGTCTGGACAGGAATGTTAGCATCAATTTGTAGCACAATTAGCCACAACTTCAGCATCTTTTTTTTTTTTTTTTTTTTTTCTTTTGTAATCGATATAGTGAAACTCTCAACTGCACTCAGGGACAACCAACTCCACTCTGACCGGCTCTCAGTCATGGTTCCTTTGTTTTCTTCTGGCAACACACTAAGATCCCATGAGATTTTGTCACACACAGCCTGGAGCAAGTGAAGGTTAAGAGATGTGCTTTGCATGCTGTTAACAGAGTTAACAGAGTTTACACTGGTGATCTGAGCTGGTCTGTGGTGAAAAAAAAGCACTTTCAATGCATGAAGTTTTACAGGAGGCATTTGCCCCCATATATATTGTTGCAACTTGTTTCGCGACTGCTGGCTGCATCTGCATCCCTCAATACTGGACCAATTTCAAAATGAGTTGTCCCCATCAATCATGCACACACATACACATGGGGAAATTGGACCCAGGTTGAAAAATACTGAAGTTATCCTTTAAGAACTGAATACTTTGTAAGCCTAATTGTACTTCCTGTGTCCATGAATGCCATTTTGTGAGCCTGGCAGATGTGGGCATCCAGTGGAAATGAAATCAACTGTATCACCATGTAAGACTGTGAAAGCACTGTAATTGTGTTATCACTCTGCTGATGGAAAGTTGACCAAAGTCTCCCTGTTATGATCACTTTCATTTCTGGCATTGTTGTTATGGAAGATTTATCAGCCTTGTCTAGTTTTATTTTATCTTGTAAAGTACTTGGTAACATTAAAAAAAGTGGTACATAAAAAAAAGTTGATCATTATTATTGTTACATGAGCACATCTCTCATGAGATCGACCACAAATGTTATCCCCGCACAGTCCAATCCATAGTGTTTTACTAACTCACTGTCTCTCATCAATTCTTTGTCATGTTCTCCTCTGCTTAAGAAACACTTAAGCCTCCTCCCTACTCTGAGTGGAATCAAACCAGGGCCGCTGCAGTAAGGATGCAGTTTTTGCATATGGAACATGCGTAATTACAGTTGAGCTAATGAGGAATCCGAACATAGATTGACTTGAGATTCTTTTCAAATCTATTCTAGACATGCAAAATTTAAAATATATCTCCTAACAGTGAGATAAGCTGGTATAAAGCACTTCATTTTCCACTCAGGGGTTAGAAGCTAGTTTCCACATTACAGACATTAAAAATCATGTCTTATGTATTGAATAACATTACAGCTTGATTTTTTTGGCTTCAATAACAGGGCAGACTGAAGAATGTGATAGGACAGGTGGCAGAGAGAGAACAGATGACATGCAGCACATGTCCAAGGGCTGGAATGAAACCCTCTGCACAAGGAGTCCGCCTTTGCAAATAAGGCATGTGTTCTACCAGGTGAGCGACCGGATCTTGATCTTGAAGAGGGGTCTATGTATCATCCCTCCCAAACTGTATTTAACTTTGATAATTAGGATAAACAAATATACAATATATCATTATATATCGATATATCAAACAAACAAACAAACAAACAAAAAATAATAACAATGAAAAATCCACTTGCTTTTTTGGTCCATGTCCTCAAATCAGCAATTGGAATAGAAGTTAAACCAAAACCAGAAATGACTTTATTGTCACTTCAGGCATTGCTTATTCTGTCTCATTTCATTATAGCTAAAGGCACTGCTAAGATTTAACATATATTATTTGTTGGAATTATGAATAAAACTATAGGCTAGATATTTATTTAGATATTCTTTTTTAATTAATGAGTCTAAAAACTTTTCACCAATCCACTTGTGCCACAGACCCCTGTTTGAGAACCACTGCCCCAGAATATCTATACGAATTAAAAAAAAATCCATTCCTCTAAAACTTTGTAGGTGGCAGGAAATGGTAGCTGTATCTGTCTGACCCTTGAATAAAGAATTCTTTTTTTTTTCCTTTACATGGTTGGTATTCTGCAAAAAAGCCAGAGTTTGCAGTGTTTTTATACATTTCTGCCCAGCCTTTTTTTTTATAGCACCACAGCATAAGGTGTGTGATGTATGTAATTCCTTGAGCTCATTAAACATATACTCCCTCTTGTGGCATAAAGGGACAACAACTTCTGTCTTAAGATGTGCTGTGCCTCAGGTTATTTATATATTTACTGGGTAAAAATTACAGATTTATCTTTTAGAGAAGAAATGGACACTTCTGTTAATCCTTAAGTAGACATTTCTGTAAAATTAAAGCACATCTAGAGCAGCATTTGCTGAAAATTTCTTCACCGCTTTAAAGTTCTAATCAAATATCAAATCTGTACAATTTTTATGGGCAGTTTCTTTGAAAGTGAAACGTAAATGGTGACTTACAACCACTTACATTTTCTGGTAAATACAATTGTATTTTCTTCCCCGGTTTAGACCAACATCATGTTCTAATAATCTAAAATGAAAGACACCAGATTCGACCACCACAACAGAGTTCAAGGTCACTTGCTAGACTCTTCCATTCTGGTGGAACGATTGTCAGAGTCTCTCAGTCAGACTTGAACTTTGCTTCATGGGACTTATTCGTGTTGTTCTCTCATGACTAGATCCTTGCTTGTGTGTTGTATCAGCTCTCAGATGTACGTGACTGTCTACATCTGCTAGTGGGCCATCACAACGAGATGAGGAAAGATAATATATTAGTTCAGTCCAAGAGTCTCTTGTTCTACTTTTTGTTTACGCTGACTGGCTACTGTACAGCATTTCCAGTTTTGTCAAGCTAAATGCCATGATGTATCACACTGAACTGTTTAGACTTAGATTTCAACATTAGTAGGTAAACTTTAGTGGAAAAAGTTAATGCCGCACAATATGTATATATATATATATATATATATATATATATATATATATATATATATATATATATATGTATATATGTATATTTCTAGTGGAGCCCCAGTATAAAGTGTTTGCAGGCCAAGATGATGTCTAAATTGAATCCATATTTTAATACTGGAGGACACTATCATAGTATAACAGTCAGTATAACAAGAAATAGAAGAATACAAGGGTGAGTACAGGAAGGCTTTTAGTGATACCGGGTGAACAGAATTTGACTCCAAAATCAACCATGACAGAGGGACCTCAGTATCCCCATATTTGACCCAGTAGTTCAAATTTCATATGTTTGTTGCCCAATAATAGTACAGGAAGTTTGGTAACACCATTCCGCCCTGAGCTTTGGGCCTCTGTAAAACTTGTCTACGTAACCTTGGAGACTTCTTATTCCAAACAAAACCGAGAATAAGACTGTCCACTTTATGGAAAAATGAAAGAGGAAGAAATATTGGAATACATTGGAATAACTATAAAAAGTGCGGGAAAACATTCATTTTAATTGCATTGATTCTGGCAGCTACAGAAAGATTTAGTAGGGAGCACCGCTCAAAATCCTGTTTAATTTGTGTGAGCAGCAAGAACTTATATATATGCAACATTCTATATACTGTCTATTTGTCTGAGCCAGGAAAATATAACTCATAGCACATAAATTAAGCACATATGAAGACAAAGAGTTGTTGTCTGTTTATGACACGTTTATGAAATATACCCTTAAGTGTGCCCTTTCTATATTTTAAACCAAAATTAAAAAAAGGTCATTTTTACATCTAAAATACTTGAAAGATTACATTCTAGTTAAAGAATCGATGAATCTGAAATAATTTATATGAAAATTCTTACTACTAGTCCAACACGCATAAACCATTATAAACCAGCATAAGCGAGTATTTTGTTTCGATATGATGTAAATATCTTTAATACATGTGTTTGTAATCTCCAAACATTAACTCTGTGTTTACCTTCATAGTTCAAAAAATAGTATTTTGTCTCTAATAATGTGTCCTGAAAACTGAAGAAACTCAGCCCTTTGCCTTTATATTTATCAAAGTTCATAGATTGCTTAGGATGGTTGGTTAGGATGTAATCTATAAAATTATTTTGGATTTAAAGATGAGCAATTTCACATTTTGGTTTATTATTTATAGGATATATTCCCTACTATGGTATGAAGGGGCAACACTCATGTCTTCATATATGCTATGCCTGAGTTTGATTCTCCTGGCTCTTATTTTGATAGAGCTTATTTAACTTCCGGGTCAACTGTCTGCCTTTCTGCTGTTTTCAAGTCAACAAGTAAGAAATAAAATTACACCAAAACTGATCCCTTTTTTTAGTATCATTATTTAGATTTTTACTCTTGTTTTTATGTCTGCTGGCAAAAAAAAAAAAAAGAAAATTAGCTCTCTTTACCCATTTTTGTTTTCTGGTTCAAAGCACTAACTTGAGGGTATACTCCCTCTTGTGGCAAAAACAGGCAATAACTCAGGGTTTCATCTGTTCAATGTGTGAGTATACCTATGAATTGCTGGCTAAAAATTACACATTTATTTTTCAGAGAGGAAACTAGTGCCCAGTGACTGTTTAGCTATCTCTGTTACATCTGAACATAAAACAATAAGTCCCTGAGTAAATGGGACAACACAACCTTCAAATACTATTTCTGTATTTGCTTTTAACTAATATATTGCCTTTAACTTATAATATTTGTGCCTTTTGTGATGCTTTCCTTCATTGCCTAACTGACACAAGCCATATATATTATATATATTGATATATTGTTTATTTAATGTAATTTCATTGTAGTTGAAGGCAAACACAGAATTAATGTTTGAAGGTTGCAATGTCCTGTTTGCTAAAACATACATGTATTGTTTTCCATTTTGATATGACTGACAGGAAGACTTGACACAGAAGTTAAAGTAACTTTATGAAAATAAAAAATATATATCAATATAATAAATATTCATTGGATATTGATTAAAGGCAAATACAAAATTAATATTTGAAGGTTGTAATGTCCTAAAGCAGTAGTTCCCCCAAAAATGAAAATTCACTGAGTGAAGATCTCCAGTTCACAAAACACTCCCGGGGTTTCTGTGGAAAACAGTGTTGCAGCCAAATCCAGTACAATTGAAGTGAACAGTGACCAATTTTAAAATGTTAAAAGAATACACACAAAAACCCCCACAAAATGTCTCATACTGCTCATGTGGTGTAATCCAAGTGTCCGTAAGTTGCGACATTAAAATTTGACCCAAAAAGACGCCATTTACACCATGTTTTTAGCCTAAATGTCAAGTGTAGCCTCTTAGACTGTAGCTGCTTGCACAGAGATAACTGAACAGTCAGATTCCTCCTTGAAAAATAAATATGTAATTTTTAACCAGTAATTCATAGGTATACTCACACAATGTACAGTTTTTATTTTTTGCTGGCAGAAATAAAAACAAGACAGGTTTTAAGTTTACATTCATGAATATGGAATTTACACAGTAGTAATATTAGATTAATAAAAAAATCTTTTTCTCTATACTCAACACTTCCTCACCATCACCTGACTTACACTTATCACAAGTAGAAGAGACAGAATGAATGACTTTAAACTGAATAATATAAAAAAAAATAAAGTCATCCTTTAGACATTTGATAGGTGGATTTGGCTGTGAAAATAAAAAGGCCATTAAAGAGGCTCCAGTGAGTAAGACTGCATTACAAGACTCAATCTCAGGCCATCTGATACAGACACTGCTCTTCTGTCTAGCAGCAGAATGATGAGAAAACCCATGAACTGGCATTGCAGGCCCAGTAATAATGTTGGAAGACAAGAAGGCCCTGGCCACCTTCGTTAGCCCAAATGAAGGGCATATTTTAAAGAACGAAGATGTAAGAAAAATCGGGACATGTTGAAAGAGAGAAATAAATTTGGGGAGTACTAGCATCCTAATAATATTAACGCATCCGATTAAAGAAAGAACGAGAAATTTCCATTTATCTATCATAGTTTTAGTCCCCAAATCCAAAAAATTAAGTTTAAAAAGAAATTTAGGGTTTCTAGTGATATTAATCCTGAGATACACAAGGTGTTCAGTGGAAAGTCTGAAGGGTAGATTGCCAAGAAAGCCAGCGTCGAGACCATGAGAGAAGGGCATGAACAAACTTTTTCCCCAGTTAACACTAAAAGATCTAAAAACATCCCTGTTTCCCCTTTTTGATATAATAAACAGCTTTTGGCAGCTTTCTGGGTTTAGAGACAAGATTATATCACCTGCGTACAGACCAATGGTACAATGAGATGTGCCGCAACTTATACCAGTGATTTGGGGACTGGCTCTAATAGAAATGGCCAGAGGCTCGAGAGTCAGCGCAAAGAGCATTGGGGAGAGGCAGCAACCCTGCCTGGGGGAGACCTGTCATGATTAGTCAAAATGGAGGATTTGGGGCAAGAATAGTAGCAAACATGTACTTCCATTCAATTTGATCAAATGCCTGTTGGGCGTCCAGGGAGATAACTGCCAAGTAAGGCAACTTAGTAGAGTAAATTATATCTATCTGGAATAAACTCTGTTTCAGTACTGTTGGAATTACTGTTGGTGGCTGAAAACAGCCACTAACAAAAACTGCTGTAAAAATATATCGGATAAATATTTTTTCAACTTTTTTTGCATAAATATGTTAATTAACCTCAGTTCTGGTCAAAACTACTAAATATTTAAATATTTTTAGAATTGTAATATTTTAAATGCCAATTTTATAAGCTCTGTCACCGACGCCAACAAAATGAAACAGAAAACCAGCCATGCACCCTCAATATGCATTTGGTTTTCTGAGTTTTGTTTTTTCAGGGAAAATGAAAACTAGTATTACTGAAACATTTAGAATTTTTTTCATACTTGCTTTATGACCAGCATTTCATTCATAGGCCTATAGTGGGTAAATGGTGTCATGAGGTGGTCAACATTAAAAACTAATTTGACCTCCAAAAAATGTGGTTATAATGGAAGTTGATGGGGAAATTTCATCCACCAACAGTATGAAAAGGAGAAAAAGTTCAAATCTGATGGTGCACAAAAACTAATAATGCATCAAAGTCAATGTTGTACTTATCTCATCTTGTGTACATTATGCATGATGCTGCACAAATAGTTTTATTACTTTGTGAAAGCCTTAAAACTTACAATAACACACAATATTTTTCACTTTTATTTCATTTATTATTTGCAGGAAAAGATTAAAAATAATGTAATAAAATCAGTTAGAATTAAACAGCTCTGACTCACTTAAAACTGGTTTACAGCTAATTCCTGTTCTGCATCACATAAAAGACAAAATCATATAACAAAACGGAACAAACAAAAGATCCACTACCACAGAAATTACTACGTACTTTGTTGTATCAATTCAAAGATTTCATGAGATGATCACAAAGTAACGATGGGATTGTCCTTTGCCAGTGGTTATTTCTCTGTGTTTTTTGAATGTTTTTTTTTTTTTTTATTCCAGAGGAATTATACAATTGCTTGTCCTATATTATGTTTTTGGCATGCAGTGTTTTGTGTCACCATGTTTTTCACTTTAACACTCAGTGTGTATACTGGTGTTACAAGACTTTGCTGCTGGGTGTAAAATACAGAGTGGCAAGTGCGTTATCACTATTAAGGTAAGCTGCTTCCATGTGGTATAGCGTAATAGGAGTATGACTATAAAAGTATTGGTTCTTTCTTTGTCAGACCTGGGCCCCGTTTCCTAGAGCCTTCGTAGCGCTACGTGCATCGTAAGTTGTATTTCAAGGTCTCCCTTAAGGTTGTCCCAACTCTGGGAAACAGCCCGTAACCTTAAACCATTAATCAAACCACTAAATAAATGCAGTCAATCAGACAACGTAAAAACTCATTTTATATTTCACTATTATAAAAATATCGGGTTTTTATTGTGTTGTGTACTTTCAGTAGTGAGTGACAGGTAAACACACACAAAGGGCAACCATTTATTGCATACTGCAGTTAGAAACTGACAATAATTAGCTGCTAATTAACCTGATCAGCCACAAAGTAATTGATACACAAATTATTAAACCATTAACCAACCAACATTATTAGACCAACTGTATGATTAGAATTGTATAGATTGCAGTGTCCATGGCCAATTCCATTCTATTTAAAGTCTGACCTTTGCTAATTCAAATTTTCTTTCTTTGTAAGACCTGTAATCGGCAGTATACAAAAACATTTTTGGAAAATTGAATTGTACATTCATAATAAATCACTGGCAATGAAATCTTTTACATTTTCTTCAAAAGTGCTCCGGGTCACTCTTAGCCTCAGTCTTATCAAGTTTATATACCAGAGGAACCGCAATCTCTTGTGATGGTAGGCAGATGTAAACAAAACAGAGGCTGACTTCATGCAACAGTTTGCTGTAGTAATGCTTAGCAGTGAGAAAAAAACAAAACAAAAGAAGAAACCTGAAGAAGTCTGGATGATGTTGAGGGATGTTTGCTGATATAAACATCCAGAGTTGCAAAGTCGGACAGATGAATGTAAAACTGTGACAGAATAAGCTGATATGTATTCACTCGACTGGAGAAATGTGCCCACATTAAGAACTTACACGGACATAAATCTGCAAGCCAAACTGCTGCTGCTAGCATTACTAACATTAGCCACATTGTGTGTCAGGCTGGCAGCTAACATTAGCTCTGGGTCCTTTACCCGCAGACACTGTGACCCTCTGGTCTGAAAAGGTGAAGCGTTTAGTGAGTTGTTGTCATGTTTTGTACAGAAATGTGTGAGGCTTGTATTGCACAGCGCAAAATAACGCGCATTTCAGCGGCATTTAAAGTACGATTTTGCGATTGTAGACTGTGATTAACGTCTTCAAATGGCTCTTAATAAACACAGTATTTTTTTCGGACAGTGTTTAACATTATAAATCAATAAATTCTACTACATTTTAGCAGCTTTCTGAGTGTTTTTTTAGTGTTAGACCAGTCGATTAGTCTAAATTCAATTTTGCCTTAATCGACAGGGAAATTAGTCACCAGGAACATCCCTAATGGTGACTAGGGATGTAACAATACATTCAACTCACGATTCGATACAATTTCTGATACTGGCTTAATGATACTATTTTTTTTATTTCACATAATGAGATTGCAGACAAATTATGACTAAAAAATATTCCTGTAATTATTTGTCAGACAAAAAACACAACATTTCTGAGGTAGGGTGTAGCTGCAAAACACAAACTATGCGATGAATGTATATTTAATAGGGCTGTCAAAGTTAACGCGTTAATGCTTTAATGTGAATTCCTTTTTAACAACACAATTTTTTTTTTAAACTTTATTTTTATTATTTTCTTTTAAACAAAAACAGAACTTAAAACAGACAGGGTCATCACAGGTGTAGAGAAATGCTAAACATACAGAATGAGGATTGAATGAACCCGGGTTACATTCATTGTCGAAAAAGTCCTTTATGTCCATGAGTGTTATTTGAGGTCCAAAAAGTTTTTATGATCCTTGGCTCCATTTAATGCTAGTCCTCAGTGTTTCCTTCAAAGTGAGATGTCTCCCATTCTTTCTTAACTTAAAAGTCTGCTCTGTTTGTGCATAGGAAAAATACATTACATTGTTTCTCCAACCAAACATGTATAAAGAAATCACTACAGTTTCAAATAGGACTTCCATTTTTTTCAGGGAAAAGGTCAATCGTTCCATAGTATAAATGTCATTAACTATTTCTATCCACTCAAAGGTTTTAGGAGGTTCTATGCCCAACCATTTTCTGGTTATTGCTTTTCTTTACTACGTTATATGTTTTTGAAAGTTGTTGAAAGGTATCTAAGCCTCTATTGGAGGATATCATACAGTATGAGGTCATGCCTGCATTTGTCCAGAGTTTAAATCTGTTTTCAAATTTAGCCGGTGTGAATTCTGTGTCATACGCCACCCAGTGTAATATTCGTGCATTCCTCTCGAAGTTCAGGTCTTTAAATTCTTTATGCCAAATGTTTAAGGGGACTGCAGTCCATTTAGATAATTTGTCTAAATATTTCTTCTGAAGGGATTTTTCCCCAAATATAGATTGAAGAGGTATGTTTGTTTGAGTTTGTTCTATGTCTTTCCGTTGCGCATCATATGTAGGATCATACAGAAAACGTAACTGTGCTGCTTTGTAATAATCTTCTAAGCAGGCTGAAGCCCTTCCTCCTCTGTCCTTGGGTAATTGTAATGTTTGAAATCGAATCCTGGGTCTTTGCTTTCCCCAAATGAAGGTTGAAATCATTCTGTTCCACTCACTGAATTGCTTGGGAGGGACATCAACAGGCAATGACTGAAAAAGGTAGAGCAGCCTGGGTAATATATTCATCTTTATAACGTCTATTCGATTATACGTGTTCATTGGTAATAATGACCAGCGATTTAAATTGGCCTTAATATCCGCTGTTATATGAGTATAGTTATGTTCATAGATGGCAGGTAGATCTCTAGGTATTTGTACTCCCAGGTATTTAATTATGTCACCCTTCCATTTAAAATGACATAATCTGTAAACTTTTTCTTGTGGTTCATAGTAAAAAGTTTGGGTTTTCTGTAAGTTCAATTTGTACCCGGAGTATGAACCAAATACTTTAAGAAGAGATAGTAATTTAGGCAAGCTTTCATTAGGGTTGGTAAGCGTCACAAGAATGTCATCTGCGTACAGACAGGTCTTGTGTTGTGTATCTCCAATCAATATACCTGTTACGTCATTATCTTCTCCGATTTCCTGTGCTAGTGGCTCAATGAAGAGGGCGAAAAGTGTAGGGCTGAGGGGGCATCCCTGACGACATCCCCTCTCAAGAGACACTGTTTTAGATAAATTCCCATTTATTTTAATTCTGGCTGTGGGAGAGCAATGAAGGTAAAGATTTCAGGCATCCAACTACCTGGCTGTTAAAACCAAATCGTCTAAGAACCAAGTATAAATATTCCCATCGAACAGAATCAAAAGCTTTCTCGGCAATAGATTCTCTATCCACTGTTTCTCATATACTCAATGAGGTGGAAGCCCGCCTCACATTGTCCTGGGTCTCCCTGTTTTTTACAAAACCATTTTGGTCTGTATCTGTCAAATCCAGGATTATATTTTCCTCCATATTTAAAACAGATATGTGTCTGTAAGAACTAGACTTATCTTTACCCGTGTTAGGAATTACTAAAATTACTGCTTGTGTCCAGGACGATGGAGTCCCCCCCCCTCGAAGAACATAATTAAAACATTCCTTAAGAACTGGTATTATAATCTCTCTAAAGGTTTAATACCATTCCAATGGGTGTTTATTCTCCAAAGACTTTAAGTTTTCAGTCAAATCCTTGTTTCTCTTTTTCCTTCTTCTTCTGAGCTGACCAACACAATAAGTTTACCTCTTATAACAGCTTTTGCAGCGTCCCACAGTGTACTGGGAGACACTGTGCCATTGTCATTATGGGTCATGTATTCTTGAAATTCTCCCTTTTTGTATTTCTGACATTGAGGATCATTCAAAAGATTAGTGTTAAATCTCCACAATGTGTCTTTGGGCTTGCTGTCAAAATGCAGTGTTAAATATACCCCTGCATGATCAGAGATGCCCCTTACCCCAATGTTACATTTGGTAATCCTGTGGTGATCTGAATTAAACATAAAAAAAATGAGCAAACAGAATGAGCATGAGAAAAAAAAAAGTAAAGCATCTATCAAGTGGGTGTAGCTCCCTCCACACATCCATCCACGCATACCAAATTATTTAAGCAATTTTTTGATGTATACTGCTTCAGGTCTTATTATTTTTTTTGTTTTGTTTTGTTTGAGGAGTCCATGGAGGGATAAAGTTGGATATTCCAGTCTCCCCCACATACCAACACACCTGACACTATATCACACACCAGATCTAAGATTAAAAACTTTTTTGATCAGCTGTTTATTATTTCCTGGTGGTCTATAAACATTCAATAATGTAACTTGTTTGTGGTCAATTAAACCTTTGACCATTAAGTAGTGCCCTTCTTTATCGTTGATCTGTGAGGAGAGCTGGAAGTTTACCTTGTTTGAAATTAGTATCGCTACAGTGCAGTGCGCTGTTAGAAGCTTCAATTGACTTAACTATTGAAGATTTTAGTGCGTTTTGGCCTTAATGTTAAATTGAGCAGGTCAGTATGCTCATCTGTGCCTGATGGAGTTGGGTTTGTCATGTAATTATTTGAGCATGTATTTTTATGCCAAATGCAGTGCCTCTGAGGGTTTCTGGGCGTATTTGTCATTTAGGTTAATGTATTTGATTTAATAAAGTTACATTTGAATTACACTTTAAACACTTGAAAAATATCCCTTTAACCCTTGAGGCAGCCTTAAAAAAAACTATACACTTTTTTCCCAAAGGCCAAAACACACTGCAGGCTTCAGAATAATGCAGTGAAGTGACAAACATTTCATAGAGTAGCCGAGCATCTGTCTGTTTCAGACAGATATTTTAATCAGATAACTGTTCAGTACCATCAGGATTTATCATCAAAAAAGTTTTCTATCAGTCGGCACTTCACACACGATCCCCCTCCCTCCTCTCTGCTGTCCCTCTCTAGATCTTCGTAGCTTTTTTGCTTTGGGAGTGGGGCACCTGGGCTGGAATGAGCGTGGTCCATCTGTCCTTGCAGGACCCTCTCGTCAAAGGACCCCATTACCATGACTACAGAGCATTTGGATCTGAAAGGCTACAGATGACATTTAGCAGGGCTGTACACTTACTTTTTTAGGTGGTAGCACTGGTGCTAGCAAGTTAAAAATTTTAATAGCACAAAGAAAAATTTAGTAGCACACACAGTTGGACAGTTAGTTAACGTGTTTATTAGCTAAATTCGATACTGATCAGAAATTCTAACAATGTTAACCCCCTGGCTTCGTCTTAATTTCCATCCTAATTGGTTGTTAAGGACAAAAATGTCCACCTCCATAAAAACTACATTAAAAAAAGTACAGATTCATATTTTTTCTACTTTTTTCTGCATAAATCTCTCAAACAACTTCAGTCCTGCCCCCAAAACTAAACATTCAATCATTTTGAGAAGTTTAACCCTTTAAATGCCTGTTTGATTACTCGATATCACTGTTATTATTTATGAAAAAAAGCAAAGAAATTTAGATATTTTCCATACAACAAATGTTGGGTGGCTGGGGCATTTTTTTTATCAGTCTTGGATATGTCAAGGATTAACCAAAATATTGACTTTGATGCATTATTACTTTTTGTGTAGCATCAGATTTAGATGTTAAGGACAATTAACTCCCATTCAAACCACATTTTTTTTTATCTCAAAGTTGCTGATTATAATAATGCATTCTGTAATGTTAGGGTTTCATCTTTGAGAAAAATAGTAAAATTAGTAATTTTTACTGTTCAACACTAAAATCTGCCATTTACTCATCATAGGCCTATGCATACAAATCTTGTTATTTCTTAGTGATAAAATACTGCAGTAACACTATTTCCACTTTTTTTCCACGTTTCCACTGAAATTATTTTTAAATCAGCAGCAGATCTTTCAATTCTTATTTATTTTACGTACTTGAACATTCAAATTGAACACTCAAAACAGAACAATATGTTACAAAACAACTTGACTTGAGGCGAGGTGAGCATCTCTACAGGTGATGTGTCGCTTTGTAATACTGTGTTTATAAACGTTGTCATGTTTAAAGATTGTACTCCCTGTGATGTATGGCGTATTCCCTGCCATCAGTTCACCTGCCGCCACACAATATTTACAAAACAGTGCTTTTTTGGTTTGTTTACCCGGAAATGTAGTTCTTTTGTATTCGGATTGAGAAGGACCGTACACACTTAGAACTACAACTCCCGTCAAGCATTGCTACAACAACTGACGTATAGGACAAGAGACGGCCTATAGCAGGGGTGTCAAACTCAAACACAGAAAGGGCCAAAATTTAAAACACAGTCTAAGTCGCGGGCCAAACAGGATTAACATTTATTAAACTATCTAAAACTGACTATGTTTTATTCAGAAATATGAATTTGAACAGCCAGACTGCAACAACTTTTTCCTCAATAAAATAAATAGGATTTAAAATATTTTTTTTCTTCAACAATAACAAAAGAAAACGAGAATATTTCAGCTCAGAATATTTCAGCTCACATATCCAGGTGGGGGTTACATTTGAAAATGCTTGCTTTTTGTCTGCACACAAGATATCGCACACTTTAATCATGCAAACCCTCAATGGCACTGCATTTGGCATAAAAATATGCTCATATAATAATATTACAAACCCATCAGCCCATCAGGTACAGATGAACATATTGACCTGCGTCTTCGCGACTGCGAGCTGATTTATTTCTCGAGTTGCGCGGCAGCTGACGCAGTGCGTTGTGGGATTTGTAGTATGAGTGGTGGGAGTGCTATTTACCGATGGGCCATTCATAACAGACACGTGAAATTATCTCGCAGGCCGTATGTGGCCTATAGCCTTGTTTTCCCTACTATTTTTTTTTAGACATGATACCAGCGCAACTCCTTCACACTTGTGCGAGTGGACACGTATTTCTCTTCGCACAGAATGATTTTTATTACCAAATTACGTCGAAAATTGTCGCACTGTACAGCCCTGTTTAGGCTAAAAACATGGTGTAAATGGCATGAGTGGAATTTCATTTTTGGGTGAACTATCACTTTAACACACAGACACTTCTTCAGACCACTGCCTCTGCTCTCCTGCACAGACAGGAGCTCAGTCTCACAACACACGCTAGCTTGATGGCAAAGATGGAGGGTCAGAGATGCTGAGGTCGAGATATATTCCAAGCACACTGTCTTGGACGAGAGTGATGCAGCATGGCCCGGTGTGTTTTAGCCTTTAGTGATAATGGCCATAGAATGGTCAGAAAATTTCATAGAATGTAGTCTCCATCAAGACATGGTGTAATTATGAGTGAGTATTAAAGGACAACTTTGGAAATTTTCAACCTTGGCCTTGATTGAGACAGCTCGTTTTGAAATTGGTCCAGTATTGAGGAAAGCAGATGCAGCTGGCAGCTGCGAAATAAGTACAACAGTATACATTGGACAAATGTGTCCCGTACAAGTTCTTGCATTGAAAGTGCTTTTTTTCACCACAGACCCGCTCAGATTGCCAGTTTTATCTCTGTCAACAGCATGCGAAGCGTCTGTCTTACCCTTCACTTGCTCCGGACTGTGTGTGACAAAATCTCACGGGATCTTTGCTTGTTACTGGAAGAAAACTGAGGAGCCATGACTTGTAAAAGTCAGTTGGTTGTCCCATAGTACAGGTGAGAGTTTACTAGGCCGATTGAAGTGTCATGGCTAAATATTTACCTGATTTGGAGAATGTAGATGAGACCTTTGATTTCAGTGGCTGCCAGTACTTATTTAAGCCCGAGTATACGGATGAGGAGTTTGAGTTCCTACAAACAAAGAGCGGATGAGGATAGAGAGAGAGGGGCAACGGGCAGATGAGGGTGAAGCAGCTGCTGCATGTCTGTGAATCTGTGAAGATTGGTTGTGCTCCTGTGAATGCTGTGACTCTATGCCCACAGAGGAAGAATGTCTGCGTTGTAACGAGTGGGACCTGTTGCCCAGTATTTATGGACTTGATGTGTCCAGGGATGATAGAGAAATTACCCAACGCTGTGTAACCACTGTGGTGGGAAAATTATTCACCAAACTGGTCACTGTTGTTCCTTTTAGTTATTTCGCATGTTCTGTCAGGCACTAACTGGTTACTCGTCCTTGTACACACAGCTTTTTTCCCTTTGGAAGAACAACTTCTGATAACACAATCACATCCTGACTCTCCCGATAAGCAGTTCAGGTCCATCCTGACCCAACCTCCTTCATCTCCTAACCCTGTAAGACAGATTTACATTCTTGACTTGATTATCAGTTCCTTTTACACTTTGAGTGTGACTGTGTACTGATCCTTTGCAAAGCTCGATTAAAACACCAGAAAGACAATCTTGGTCATGGGGTCATGGTCTTAATTTTCAGATTTTCAATTTACAATTTGGTGTCAGAAGTGGGATCGCTTGTGTGAGGGTTTCTGGACTCAGGGTCGACGGTGGTAGTGCACACCCTGAGGAGATATTCCCTTCAACCTCAACCTCCCCACAAAGACTGGTGAGAAGGAGGGCCTTAGACCCGAGACCAGACTCACTCAGCGCTGCGATTCAACAATTCTGATTGGTGAGAATCTGAAAATTTATTTAATTGATTTTTAGAAAAATAAAAAAGGGGGAAAAATCAGGTTACTAAAGATGTCAAGATATATGAGTTGAGATGGGAAAGAGTCCCGACAGTTTTTAACCAAGGTTTAGTAGAAACCTGGAGGTGCACTGACGAGTCCAACTTAAAAGAGTTTACTAAGACCACAATACTGTATGGGAAAAATTATCACTGGTTAATTGTCGTATTGTGCAAAGTAAGACTCAGTGTTTACTAAAACCACAATAGTGTATGGAAAAATCATTACTGGGTAATAATTATATTGTGTGAAGTAAGACTCCAAAAAGCATGCGTAGAAGAGTAGAGAATTCCTCTGTACTAATTAATTTTGATTATCTTGTGAGAAAAAGAAAAAAAAGGGGTGAGAGAATTTAATAAGAAACAGCAATGCATTGAAATCAATTATATTATTTTGAGCATACTAATATTGATCAGTTCTGATACTTTTGTATTGGATCGTGGAAATAAGTTGAGGACACAACTATCTTCTAATTTTTTGTCATTATTCTTCAGTTTACCAAAAATGGGTATTTGTAACAGCAAAAATCAAACCAAAAAATAAATAAATAAATAAACAGGATAATGTGGATTTGTCTGCTCCAAACATAAATTACATGAACGTGAACTATGGTGATTCATTTGTGAAACAGATAAATTTTTGGGTGACTGAATGTAACTTTTTGAGCACAGAAGCAATTGACTCCATGTCTTTCCCTATTTGTCTCAGAGATCATCCAGCATTATGAAGTGTTTTAATGTGTACTCTTTGATTTTCACTGCACTCTCGACGTTTTACCATTGTGAACAGGAATGAGGAATTTCAAACTGAATTCACCTTTTTGTACCCAAATTTGAGCTGGCTCACTGGGCTTCTCTGAGAAGTCAGAAATTAATCAAGCATAGCATTCAACCACTAAAACATTGTTTTCTGTTCAGGAATGCAAGTAAATAACTATAATTTGACATCTTAATCAAGAAATAATAATGTGCTTTACTATGTTTTCTGGGTTTTTTTGTAAACAGTAAATTTGAAAATTCATGGATAACAATAATAATTACATTTTAGCATTAGAAATATTTTGGTTAAATTCCCTCTACATACTGGTGTATTAACCATTACAGAAACATAAAAAAATGATTTGGGTATTTCCCAATGCTGTTAATTTAGGATACCTGTGGCATAAACCTTACATTCCATCCTTACCAGAACCTGTTTGCCATACATTTAAAATATTTTCACACTGCCACTCTAAAAACAAATCCAGCCCCCACACTGGGGTACATTAGGTTTGAGGAGGCAGAAGATAATCCTCTGAATTATTTTTTATATTTGAATTCAATTTTAATTCAGAGGATGTTCTTGCCCTACTTGATTTTTGTTACTGTGCATTTTTATATATTGATACTGACATTCTAATATTCCATCATATACAATAATAGAAATACACATACTGATAACTGCATACTCATATCAATTATATTGTATACAAATATATGACCTTTTTTCTTTAATTTCAGGCCGTCAAGTGATGGGCACCGAGCAATGAACCAACCTGAAGTTTCTGGTCCGGCTGAGGAAAAATCTGTCACAAACTGACACAACCCGCTAATCCCTACCCGACTCATAGCTCGCACAGCACACTACGTCCTGTTACTTTTTGACACACCTCCTAAATAACATACACATTAAACAATCTATGAACTTTGATAATCATATATTGTAAAATTGTATATATTGTAAAATCTCCCTGTGTTGTGAGTGTTTGTTTGAAAATACCCCTCTGTTGTGATTGGCTGTCATGAAGAACATCTGTGCTGTGATTAGCTGTTGCAAAATCCCCCTTTATTCAGATTGGCTGTTTGAAAATGACCTTGTATTGTGATTGGATGTCATGAAAAACATCTGTGCTGTGATTGGCTATTGTAAAATCAGCCTGTAATGTTTTTGGCTGTTGAGAAGTACCTCTTCATTCTGATTGGTTGCTGGAAAATCCCCTGTATTCTGATTGGCCGTTGCAAAAACCCCTGCATTCTGATTGGTTGTTTGAAAATGACCCCGTATTGTGATTGGCTGTCGTGAAAAACATCTGTGCTGTGATTGGCTATTGTAAAATCACCCTGTATTGTGATTGGGTGTTGTAAAATCCCACTGTAATGTGATTGGCTGTTGAGAAATACCTCTTTATTCTGATTGGTTGCTGGAAAATCCCCCTGTATTGTGATTGGCTGTTGTAAAATCCCACTGTAATGTGATTGGCTGTTGAGAAGTACCTCTTTATTCTGATTGGTTACTGGAAATTCCCCCTGTATTGTGATTGGCTGTTGTAAAATCCCACTGTAATGTGATTGGCTGTTGAGAAGTACCTCTTTATTCTGATTAGTTACTGGAAATTCCCCCTGTATTGTGATTGGCTGTTGTAAAATCCCACTGTAATGTGATTGGCTATTGAGAAATACCTCTTTATTCTGATTGGTTGCTAGAAAATCCCCCTATATTCTGATTGGTTGTTTGAAAATAACCCTGTATTGTGATTGGCTGTCATGAAAAACATCCGTGCTGTGATTGGCTGTTTTAAAATCCCCCTGCATTGTGATTGGCTGTTGTAAAATTCCCCTGTATTCTGATTGGCTATTCTAAAATCCCCCTGTATTGTGATTGGCTGTTGTAAAATACCCCTGCATTCTGATTGGCTGTTGGAAAATCCTCTTGTGCTGTGATTGGCTGTTGTAAAATCCCACTGCATTGTGATTGGCTGTTGTAAAATTCCCCTGTATTCTGATTGGCTGTTGTAAAATCCCCCTGCATTCTGATTGGCTGTTGGAAAATCCTCCTGTGCTGTGATTGGCTGTTGTAAAATCCCACTGCATTGTGATTGGCTGTTGTAAAATCCCCCTGCATTCTGATTGGCTGTTGCAAAATCCTCCTGTGCTGTGATTGGCTGTTGTAAAATCCCACTGCATTGTGATTGGCTGTTGTAAAATTCCCCTGTATTCTGATTGGCTGTTTGAAAATCACCCTGTTTTGTGATTGGCTGTTGAGAAATACCTCTTTATTCTGATTGGTTACTGGAAAATCCCCCTGTATTCTGATTGGCTGTTTGAAAATCCCTCTGTATTCTGATTGGCTGTTGCAAAATCCCCCTGTATTCTGATTGTCTGTTGGAAAATCCCACTGTAATGTGATTGGTTGTTGTAAAATCCCCCTGCATTGTGATTGGCTGTTGGAAAATCCCACTGCACTGTGATTGGCTGTTGGAAAATCCCCCTGTATTCTGATTGGCTGTTGTAAAATCCCCCTGTATTGTAATTGGCTGTTGGAAAATCCCACTTTAATGTGATTAGCTGTTGAGAAGTACCTCTTTATTCTGATTGGTTGCTGGAAAATCCCCCTGTATTCTAATTGGCTGTTGGAAAATCCCCCTGTATTGTGACTGGCTGTTGTAAAGTATCCCTATATTCTGATTGGCCGTTGCAAAACAACCCTGCATTGTGATTGGTTGTTTGAAAGTCACCCTGTTTTGTGATTGGCTGTTGTAAAATCCCCCTGTATTCTGATTGGCTATTGGAAAATTCCCCTGTATTCTGATTGGCTGTTGAGAAATACCTCTTTATTCTGATTGGTTGCTGGAAAATCCCCCTGTATTGTGACTGGCTGTTGTAAAATCCCCCTATATTCTGATTGACCGTTGCAAAACAACCCTGCATTCTGATTGGTTGTTTGAAAATGACTCCGTATTGTGACTGGCTGTCATGAAAAACATCTGTGCTGTGATTGGCTGTTGTAAAATCCCCCTGCATTGTGATTGGCTGTTGTAAAACCCCCCTTTATTCTGATTGGCTGTTTTAAAATCCCCCTGTATTCTGATTGGCTATTGGAAAATCCCCCTGTATTCTGATTGGCTGTTGGAAAATCCCACTGTAATGTGATTGGCTGTTGAGAATTACCTCTTTATTCTGATTGGTTGCTGGAAAATCCCCCTGTATTGTGACTGGCTGTTGTAAAATCCCCCTGCATTCTGATTGGCTGTTGGAAAATCCTCCTGTGCTGTGATTGGCTGTTGTAAAATCCCACTGCATTGTGATTGGCTGTTGTAAAATTCCCCTTTATTCTGATTGGCTGTTGTAAAATTCCCCTTTATTCTGATTGGCTGTTGTAAAATCCCCCTGCATTCTGATTGGCTGTTGGAAAATCCTCCTGTGCTGTGATTGGCTGTTGTAAAATCCCACTGCATTGTGATTGGCTGTTGTAAAATCCCCCTGCATTCTGATTGGCTGTTGGAAAATCCTCCTGTGCTGTGATTGGCTGTTGTAAAATCCCACTGCATTGTGATTGGCTGTTGGAAAATTCCCCTGTATTCTGATTGGCTGTTTGAAAATCACCCTGTTTTGTGATTGGCTGTTGAGAAATACCTCTTTATTCTGATTGGTTACTGGAAAATCCCCCTGTATTCTGATTGGCTGTTTGAAAATCCCTCTGTATTCTGATTGGCTGTTGCAAAATCCCCCTGTATTCTGATTGTCTGTTTGAAAATCCCACTGTAATGTGATTGGTTGTTGTAAAATCCCCCTGCATTGTGATTGGCTGTTGGAAAATCCCACTGCACTGTGATTGGCTGTTGTAAAATTCCCCTGTATTCTGATTGGCTGTTGTAAAATCCCCCTGCATTCTGATTGGCTGTTGGAAAATCCTCCTGTGCTGTGATTGGCTGTTGTAAAATCCCACTGCATTGTGATTGGCTGTTGTAAAATTCCCCTGTATTCTGATTGGCTGTTGTAAAATCCCCCTGCATTCTGATTGGCGTTGCAAAATCCTCCTGTGCTGTGATTGGCTGTTGGAAAATCCCACTGCATTGTGATTGGCTGTTGTAAAATTCCCCTGTATTCTGATTGGCTGTTTGAAAATCACCCTGTTTTGTGATTGGCTGTTGAGAAATACCTCTTTATTCTGATTGGTTACTGGAAAATCCCCCTGTATTCTGATTGGCTGTTTGAAAATCCCTCTGTATTCTGATTGGCTGTTGCAAAATCCCCCTGTATTCTGATTGTCTGTTTGAAAATCCCACTGTAATGTGATTGGTTGTTGTAAAATCCCCCTGCATTGTGATTGGCTGTTGGAAAATCCCACTGCACTGTGATTGGCTGTTGTAAAATTCCCCTGTATTCTGATTGGCTGTTGTAAAATCCCCCTGCATTCTGATTGGCGTTGCAAAATCCTCCTGTGCTGTGATTGGCTGTTGTAAAATCCCACTGCATTGTGATTGGCTGTTGTAAAATTCCCCTGTATTCTGATTGGCTGTTTGAAAATCACCCTGTTTTGTGATTGGCTGTTGAGAAATACCTCTTTATTCTGATTGGTTACTGGAAAATCCCCCTGTATTCTGATTGGCTGTTTGAAAATCCCTCTGTATTCTGATTGGCTGTTGCAAAATCCCCCTGTATTCTGATTGTCTGTTTGAAAATCCCACTGTAATGTGATTGGTTGTTGTAAAATCCCCCTGCATTGTGATTGGCTGTTGGAAAATCCCACTGCACTGTGATTGGCTGTTGGAAAATCCCCCTGTATTCTGATTGGCTGTTGTAAAATCCCCCTGTATTGTAATTGGCTGTTGGAAAATCCCACTTTAATGTGATTAGCTGTTGAGAAGTACCTCTTTATTCTGATTGGTTGCTGGAAAATCCCCCTGTATTCTAATTGGCTGTTGGAAAATCCCCCTGTATTGTGACTGGCTGTTGTAAAGTATCCCTATATTCTGATTGGCCGTTGCAAAACAACCCTGCATTGTGATTGGTTGTTTGAAAGTCACCCTGTTTTGTGATTGGCTGTTGTAAAATCCCCCTGTATTCTGATTGGCTATTGGAAAATTCCCCTGTATTCTGATTGGCTGTTGAGAAATACCTCTTTATTCTGATTGATTGCTGGAAAATCCCCCTGTATTGTGACTGGCTGTTGTAAAATCCCCCTATATTCTGATTGACCGTTGCAAAACAACCCTGCATTCTGATTGGTTGTTTGAAAATGACTCCGTATTGTGACTGGCTGTCATGAAAAACATCTGTGCTGTGATTGGCTGTTGTAAAATCCCCCTGCATTGTGATTGGCTGTTGTAAAACCCCCCTTTATTCTGATTGGCTGTTTTAAAATCCCCCTGTATTCTGATTGGCTATTGGAAAATCCCCCTGTATTCTGATTGGCTGTTGGAAAATCCCACTGTAATGTGATTGGCTGTTGAGAATTACCTCTTTATTCTGATTGGTTGCTGGAAAATCCCCCTGTATTGTGACTGGCTGTTGTAAAATCCCCCTGCATTCTGATTGGCTGTTGGAAAATCCTCCTGTGCTGTGATTGGCTGTTGTAAAATCCCACTGCATTGTGATTGGCTGTTGTAAAATTCCCCTTTATTCTGATTGGCTGTTGTAAAATTCCCCTTTATTCTGATTGGCTGTTGTAAAATTCCCCTTTATTCTGATTGGCTGTTGTAAAATCCCCCTGCATTCTGATTGGCTGTTGGAAAATTCTCCTGTGCTGTGATTGGCTGTTGTAAAATCCCACTGCATTGTGATTGGCTGTTGTAAAATCCCCCTGCATTCTGATTGGCTGTTGGAAAATCCTCCTGTGCTGTGATTGGCTGTTGTAAAATCCCACTGCATTGTGATTGGCTGTTGTAAAATTCCCCTGTATTCTGATTGGCTGTTTGAAAATCACCCTGTTTTGTGATTGGCTGTTGAGAAATACCTCTTTATTCTGATTGGTTACTGGAAAATCCCCCTGTATTCTGATTGGCTGTTTGAAAATCCCTCTGTATTCTGATTGGCTGTTGCAAAATCCCCCTGTATTCTGATTGTCTGTTTGAAAATCCCACTGTAATGTGATTGGTTGTTGTAAAATCCCCCTTCATTGTGATTGGCTGTTGGAAAATCCCACTGCACTGTGATTGGCTGTTTGAAAATCCCCCTGTATTCTGATTGGCTGTTGTAAAATCCCCCTGTATTGTAATTGGCTGTTGGAAAATCCCACTTTAATGTGAGTAGCTGTTGAGAAGTACCTCTTTATTCTGATTGGTTGCTGGAAAATCCCCCTGTATTCTAATTGGCTGTTGGAAAATCCCCCTGTATTGTGACTGGCTGTTGTAAAGTATCCCTATATTCTGATTGGTCGTTGCAAAACAACCCTGCATTCTGATTGGTTGTTTGAAAATCACCCTGTTTTGTGATTGGCTGTTGTAAAATCCCCCTGTATTCTGATTGGCTATTGGAAAATTCCCCTGTATTCTGATTGGCTGTTGAGAAATACCTCTTTATTCTGATTGGTTGCTGGAAAATCCCCCTGTATTGTGATTGGCTGTTGTAAAATCTCCCTATATTCTGATTGGCCGTTGCAAAACAACCCTGCATTCTGATTGGTTGTTTGAAAATGACTCCGTATTGTGACTGGCTGTCATGAAAAACATCTGTGCTGTGATTGGCTATTGTAAAATCCCCCTGCATTGTGATTGGCTGTTGTAAAACCCCCCTTTATTCTGATTGGCTGTTTTAAAATCCCCCTGTATTCTGATTGGCTATTGGAAAATCCCCCTGTATTCTGATTGGCTGTTGGAAAATCCCACTGTAATGTGATTGGCTGTTGAGAATTACCTCTTTATTCTGATTGGTTACTGGAAAACCCCCCGGTATTGTGACTGGCTGTTGTAAAATCTCCCTATATTCTGATTGGCCGTTGCAAAACAACCCTGCATTCTGATTGGTTGTTTGAAAATGACTCCGTATTGTGACTGGCTGTCATGAAAAACATCTGTGCTGTGATTGGCTATTTTAAAATCCCCCTGCATTGTGATTGGCTGTTGTAAAACCCCCCTTTATTCTGATTGGCTGTTTTAAAATCCCCCTGTATTCTGATTGGCTATTGGAAAATCCCCCTGTATTCTGATTGGCTGTTGGAAAATCCCACTGTAATGTGATTGGCTGTTGAGAAATACCTCTTTATTCTGATTGGTTGCTGGAAAATCCCCCTGTATTGTGATTGGCTGTTGTAAAATCTCCCTATATTCTGATTGGCTGTCAAAAAAACACATCTGTGCTTTGATTGGTTGTTGGAAAAATTACTTGTATTTCATTGGCTGTTACGTACTGTGACAGGCCTAATGAAAACCCATCATTTCATGTTCAGTAAGCCCTCTTAACTATCCGTAACTCAAAAACACTAACTTAAAACTTAAAAAAGAAGATGTTTTTCTGTGTCATACAATATTATTTATGTATAAAGGAAGAGTGCTGAGAAATGTACTCAAAAAAGTGAGGCAGTCAGTTTCAGTAATTTTTTTTTTCTTTTGGCCATCTGTAAACCGTGTAGCAACTCAAAGCCTCTGGAAATCTGGTTTAAAATAAAGTATCTATCAACGTCATGTAACTAACAATATCAGGAAAGTGTGCAAAAACTATATCTTTAACTACAATATTTCATATTTGTATTAAAACTAATTTCTAACATTTTTCAGGTGTTTATACAGAACCTAGGTTGTATGAGACACTGACTTACCTGCAGTCGATGGATGTTGACACGCCTCCAATTTTGTAGAAGCAAAGACGCGTACCAGCACAGAAGCGTAGCAATGCACTGTTGAGGAAAGGGTCAGCAACAACATATAACATATTTTAACCACTTACAAAAATTTGTATCAGTTTAAATGTACATTATATTTTGAATATTTTCTCAGCTTCACCTTTCTACCAGGCAGCCTTTTCTCATGGTATACTGCTGTTATATAAGACAAATATCGCGCTCTCCAAACCAACCATGTATTAAGTAAGTAGTGCTTCTGCTAAGACTCGGGCGGCTTTGGAGATATGATATTTGGCTTGTATAAAGGTGAGATCCTGTTGGAAAGGCTGGCTGACAGGAAGGTAAAGCTGTGAAAATATTTGAAATATTGCATAAAGTTAAATACTTTTTTGTTGGGAAGAACACTTTCAAGTGGTTAAAATATTTTGCTGCTAACCCTGTCTAAAGCAGTACACTGTTTAGCTCATCTGCATCGGTACTCCTGCTGCTTCTCCAAACCAGAAGCAGGCAACTAACATCTACTGTGGGCAATACACTGACTATGGATAAGTACCCTATACAAACACACTTCGAATAACAGGAACCATCCTTTTAACAGTTATGAAGGTACTGTGTGGCATACTTCTGACCATTTAGTGTAAACCTAGCAACTATAAAGGCGCATTATGCAGTTTTGGAAAAGAAATTCAAACTCAGAAAAGTAATAATACAAACGCAAATATTGATATATTTTCATAACTGAATAAATAAGGGATCCTAAGAGGGAAATGAGGTCCCTAAAACACTGTCTGAAGCCAGAAAGTTGGGTCCCTGCAAAAAAAAGAAACAATATGAAAATTATGCTCTTTGAGGACAATTTGTTTATTCTGTAATTATTTATTAATTCAGTCAGTCATGTATGTATCCGTGAATATTCTTTTTTGATTCAAAATTCTTTCCCAAAACTACAAGTGTACCTTTAAAAACAAGATCTTTAAAATTGTCACATAACAGGTTATGAACACTACATATCTTTTTTACAATGGTTCAATGCAAATTTATTACATAAACAAGTTCAAATACAATGTGTACTGAAAGCCTGTAGACTACATTAGCAATCTGAACAAGATGAGCTAAACAGTTGTCAACATGGACAACAACATATTCATGTCGCAGACCATGCTGTAACTGAGTGAGCCACTAAAGTTCACTATTCCTTTTCAGAATCCACTAATCTTGTTTAGATCTTGAATTCTAAAATTGTGTCGTCGAGTCATTCTTGACTCTGCAGCCGTGGTTTGCAGCTCTAATTTGCAGCTCTAAGTGAATTTAAAAGTGTTGGTCAGTCTTTTTGGGATGCATCAACAATCTGGTGAGGTTGATCACCACATCACCTTCTGCAGTGACAGATCCTTATAGGCTGGTAGTGAACCAGAGTCCCAGTGATTCACCCCAAGATCTGGCTGTGGCTCAGAAAGACAATGCACTAATCGCATCCAGTGAAAACAATGGAAACTAAGGTGAGCAAAGAATTTTGATTATGGTTGATTGTCATAAAAATGCTGTATACACAAGTCCGATAGATCTGTTTTCATTCTACTGTTTAGTGCTCTTGATTGCAGAGAAGGTAAGATAACTTTTAAGTGTGCCACTACTGGACTAATGACATTTATTTGATTTGTTTGGGGTGGTGCTGCTACTAACAATTATTTTTAATATTTCAGAATTTATTATTTCAGAACTAATGTATTGATTAATCAATCAGTTGGTTGGACTATAAAATGTCAAAAAAAAGTGTGAAAATCACTTGATCAGCGTTTCTTGAAGCCCAAGATGACGTCCTCAAATGTCTTCTTTTGTCCACAAACTAGATAGATTCAGTTTACTGTCACAGAGGACTAAAAAAAACACACATTTGAATATATTCACACTAAAAACAGACTATTGAGACTTTTTTTCTTTAAAAAATTACTCAAAGTGATTAATCAATTATCAGAATTATTGGTGATTAATTTGATAGTTGATTAATTATCTTTTAACCAATTACATGTTACAGCTCTAGTTTGGGGTGGCTGTCATATATATAATCAACACAGCCCAAGTGGCCAAAAAATACACTTCATAGGTTTCAAAACTTCTCACCTGCAGTTGAAATTTAGCCAGCTAACTGTCTGTCTAACACTGGCACATTTACAGAAATGCTGATTAGGTTATCCCTAGAACTAAATGAAAATGAGGAGTCACGTGGGTACGCTGAGCAGGATGGCAGCACTGTAGGAGGGCTCAGACCACTCGCAACTAATTTAATTGTTTAATCCATATTTATCTGCCTACCTTGAGCTAAATATTGATAGACTTTATCCCAGAAAAGTTCTTAGTACTTTGACTACATTATTGGCGGTGAAAAATGGCGACAACGTCGAAATATTTTAAGAATATGGGCCACATAGCTACTCATAGCTACAAGCTAGCTGCTAATGAGGACAAGTCTCCCGACGAAGCTGCAGAACAGAAAATAAGTATGGAAAAAATCTTTGCTGAAATAACCAAACTGAGTACTAAACTGACGGAAGTAGCTGCTGATGTAGTGACCATCAAAGAAACCACCACCGAGCTGAAAAACTCTGTCAGCGGGCTACAGGTACGAGTGGAGGAGGCGGAGGAGCGAATCTCCCAGCTGGAGGACACGACTGAGGGCCTTGTGACAAACACCGGTACCATGGGGAAAAAGGTGGATATGCTATGGGACCGTGTGCAAATCCTGGAGAATCATTGCAAAAGAAACAACGTAAGATTGGTGGGACTGGCGGAGACATACGAGAGCAGAATTAGTTTACAGTCACCTTTAAAAGTAGGAATTCCTGTAGTTTAGCTGAAAAGTAGGCTACAGGTCTCTGTCTGTCTCCGTGGTCCTGGAGTAACACTCAACACTCTTTGTCTACAGTCTGAGCGAAAGGTCGGTTTGGATCTGGTAACCCAAGAGTTGGAGTCGTCAGAGTCTTCCGAAGGACAGGTTTTAAGTCAACAAATGTTTACCCTGCATCAGCAGTCCATGTCACTTTACTATGTGCTTCTAGGCCTCACCCAGGTGCGATTGCACTCAGGGGGCCCTTGAGGACACCAGTGAAAACACCAGTGGGAATGAAGGGCCTGCAACAGGAACACAAAAGGCATAACGTGTTTCTTTATGATTGAGTTTGAAAATGTTTTAAAATGCTTTTACTCTTTTTTGGGAGAGGGACTTGCCCTCACATGTCATCACATGACCCAAAAATGTCACTTGTTGTTGGACAAACTGCAGTTTTGACGAGCTAGCTTTGTGACCTTCTTCATCCAAATGTTTCAAATGTGTCTTTTTCACACTGAGCTTGAGTAATCATGCACTTCCTGGTGACAGATTTAATGAGCTCAAACTTTGTTTTGAATTTCATACCTGATTTTTTGTTTTGTTTTGTGGGAATGATTACACCTGCCTTTAATCAAGTGATAAAGCCTAGTGTAATACCGTCAACAGCCACTTTTTTTTTTTTTATTTGAGTGGATATTATGGTTGACAGGGTCTTTAATTAGATTTTGGTGTGATCACAATTAGTTGCATGCCTCTGATAAGACTGACCTGCAGTGTATCATTCTTTCACGGGGCGCTCGGCAAAGTGCCCCTGACCTGCAGCTAAGTAGCCAATCCGGTTATGGTTGCTAGGGAAAAATTATTAAGAATTGGCCTATCAATGTCACCAAATTTAATGCCGGTGGGGCGCTGGAAATGTAGCCGCAACTGCTACGTAAAATGTGTGAAGGTTTATGATTGCTAGAGCTACGTGAGGAGCCAGTGATAGGTTTTTTTTGTAGTGCGACTCCCAGACTCTGTCCTACAGCGGGAGAAAAAAAACTATGGTGACGAGGAAGAGAGATGATGGCGATGGCGATGGCGATGGCAGTGACAACTGGAGTTCAAGCACAGCTTCCACCAAATTCGGTGAAATTATTAATGTACCCTTTTGCGAGACGAACGACGGAGGAAAAACTTCTCGTTAAGGAGCTGGGACCCGACAAACCTGAAATGAACATTTCCCAGCAAACCAAGGAGAAAGATAAATTGTACAGAGTTTTTGTCTGAGCTGGTTGAACCGTAAGACGTGGCTGGCAGGTTGTGGAGCAGCCAATGCACTTTTCTGTTTCCCCTGTATCCTCTTCAGAAGTGACAAATGTGATTCAACTTGGACAAAGACTGGACTAACTGACTTAAAGCACCTCTCTGAACGGATCAAGAAGCATGAGAGGTCCAAAATTCACATGGAAAACTGCATAAAGCTAGCTGTGCTCGGAAAGATTAGCATCGCAATGCAGCTAGATGATGGGCACCGCATTGCTGTAAGAAGGCACAATGAAGAGGTTGATAAAAACCGTAATATTTTATCCAAAATAAATGTAAAATTTTGTGGTGCTTTTGAATTAGCAATGCAGGGACATGATGAAAGGGATTCCTAAGACAACACCGGGATATTCAGAGGTTTAGTCAACTTAATGGCATCCATTGATTGGGACTTGAGGGAGCACCTTGAAAATGCGACCGTATTTAAAGGCACCTCGAAGACAGTTCAGAACAAGCTCCTGGACTGTATGCTGGCAGTTCTGAGAGAACAGATCATAGATGAAGTAAAGACAGCTGAGTTTTTAGCAATCCAGGCAGATGAAACTACCGACATTTCCACACACTGTCAGCTAGTCCTGGTACTAAGGTACATTGATGGACGCAACAATATACAGGAGCGGTTCTATGAAATCATCAAGCTACCCAACAGCTATGCGGATTCAATAGCCAGTGCCTTATTGGAGAGGCTGCACAGCATCCTTCCCGAGGGACAAGAAAAAAAGTTGATGGCCCAGGCATATGATGGGGCTGCGGTAATGAGGGGTGCCACTGGAGGAGTGCAGCGAAAGGTGCAGGACATCTATGCAAACGCTCACTACATTCACTGTCATGCCCATCAGTTAAAGCTGGTAATGCAGCAGGCAACTTCCCACATCCCTCAGATCATTCACTTTTTTACTGACATGGGGGGATTTGCTTCTTTTTTCTCAAAAGCGAGCAAGAGAACTGCAGTGCTAGATGAGATGGTGGCGCACCGACTTCCAAGTGCATCGTCAACACGTTGGAACTTCAACAGTGGTGCAGTCAACACAGTCTATGAGCACAAGAATGATCTGGTGAAGTGTTTTCAGACCATCTGGAACAGTGAAGCGTTTGATAGCCCTACGAAGAGAGAGGCTGGAGGCTATGTGAGAATGCTGGAAGATGAAGCTTTGTGTTTTTTCCTAGCCTTGTTCCATAAGATCATGCCACATGTGGACATGCTGTATAATCAACTCCAGAAGAGGAACATCGATGCTGTCTACATCGCAGGAATCACCCAGACATTCATGAATCGCATGCAGGCTATCAGGTATGTTAAATGCATTATTATGTAGCCTAGCCTAATTGTTAATTCTCTGCATAAATTATGTGTAGCCTTAAATGCTTATATGTCATCTTATTCAAATAATTAATTAATGTGAAATTTAGATGAAATATAATTGCTAGTAATATAACAACCTTGGGTTTGGTTAATATATCCCTATTCGGTTTTCACAACTGATTCATAAAACTTATGTATTGGATCAGGGAAGCTGTTCCTAATCTGGCTGAGGATGAGGAGTACAGGGGACCTGTTCAGGAGCCACCCACAAAGAAACGGAGAACATTGGGAGAAGACACGCAGCACCATTTGGCACTGGAGGTCAGCACTTGCTTACACACACAGAGACACAGAGAAACACAGGGCCCTATCTTGAGCTCGTGCCTTAGGGTCGTGTCTTGTGCTGATCGAAAGCGTAAGTGGAAGGTGGGAGGTGCAATGGATTTAATTTATTCAAGGTGTGTCCAAATCCAACCTTGTTGTCTTGTGCCAGGGGCGGGAGTGATATTTTGCCCTGCCCCGCCCTTTGCGCCACCAGCGCAAAGCGGGATAGACCTATCAGACGTGCCCAAGTGCCCTCATTAATTCACAGGCGAGTTTAGGCCGAACATGCAATAAACCAATCAGAAAGTCAGCTCTCATCACCTTTGAGAGGCAGGTGCGCCAGCAGCGCAAGTGGAGGCAGCATGACGGCGGATTTACCAGGAAGAAACAAAGAGAAAAGATTTTTAAAGTGAGGAGACGGATCTCCTGGTAAGAGAAGTGAAAACGCGATATATGGAGATAGCAGGACGTCTCCAAAACAGCTTCACGCCGAAATAGTTTACAGTAACGCCTGCAAGAAACTTTACAACAAATGAACCGCAAATGTCATGCAGATATGTAACTGGTTATATTTTAACCTGAAGCACGTTGAAAGTATGTTATATTTCATAATTAATTGTTATAATCATCATCATTATTAACTTTGCTGGCTGAGGATCGGGGGAGAGAGATGGTGCAGTAGAGAGGGGAGGCGAACCGATCCAGTCTAGCTGCAAAGCTTCCTGGTTCCACTGGCCCACCTGAGCCAGGTGAAGGCACAGATACGCGGCTGTCTGTGCTCCTTCTTCTTCTCCTCTCCCACCTAATCATCATCTCCTCCTCCCATCCTCGCTCCTCTGACCCGCTGTGAAATAATCAGAGAGAGTTTCCTAAGTTTGAAGTGCACAAAATTACGCAGATATATCCAACTAGCTATGATAGAAGCACACATAACATTTTCTCTCAGGTTGGGCCACCTTGTGCGGTCAAATATAGTGTCTTGTATATTTTCTATGTTATAGATCATAATTGTTTAAACATTGTTTTTCTGGATCATAACAAACACGCAGACATAAACACTACAGCTGCTCCACCTGTCATGCTGACTCATCTGATAAAGACTATCAGACAGCTGTGATCCTGTTTGCAGGTCTGCTGAGATTTATTGGGCTCACACGAATGCACGACTTTTAAACATAAATGAAAGGTGTTTGGTGATTGTGGAGATGAGGGTGCGCACCTCAGCCAAGGGCAAGACACACACATACCTGCACTATTAACTTCAATATTCACACTTTATTGCTGGTGGATATGTTCAAAGGACACTTCACTAATCGACACTCCTGTGGAGAATAAAGACTAATGTAAATTAAGGTGTTTGGTGATTGTGGAGCAATTGCGCCGCCAGCGCAAATGATTTTGCTATCTTACGCCAGCGCAAGTGCCATTTTTGCCATGTGGGTAAGATAGCAAACGCGCTTGCGCTGGGTCTGTGCCGCTGTGGGTGTGAGGTCTAAACATGAAGGCGTGGCCCGGCGTGTGTGCTATCTTGTGCTGAGCACATTGGAGTAAAACGCGCTTGCGCTTTAGACCAGCCAAAACCTGGTCGAAGCGCAAAGTCTGTGGTTTTTCAGCACAAGATAGCACCTGGCAGGCTTGGCCGAAACACACACACGTCTTCACAATCACAAAACACCTTCATTTATGATCATTCTCTTCCTCCCACTTGAGTGTCGATTAGTTAAGTGTTATTCAAACATATTTTCTTATCAGCAATAAAAAGTAAATATTGAAGTTAAAAGCTTTCACGTGTGTCTCACGCTTGGCTGAAGTGTACACGTCTCTACAATCACAGAACACTTTTCTTCTTTTAAGATGAACTCACTAATGAGGAAAAGAATTATAATTATAAAGCCTAAAGATTGTCTTTATCGGATGAGTCAGCATGACAGCTGGAGCAGCTGTAGTGTGTGTCTGCCTGTTTGTTATGATCCAGAAAAACAATGATTGAACAATTATGATCTATAACATACAAAATATACAGACACTATATTTGACCATAGGAGTCCGGCCCAACCTGAGAGAAAAAAGTTATGTGTGCTTCTGTCATAGCTGGTTGGATAGATCCATGCGTAATTTTGCACACTCCAAACTTCAGAACAGAACAACTTGTTTCGCAGCGGGACAGAGGAGGGAGGATGAGAGGAGGAGATGAGGATTAGGTGGGAGAGGAGAAGAAGGAGGAGCACAGACCACCGCTTAACTGCTCCTCCACCTGGCTCAGGTGTGCCAGGTGGAGCCGGGAAGCTTCGCGGCCTCTGGATCTGTTCGCCTCCCCTCTCTACTACACCATCTCTCTCCCCGCTCCTCAGCCAGTAAAATTAATAATGATGATGATGCTAATAATTAATTATAAATTACAACACAGTTTCAAGGTGCTTCAGGTTCAAACATAACCAGTTACATATCTGCATGACATTTGCAGTTCATATTTATTGTATATAAACTATTTCGGCGTGAAGCTGTTTTGGAGACATCCTGCTGTCTCCATATATTGCGTGCTCTTGCGCATTCTCTTCTGGAACCAGGAGATCTGTCTCCTTGCTTTGAAAATCTTTTCTCTTTGTTTCCTCCTGGTAAATCTGCCGTCATGCTGCCTCCGCTTGCGCTGCTGGCGCAACTGCCTCTTGAAAGGTGATGAGAGCTGACTTTCTGATTGGTTTATTGCAAGTTCGGCCTAAACTCCCCTGTGAATTAATGAGGGCACTTGGGCACGTCTGATAGGTCTATCCTGCTTTGCACTGGTGGCGCAAAGGGCGGGGCAGGGCGAAATATCACTCCCACCCCTGGCACAAGACAGCAAAGTTGGATTTGGACACACCTTGAATAAATTAAATCCATTGCGCCTCCCGCCTTCCACTTACGCTTTTGATCAGCACAAGACACGACCCTAAGGCACGAGCATGTTTTACCCTGAGCACAAGATAGCAAACGTGCCCAGCCACGCCTTCCTTTTGCCTTCATGTTTAGACCTCACACCCACAGCGGCACAGACCCAGCGCAAGCGCGTTTGCTATCTTATGCACATAGCAAAAATGGCACTTGCGCCAGGCTAAGATAGGGCCCACAGAGACACACAGAGGAACAGACACACAGAGACACAGAGGAACAGAGAGAAACAAAGACATCATCAAAAAAATCTAATGAAGATGCTCACCACTTGATATAGTAGTCCAGACTCAAATGTTTATTGTCATATGATATCTATGAATAATTACAGTTAACCATTTTGGTTTATTACACAATATAGGCTAGCTATTCAGAACATTGATTGTAGTGAGACGTGAAGACCTAATTCTTTACCTTTTTTATAATTGTATGTTATCACATAGGTATGTGACACCGTCATGAGCCATGCCAAGGAGAGGTTTTCTTTCACCAAGCACCTCATCAGTGCCACTGTCTTGCAAGGAGACTTGTTCCAACAACACAGCAGAAGGTTCCCAGATTCAGCACTGGAAACCACGGTGGAAGCCTATCCCTCATTGGACAAGGCCAGACTTAAAACAGAACTGTCCCTGATCTACGAGAATGAGGAGTTCCAGAGTTGCAAAGGTGCACTGGCTCTCTATCAGGTTTTGATGGAAAACGACCTTGGAGAAACATTCACTGAAACTGTAAGTCTTCTCAACATCATCATCACAACACCAATGACAACATCAGAGTCTGAGTGGTGCTTTTCTACATTAAAGAGGATAAAAACTTTCCTTAGAAACACTATGTCACAAGATCGGCTCAAAGCTCTGGGTATGCTCTGACCCAAGATTGTACTATATCTCTTTTGAGATGGTGAAACTTGCCCTACATTGGACTGGACAATGCAAGTTAGACTGGCCCATTATAGAAAAATCTTTATCCTTTCCCTTTACACCCATAGAGTTCCTCTCTCAAAATTCAGGGAGAATCTCTAACCCTATTATGTTGCATTCCAAGGAAGTTTGGATGAAGATACACAAAATGATTAAATTATCTCATTCTAAACAGCCATATTGGTCTTTGTGGCAAAATCCTGCAATCTGTATTGGTAAAACACCGGTCTACTGGAAGAGTTGGCACAACCATGGAATATGTACGCTGGATAATTTGTATGATGGTAAAGTGTTTATGTCTTATATTGATGTATTGAGTAAATATAATCTAAATGGAAAGGAACATTTTTGGAAATATGTTCAGACAAGGCACTGTGTTATGTCACTAGACTGGCAAACTGAAGACAACCATATTTTAGGGTATTTGGTTTTGCCATCACACCATCACAGAGCCTCGATATTTTACAGAAGAATGAACTCTACACTCAGTACTGATCTAAACATTTTGAAGGTTTTATGGGAAAATGACTTTGGGGTTGTTCTTGGGAATGAGGAATGGAGGGAAATAATCTCACAATGTGGGAAATTTTTTAAGGGAATGTAAAGGCAAATGTACACAATATAAGATTGTACAAAAATATTATTGGACTCCTGTGAGACTGAATAGATTAGGCCTCATGAACAACTCATTGTGCTGGAAGTGTCAAAATGATAACGGTACTCTGATACATTGTTTGTGGGAATGTCCAATTATCAAGCACTTCTGGATGGTTGTCGTACGTATTCTAAGTGATTGGTTAGAAAGACCTGTGCCACTTTGTCCTACACTGTGTTTACTGGGTAACAAAGGACAGATAGATAATATATCAAAAGGAAAATTCTCTGTTATCATGGTTGGGGTCTCAGTGGCAGCTAGGATTATTCTTAAAGGGGACCTATTATGCTTTTTCCTCTTTTCTGACCTATAAATGTTGTCACAATGTTGGATACTTGTGTTAAACGATTCCAAAGCGTCAAATAATGAGGTTCATGCATTTGGAAGCAAGCCCCGCAAGCTGTTTTGGATGGCTCTGCACGCTGTGTTTTACTGTCTTTTTTTAACGGTGTAGCAACATTGACGTCAATGCGTGCCAGACTTACTTATATGGTCATTGCCCGGCATGTGCTCTAGGCCTGCCTGCTCCCCTGCTCTGCTTCGTAAATTATATCGCTGCTCTGAGTGGTGAACTATTAAGTGAGATTAATGTGTTAGCGAGCTATGTTGTGTCTAAACACAGGATTTTCAGTGTGACGAATGTGGCTCTCTTTTAACCTGGTAACCATGGTAACTACTAAACTCATAACGTGGTCACAAGCAGGTTATGTTCAGAGTTTCAAATTAAATTGTCTGTAAAACGCGCTATTCTTTAACAAATTTTTGTCCTTAGCTTTTAAACTGAGGGAGGACGTTACATTGAAAAATTACTGAGCTGTATGCTCGTAATATCACCGAACGAATCCATGTAATGTAAAAATGTAACAGCAGCACAAACTGTCTGCATCGCGCTGTCATGATGGTAACCTCCGTTTGGTGATGCAGAGTCATTTTTCCCGTTTGCTCCAGATCATATTAACATTTTAAATTGACATTGTATATAATCCACACACTAAAATAATGATGAAGCAACTACAGACACTTTGAATACTTTTTACTGTTATCTGTTTTGTCTCTGTGATTTTGCAGCTCAGATCACTGATTAGAAAATTCATCATCATTTATCACAGCCAATCTTAAATCAGTTACACTCATTTTACGTTGGTTTGGTCAAAAACTTCAGTGATGTCCATGTCTCTGTCATCATAGGACAGTGTCAGACAGACTTAATCATGTTTAAATCTGCTGTATGGAGTTTTATTGTTTAATGTGCGGTTTTCATGTTAGAATAAACGGCAGCATTAAGACCGCATTTAGTCCATCAGTCATTTTCTGACATCATTCTTCTTCTCCTGCTTTATTTGCAGCAACAATGTTGCTTTTGCCGTAATGTATTTTGTATATTTTCCACAGCTCATAATTATAACAACTTGATGATTTTGACTTAAGTAAGGCTTCCGATCGCTTCATTTCATGTGGAAGAAGAGTCAAATGACGCAACAAACGCCCCTTTTATATGAATGCGCACAGAGTCTGAAGACGAAAGCCTGGATTGACAAAGTGAGTTGATAACCACCATCATGATACCCGTTATCTCTGATTGCAGTTTTAGGCTTTGTCATGCAGAGAAAGCCTGGCTGTGTTGAGCTTCCTTCGTAGCACAGCCCCCTGCTTTCCTAAAGAGGCGAGCACCAGGCAGAAGTGGATAGAGTTGCTTTTTCCCGGCCAGCAATGGAAAAATACCTCCGTGTTTGTCTGTCTATGGCACTTCACAGGGGACTGTTTTGTCAACACGGGCCAATACGAAGCTGGGTTAGCCGGTAGCCAAGCTCGGCAGCGCTTGTCAGCCCTTCGGAAGTCCTCGGGAGTGTGACCAATCACAGCGGAGTGGGCTCGGTGGGAGGCGTAAATGGAGGAGGGCCGGGGGGCGGAGTAAAGTACACAGACCGTTTTCGCGGGATGCAGAAAATACAAGGAAGAGATGCAGCGAGAGGCACAGCGTCCTGACGATCTACAAAGCTTTCTGTGCGGGCGATCGTGTGTAGCTGCTCTATAGGAGTCCAAAATCAAATACAAAGGCCCGAAATTGAGTATAATAGGTCCCCTTTAAACACTGGAAAACTCGGAAAGCCTTACCGTTTAAAGAATGGGTAAATATGATGATAAAGACTGCTTCATATGAATGTATGCTTTATAAGTTGAATAATAGAGATGGTACCACAGCGCCAGAATGGGAACCATTTTGGTCCTACATTACTTTTACTGTCAGTCAGTAGGACGACAGCTGATTTCCTTCCCTCTGATATTTATTTTATTTTATTTATTTTTTGTTTGTTTTTCTTTCTAGGAACTTCCACACCTTGTAATATCATTGATACTTTCATTTATGTTTATGTATAAGAGCCCTGTTCTTTAATGTTAAAGAGCACTGTACGATTGTCATGTACCAAGTAAAAACTCAAATAAAAACCTGAATTATAAAAAAAAAAAGAAAGAAATGAAAATATGAACGAATTAATAAAGAATGGGCCTGGTTTTTCTTAACTGAAACTTACCACATGATACACAGGAAGGCCAAGGAGAATAGCAGTACACCTTGTGTTTGATGTCATGAAGTTCCTAAGAGGATAAAAATAGTGTAAATTCTGTGACAAATTTATTCATCAAGCCCAATGCCAAACCGTTCCAACCAACTGGCCACTACAGCATCAGAAAATAAGTCCACACGTCTTGTGCTGATTTATCTGGTGCAATCAGAGAAAGAGCATGGACATGCAAAAACGGGGACTATGCAGTGGAGCAATTGTGGAATTAAAGTTCATTTGAACCATCAAATTAAACATTCCAAAAATTTAACCTGTGAAATGCATAATCACCTGCTGGTCGTGCACTTGAATATATCACCCATAGCACGTGAAATCTTGTTTTTGTCTAGTTTTGGAAGCCCTTTGTCTGAATAAGATCATCAGTTGAGGGGTGTGGCAATCAAACTCGGTGTTCAAGGGCAGGTTCTTGTGACCATTAGAACGCTGCATACATACAGCTACATTTCAGAAAAGAAGAAGTACATTAAGTTCTAGGTTTGTGAATCACTAAGATAAATTATTGTTTTATTTAAAAAAGAATAATAAAATCAGAACAGGATTAGAACAGCATTTTCTTATTATGGCTAAATGTTTGTAAAGCAGTATTAGTAATGATTGCAACATAAAAGTCACTACATAAACTCAATATCTCATTGCAAACAAATCTATAAAGTCAAAATAAATAAATTCACAGTAAAACCAATGATTTCAAGATTAATTAAATTAGATAAAACTATGCATAATGTGACATACATTACTGAGAAAGGAAAAACAGGTGAGAGAGATTAACCATATTACCTCAGACTGCATATGAAGAGTGGGCCAGAGGTCCCTGAGCTGTTTCACAGAAAGTTGATTCTGTATGTTGGAGTCACTGGAGTGTGAAGGTGTGGAGTTGTCTTGGTTTCTTGGGCTTCTTGTTTCAGCTCAAGCCATCAACCCAAAGTATCCGTATTTGATGACCAAGGAATGAGACTTAACAATCAAATGTCTTCCTCCAGAATTACTTACTGCTCCTTGAAAACTGGGACTCGTCTGACTCCTGATCATCATCAAAATCGTGGTACTGGCGTCACAGTTCGGTACACAGCATGTGCATGATGAATACAACAAATACATCTGTTTTCTGACCGACTCAGTCACACTATTGTCATTCTGGCAAGTGAAGTAACACCCCAATCAAGCGGGTGGCATTAAATCACCAAAATGCTGTTTGCCAACTGCCATTTAAAACAAAGAACAGCCAAAGAAGACGGTGCAGCAAAACAAGGACATTGGATGCTTTTCATTCTGTAAATTCATCTCCTCCACTTGCTCCCTCTCCTCACATCTTTGCTCCACCCAGCGAGGTCATGACAGAGATGTGAGGACGGAGGAGACAGAGCTGTGAGATGAAAAATCCTTGGTTCCTTTTTCGGCATTAGTCTGAAGCGGCGTCAGTTACTGATGACGAGCTGATAACAGCTGTATCAGCGGTCAAACTGACTGGTACGAATGTTCACAGAAACAAATCTAAGAAAGATTTCGATACCTGACAGCATTCAGTTAGATCTGTAAATTGAAATGGCTGATTATTGGTAGTATTCTTTCTGATGCTGATTTTAATCATCATTTAATATTCCCTTTTCCATCTTCTAATTAATATAGGCAACTGATCAGTGTTATTTGTTTACTTAGGCTATTTATTGGCTTGCATTATGGTCATCTGCACAGTAATACACACATCGCACTTTCCACTTGCTTGTGTCATTATTCACAACATGCAGGTGCAAGTGCTGCAGAAACTTCTGTCAGTCACTGGACTTTGATCTCCCTTTGTGGGTCTTGATGACGCAGGATGAAAATTGCCAAAACTGCCCAATTAAGGGATACACCAGTGTATCCTTGGTCTGAGCACCTCCCGGTAAATTGCACTACTCTCTGCTCAAAGTAAATGAAAAGAAACTAAACTTTATTGATTTGGGGTTTTTGATGTTGTTGTTGTTGCTTTTTCTGCATTTTACTGTGACACACCTAGTTTTCTTACTGAACATTATTCAGCTCTTGCAGTGAGTAAGGTGAACGAAAATTCAGAGTTGCATAATCAATCATTTTATTTCACTGTAATCAAAGACTACATGTAACACAAACTCCAATTTTTTAAGCCCTGATAAGCCCAAGCATTTGAGTTTATTAGTTAGGCAAGTACTAGAGTACTGCTAACTTATTCAGGTTTACAGTGTTCCATTCATCCACTCATGGAATTGATAAAAAAAAAAAAAAAAAAGGTCAACCAGTCAAAAAAGCCAGCATTTCTTTTTTTTTTGAGTGTGTATTTCTTTCCATAGCACCTGTTCATCGAGGCACCAAAGAAAAGACATTTGATGAAAGTATCTGTGTATGATGAATTGCACGTCATGTAATGTTAATTTGGTAGATACATTTATGCGTATGGTCTGGGAGTGTCTTGAAGTCAAAACATTCTGGGAAAGGGTGTCTCAAAAATTGTCCAATATGACACAAATAAATTTTTATTGTTTGCCATCTCTAATATTAAGGAATGATCATTCATCTGACCCTTAACTCAGAAGCGGTTGTTATTTTTGGCAGCCATGGCTGCTAAAATGTTGGTTGCTGTAAGATATTTATTTTCTAATAAATAATCAATCCATCAGTTGTACCATTCTTTAAAGTGATAGTTCACCCAAAAATGAAATTTCATTCAATATCTATTGACCCCTTTGCTGATGTGAGGATGAGTGAAGATCTCCAGTTCACAAAACACTCCTGGGGTTTCAGTGGAAAACAGCCAAATCCAGTGACCAGTTTTGAAATTAAAAAAATAAATAAAATAAAACACAACAAAACACAAAAAATGTCTCCATACTGCTTGTGTTGTGTAATCCAAGTGTCTATAAACTCCAACATTAAAATCTGACCCAAAAAGATGCCATTTACGCCATGTTTTTACCCTAAATGTCAACCGTAGCCTCTCAGACCAGAGCCACATGTACACCTGAAACATAAGTCGGGCCTTTCTCAATCTGGAAAGGATTTTGTACACAACACTACAAGGTTTCTGTTGCTCTCGCTCTGTAGTCCATGGCTGCAGCAACAAAATGATGTTCCTCCTCTATGTCGAAGGCCTTGTACATTTTGTTCTTTGTTGAAAGTTTGTGAAGTCAACTGTATGCGTAACAAGTCACTATTTCTGAGCAGATCTCTCTCTGTTGTCTGAGTCACTTCCAGGTAGCATGTAAACAGAGATGTGAGGGTATTGCGAGATCTCATATATCTTGTGTCGTGCAGCTTAGGCGAGAGCTTATGTACCCACTTCAGGCGTGTGCATGTAGCTCTGTTGTGAGAGGTTACAGCTGAGATTTAGGCTAAAAACATTGTGTAAAGGGTGTCTTTTTGGGTCAAATTTTAATGTTGCATCTTACGGACACTTGGATTACACCACACAAAGCAGTATGGAGACATCTTGTGGTTTTTGTTTTGTCTTGTTTTGTGTCTTTTTTTTTTATATTTTAAAATTTTCACTTCAATTGTACTGGATTTGGCTGCAAGGCTGTTTTCTGCTGAAACCCGGGAGTGTTTTGCGAACTGGAGATCCTCACCCATCCTCACATCAGCACAGGGGTGAGTAGATATTGAGTGAATTTTCATTTTTGGCTGAACTATTGCTTTTTAATAGAGTATGTGCTTATAGAACTGTCCAGAGCAAAGATGAACTATTATAGCCAAAACAATCTTGAGAAGTGGATGGAAGCACTGAGCTCAACAAAGCATATAACAAGTTGAAGGGAGGAAGAAGAGAGATCAGAAAAATTCTTAGTATAAAAACTTGTATCAGTGGCGTACAGTGATGATTAGATCTGGGACTTCAGTTCAGCCAAAACTTTGCTAGACAAAAAAAAGGATTTTGGTGGAATAAAAGGCAGGCAGCAGTTACCTTGATAGCTGTAGTAAAATTTGTATTAAACAGTAGATGACTACCATTTACTCTGTTACTATTGTTTGGTTAAGTTATAATGAAGTTTGTGTTTGATATTAAGAGCTGTAATAATCAATAAGGATAATTGAGTTTTATTATTTCTGTCTACCAACACAGCTCTGTCTGCTGTGCTGTGCTGTTGGAAGAAGTTTTAATAAAGAAGATTCAAGTGTCTGAAAATTGATTTCTAAAAGACTCGGAGATGAGGGCAATTTCAGTAAAATGTGTCAAATATATCCCTACCTGGGAAGCTGGGGGAAATAGGCTATTTCCAAGTAAGTAGAAAAATGAAAAAAATATCTTCTCCAAACAAATCCAAATTTCCAGAGCTGTCTTATTTACACACAGGGTCATTTTGGTGAGCAAGGTAGTTGCAGCATTATTCAAGTAGTGTCCAAAATCCTCTATGAAGACAGTCTACTTTATGCAGCTTGTGTGCCCAGCATTTTTTATCACTCTTTAAAAAAATGCTGCTTACACAACAATTTCTTGTTTGTTAAAAGTGCATTCATCCATATTAGTCAATTATCACAAAGAATCATCACCAACACGTTTTAACCTTCTTTTAACCATTTGTTCTGATTTTCTAGATGGCAAAATCAGATCTCACTCTCAACATCATCAACCGAGGTTCCAGCAACAGCAGGCAGCTGTTCATTCTTCAGTGAAAAGGCTGATAAATTCACTGTACAGTACCTACCCAGCACCAAACAGCAGAAAATCTGGTACAGACCTGAACAGAAATAAAGTAAATATTGATCTTTGTCAGGTGGACACAAATCTGAATTCAAATGAATGCCTAAGTTTCTCTGTAAATGGGCAACTGTTTGTTCATGTTCACCACTTCACTTACAACTTTAAAGTGGTGATAGGCCAATGTTCTGTTAAAGCTGTAAAGCCTGTTTTCCTTTCCCCTAAAGTGGTCAAAAAAATCAATAATTCAATAACATAACAACATCTAAAGAGATCACTTGTGACAGAGCTTCGTCAGAAGTTTCCCCCTGCTTGCAGTCATTGCACTCATTCAGCATAAATATCTCTGTTAATATTCAATTAAAAGTTCTCACTTTTTTTTGAGATATTGGCTTTATATTTAATAGTTCCTGCAACTGCCAATTCACCTGTCTTTGATTTCAGAGCCAACAGTAGACATCATCCATCTAACTGGAGACAGCAATGGGCATGTGCAGTTTGGTCAAGACGCATACAGTCTACCAAAAGATCAGGCATATCCCCAATCACTTCAACTTCCTGTCAAGCAGAGTCCATTGTGAGACCAGACAGAGCTGGGCAGTGAATGATGGCACAGAGATCTGGTCACACCATTCTGTACCTTCAGCACTGGATGTTCCATGAACAGACACTTTACCCACAACATTCTAGTTTGACTTTTTTTTGGGGGGGGGGCATTTAGCCTTTATTGGACAGGACACCTGTTGCCATTCACAGTAGGTATTTTTAAGGACTTGTCCCACAATGATACCATTCAGAAATAACACTGAAAGTACTTTCTGATGGCACTCTGCTTCAGATTGGTATTTGTAAAGTGTTATATCATGACAGAATTTAAGGACAGGCCTTCACACTAAATGCTGAAATGATTTGGGCCTTTCTGTGTGGAGTTTGCATGTTCTCCCCTTGTCTGCGTGGGTTCTCTCCGGGTTCTTCGGCTTCCTCCCGCAGTCCAAAGACATGCATGCTAGGTTAATTGGTGACTCTAAATTTTCTGTAGGTGTGAGTGTGTCTGTCTCTATGTTGTCTATGGTGTACCCCGCCTCTCACCCAATGTCAGCTGGGATAGGCTCCAGCCCCCGCGACCCGATCCAGAATAAGCGGTTACAGAAAATGAATGAATAATCATATCATATGAAATGTCAGACATTTGAGAAAATACTCATCAGATCATATCTGTTTATATTTGTTGTATGTGGATGTAGCATGGATGAAGTCTCATTCTGTTGCCCAACCCTGTTATGATGAATGATAAAAAAAAAAATTAACATTGATAGCTGTTAGGTAATTTTCTTATGACATTGCGCCGAAAATAATTAAAATGCAATTTTTGTCATGACAAAGAGACAGAAAAGGCAGGGGAAGACAAATTTCTTCTTGGGACAAGAAACCCAAGTAGGAACTATGAAGTCCTACTTTTGAATCTGAAAATCCTTAATATTAAACTTCTTTACTTCTTTTCTTTTTTTTTCATAGAGATACCGTTTTCTCTTTTTATTTAAGTAAATTTGCGTCTTTTAAAATACTGAGCAGGGTCTTTAGACTGACAGTATTTGTTGTTTGATCTTCTAGCTGCCTTGTGTTATATTCATAAATTGTAGCGTTCCCATTTCCGGGGCCCTCTGAATGTAGCATACCGGGTTGACAACAACGGGCAGTAATTAAATCAGGGGACTGACCGACCGACCAGAAACTCCAGGTGGAAAACTCCGCACAATAAAGTGAAGTAAGTTTAAAATTAGTTAAATTATAAATAAGTCTGTGTGCCGGTGATTGGTATATTGTTAGCTAGCTAACATTAATGTAGAGTCATGTCAGCTAGTAACAGTTTGCTATTTGAAGAGAAATTATTTTGACAGTTCAAGGGCAACTGTGGCATTTTAGGCTGGATGGTAGCTAACGTTAGCTAATTTAACCATAACACTAACCCTGCTTAATAGTTCTCATTATAAATTGTGCTGAGGATCAACGCTACGTTCCTCTTTTCACACATTATTTCACCCTGTTTGTCAGTGAATCTCAAAGTCAAAGTCTCAAAGTTGAGGCGCAGGGAGGGTAAGTGTCCGTGATACCCAGTTAACACCCAGAAATTATGGACAAGGGCATGCCTGATATTAGTGTATGTGGATCCGAAGTAAAGAAAGTGAGGGGACGGAGGTACCGGTGTTACAATTCTCAATTCGAGTAAGGGAGTAATAATGTTGATTTAATGACTCACTGGATGAAAATGCGTTTTGCAAGAGACTCGGGCTGGTATCAAAACATCCTTGTTTCCTTCTCTTCCTCGTCATGCTACCACTGCTTGCGCTGGTGGCGCACCTGCTTTTAATTTCTGATTAGTTTATTGCATGATTGACTTAAAAAAGTTAAAAGTTAAAGTACTTATCTCATCTTATATAAATTATGCGCAATGCTGCACAAATATTTTTATTCCTTTGTGAAGGCATAAAAAACAATAACATAACATTTTTCACTTTTATTTCATTTATTATTGTGCAGGAACAAATTGAAAATGAAGTAATAAAATCAGTTCAAATTAAACAGCCCTGATTCACTTAACTCTGCTTTACAGTTAATTCCTGTTCTGTATCACATAAAAGACAAGCTCACATGACAAAACAGAACCAACAAAAAATACATTCAAATTACTATACTATACTTTACTTTTCTGTATCAATTCAAAAATTTCATGACGTGATCACAAAGTAAGGATGGGTTTGTCCTTTGCCAGAACTCGTTACATTCGTGCCAAATGTGTCAGTGGGACTAAAGCATCAAGTAATTTCTCTGTGGTTTTTGAATGTTTTTTTTTTTTTTTGTTTAATTCCAGAGGAATTACTCACCCTATATTATGTTTTTGCCACACAATGTTTTGTGTCACCATGTTTTTGACTATAACACTCACTGTGCATACTTATGTTCCAGGAATTTGCTGCTGTGTGTAAAATACAGAGTGGCAAGTGTGTTATCACCATTAAGGTAAGCTGCTTCCATGTGATATAGCTTAAGTATGACTATAAAAATATTGGTTCTTTCTTTGTCAGAACTGACAATGTATACTCAGGCCTGGAATGAAGTCATTTTTAGGAGAAGGCACAAAAAAAACATTATTTACCACTGTAAACCATTAATCAAACCAATAAATAAATGCAGTATATCAGACAACCTAAAAGCTCATTTAATATCTCGTTATTATAAAATATAATTTCTTTTAATTGTGTTCTGTACTTTCAGCAGTGAGTGACAGGTAAATATACACAAAGGACAACCATTTATTGCATACTGCAGTTAGAACCTGACTATAATTAGCTGATAATTAACCAGCTACAAAGTAATTGATACACAAAATATTAAACCATTAACCAACCAGTATCTAACAGTCAATGTCAAACAACTGTATGCTTATAATTGTATAGATTGCGATGTCCATGGCCAACTCAATTCTATTTAAAGTCGACCTTTGCAAATTCTGCTTTTCTGTCTTTGTAAGACCTGCAACTGACAGTATATAGAAACATTTTTGTAACTGTTCTTTAATGGAAAATTAAATTGTACATTCACACATACATTCATAATAAAACACTGGCTATGAAATAACTTTTACATTTTCTCCAAAAGTGCTCTGGGTCACTCTTAGCCTTAGTCTTATTAAGTTTATATACCAGAGGAAGCACAATCTCTTGTGAAGTCATGGGTAGGCAGATGTAAACAAAACAGAGGCTGACTTGGTGCAACAGTTTGCTGTAGTACTGCTTAGCAGTGAGGAAAAAACAAAAGAAGAGAGCTTTCTTTGCATGATCTGGATCAACAAAGTCTAAAACCGCAATCAGAGATAACGGGTGTCACGATGATGGTTATCAACTTGCTTTGTTAATCCAGGCTTTCGTCTTCAGACTCTGTGCGCGCTCACATAAAAGGGGCATTTCTTGCATCATTTGACTCTTCTTCCGCATGAAATGAAGCAATCGCAAGCCACTTAAGTCAAAATCATCTAGTTGTTATAATTATGAGCTGTGGAAAATATACAAAATACATTACAGCAAAAAGCAACATTGTTGCTGCAAATAAAGCAGGAGAAGAAGTATGCTGTCAGAGAATTACTGATCGACTAAATGTGGTCTTAATGCTGCTGTTTATTCTAACATGAAAACTGCACATTAAACAATAAAACTCCATACAGCAGATTTAAACATGATGAAGTCTGTCTGACACTGTCCTATGATGACAGAGACGTGGAGATCACTTAAGTTTCTGACCAAACCAACGTAAAATGAGTGCAACTGATTTAAGATTGTCTGTGATAAATGATGATGAATTTTCCAATCAGTGATCTGAGCTGCAATATCACAAAGACAAAACAGATAACAGTAAAAAGTATTCAAAGTGTCTGTAGTTGTTTCATCATTATTTTAGTGTGTGGATTATATACCATGACAATTTAAAGTGTTAATATGATCTGGAGCAAACGGGAAAAATGACTCTGCATCACCAAATGGAGGTTACCATCATGACAGCGTGATGCATACCGCTTGTGCTGCTTCGTTCGGTGATATTACGAACATACAGCTCAACAACTTTTCATTTTTATTGTCTTTCCTCAGTTTAAAAGCTATATCGCTCATAAACAACCTTGTTAGGACAATTATAAGTGAAAGAACTGCGCTTTTTACAGACGATTTAATCTGAATCTCTGAACATAACCTGCTCCCGACCAGGTTATGAGTTTAGCATAAGTTACCATGGTGATCTAGCCAGGTTAAAAGAGAGCCACTTTCGTGACACTGAAAATCCTGGCTTTAGACTCAACATAGCTCGCTAACCCATTCATCTCGCTTCGTAGTACACCCCTCTGGTCAGCACAGATTGTTTATTCTTAAGTCAGAACAGGAAATGAGTTTTTAACTGCCACTGTGTGAAGTAATATGCTGCCAGCTACGCAGCAAAATCTGTATACTCAGATTAACACTGTTGGAATTTATTTCAACACTTTTGAAATGTCTATATGGGTCCACACCACAGATAGTTAATTTTATTGTTTTTGGAGAGTTGGTACCTTAACACTAATTTAGTGTAATTATTGACTATTTTGAGTTAAAATTCAACACTTCTTAGCACTAACAATTGTTAGTTTTTCTAACTCTCGTATGCAGTGTTGATATTAATTCTCTCAAGGGTTACCACTAACACTGTAAGATGTTGGTTAATATAGCTTTTCTTAATTACTAAAAATGAACTTGAAAAGAACAATTTTCTGTTTTTATTAGGGAGGTCATTCACAGTCCAGGTTTGCAAGACATTCAGTACATGAAGACAGTACATAAATCACATTTACATAAGTACATAATAGTAAAGACATAACTCAAATAATGGCATTAAACTTAGTCATAATAAGCTTGTCTTCTACTATTTTTCTCCCTTACATTTTAGTGTCCGCAACTATAAACATTTGAACAAACAATGTCATACACATTCATTTATCTATGAAAGTCTGCTCCTCATAGTTCATTGAAAATGGCAATTTCCTTTAAAGTAGGTCAGGTCTCTGTGAATTAATGTATCCAATCCATTTTGACCACAATGTCCTACATTTTTCTCTTTGCATTTTTATAGAAAAGGTTAGTCTCTCCATTGTGTAGATTTCCTGAATAATTTTTAACCAGTCCTCTAATGTTGGAGCATCTGGTTGTAACCACTTCCTTGTCACAGCTTTTTTGCCTCCAATAAGTAATATTCTCATTAAATATTTGTCTGTTTTAGTTTGAAGATTCAGTGTTACAGTGCCCATATACATTGTCAAAGCATCAAATGGAATAGTGATCTGAATTACTGTTTCCAAACATTTATGAATTTCCCTCCAATAGAATGTAATTTTGGGGCAATCCCAAAATAAATGATAATGGTTACCTACATCTGTTCCACATAGCCCCCAACAATTAATTCCAACACCTTGATATCTCTTCTGGGCAGGAGTAATGAAAATCTCATGATATTTTTCCATCCAAATTCCCTCCAACAGTGTGATGATGTAGTTATCCACTGTGATTTGCATATATCTCCCCACTCATCTTCAGATATGACCATTCCTCCCTCTCTTTCTCATTGATTTTTTACATGTTGGGTGGTTGTCTTTGAGGAGTCCTGAAAGCTTTTATATAGAGCTGCACAATATATCGTTTGAGCATCGTCATCGCAATGTATACGTGTGCGCAATAGTCACATTGCAGGTCCTACGATGTAGGAGGCAAATGAACTAAACGTGTTCTCATCTAATTTCAAGGGTACCTGACACACACTGCGTGCAGCAATCCACCAATCACAATCGTTCTTAATCAGGTTGCCAAAGCAGACCACGCCCCTGTATGTGGAGTGAGTCACAAGATCAGTGCAGGTTAATTGTCCACAAGACGGTGGCAGTGGAGCATAACATAAAGTGTTATTCAAGTCATCTGGTGAAAATTCCTGTATTTTTTCATATCGCAATATATATCGCAGGGTTAAAAAAAAAATTTGCAATGTCAGTTTTTTCCAATATTGTGCAGCCCTACTTTTATATAATCTGGATATTATTTTGCATCCATTTCCTGATTTGTAAGTTGACACAAAAATATTCAATATATCATTGTCTACTTTCTCCAAGCCCTCAGCTATAATTTAATTCACCCTGTGTCTCACTTGTAGATATCTGAAAAAATCTTGATCCTCCAATCCATAATCTTTTTTAAGTGTCTCAGAGCTTTTCAGTGTTTTGTTATGGATACAGCAGCAATATGCTGTTAGCCCTTTACCCATCCATATTTTAAATCTGGTATCCGTCTTGTTTGGGATGAAGTCAGTATCATATGGACACCATCTTAATTTCTCCACACCCTTCAGGTTTTACTTTTTAACTACCCTCTGCCAGGTGTTAAGAGCCACTTGTATCCAAGGATTGTTTTTATCTGTAAAGGTGTCCATCAATCTACTGTCTACAATCATAGCTTGTATTGATGATCCAATAGATTTCCCAACTTCTTTAGCTCAGAAACTTTACTACAAGGGATCTCGGAGGAGCTCCTTCTTGCGGTGCTGGTCCAAGTGCACTGTGCACCCTTTTGATCTGGAGATCCATATCAGGTGGCAGAGATAAGTTATGTTTCAGCAGCTCTTCAACAAAGCTTATCATTGATGGAGACTTGTTCTCAGACCCCTCCACTACGGAGTAGATCCTAACGTTGTTTCGTCTCGACGTTCCCTCTTGGTCTGTTTGTTTTGCTTCCAGGCGAGTTTTGGAGTTTTATTAGCTCCTTCATCACTTCTTCCATAGACTGTAGCCTCTCCTCTGTGTTTAAAATTCGCTCCCCTGCCTCATCGAGTCTCAGCTTGGTTTTGCTTATCTCCTCTTTGATTTCTCCCAGTTGTTGCTTGTTTTCTTGTCTGAAACTTTTTATCTCAGCGAGTATGGTATTCAGACTGACCATATCGGTGTCCGTGCCTTCTTTTCCATTAGCCTTAGCTGGCAAGCTGCAGCTAGCTGGGGAGGACTCTCGGCTTAAGTTATCGTGTGAATCGACATTCTGTGCATATTTCTTGATTTTGACTTTGTTCTGCCTGTCTTTCGTCATGATTTTGCCCTTATCCGTAGTTTAAGGTCAACTGAAGCAAGTTTAATAGTTTTACAGGGCTATTTAATCCAAGTTGTCGGGGGTGAATTTCTTTTATGCTGCAATCTTTGCGGCTGCGCAGTGGGAAGTCGAAAAGAACAATTTTCAACACTTTTTACACTTTTCAAAACTTAACAGTATTGAACAGTATATGCTTTCGTACTTATTTAGAGTCTCAAATGAGTGAGCTGGTTAAAAGCACAACATGTTCACTATTTTCCTCCTATATACACTATACAGCCCACAGCTAAAAGCACTATGTAAAAGGATAGTCCATCCAAAAAATTTTGTCATTATCTACTCAAACTTATGCCAATTGAGGGTAGGGCATATTTTGTTAGTCTGCAAAACACTGCTGGAGTTTGACAGGAATCTTCCAAACAAAGTAAATGAATGGTGACCAGTTTTCAAACTCTAAAAAACAACTGGGGAGAGAAGAAACCTAAAATCCCTCCATACTGGTGTAATCCAAGTCCCCTTGCACACCGTTCCATTGTTTGGAGGATTCTGCAATGCTCTTTTCCTGTGAAAGTCCAGTAGTGTTTTGTGGACTAAAAAACTAAACCTGATCTTCAGTTGGCATGAGGGCGAGTAGATGACAACTAAATTTTCATTTTTGGGTCAACTATTCCTTTAAACCCCTCCTTTCCTGTGATTTGCTGTTGAAAAGTCCTATGTGCTGTGATTGCCCGTTGTGAAATACACCAATGGTTTGACTGGCTGTTGTAAAACCCTCCTGTGTTATGACCGGCCATTTTAAAATCCCTCTGTGTTGTGATTGGCTCATGTAAAGCTCCCCTATTTTGTAATTGGCTGATATAAACTCACCTGTGCTTGATTTTGTTTTGGAAAATCTCTGTGTTGAGATTGGCTTTTGTAAACTCAATCAGCTGTTGTAAAATTCCCCTGTACCGTGATTGGTTGTGGTTAAAAAAAAGCAAACACTTGTGTTCTAAAACCCTCCTGTGTTGTGATTGGCTATTGTAAAATGAACACCTGTGCCATCATTGGCTCTTGTAAAATCCCCCTGTGCTGTGATTGGTTGTTTAAAAAAATCCCCATGTTGTAATTGGCTGTTGTAAATGACCCATTTGCTGTAATTGGCTGTTGTAAAACCCCCATCAGTTGTGACTGGTGGATGAATCCCCCTGTGTTATGATTGGCTATTGGAAAAACAACTTTTCTTTTATTTGCTATTGTAAAATCCACCTGTGCTGTGACTAGCTGTCATAAAACTCCCCTTGTGTTGTGATAGGCTTATGTAAAACCTCCCTGTCTCATGATTGATGGCTGTAAAGCCCCATGTGATGTAATTGGGTATTACAAAAGGCAACAGTGCTTTGATTTTCTGTAGTCAAATCAGTGTGTTGAGTCTGGCTGTTGTAAAACTCTCTTGTGCTGTCAAATGCTGATTTAAAACTCCTCCGTGTTGGAGTTGGCTTTTGTAAAATCCTTCTGTGTTGAAACTGGCTCCTGTTCTCTTATTTACTCTTGTAGAGAAAACCCAGTTTTTGGATTGACTGTCAAAAATCACCTATGATGTGATTGGCTGTTGTATAAACCCCCTGTGCCATGGATGGTTGATGAAAAATCCCTCTGTGTTGTGATTGGTTATTGTAAAAAAAAAAAAAAGAAGAAGAAAAAGAAAAAAAACTGTGTTCTTTTATTTGTTCGTGTGCTGTGATTGGCTCTCATCATTGGCTGATGTAAAACCCACCTGTCTCGTGGTTGGCAGCTGTAAAGGGTGTTGCAACAAGGGTTAGGGTTAGCAAAATAAAACAAAAACAACCCTTGTGCTGATAGAAAATTCCCTGTGTTTTGCTATGCTGTTGTAAAATCCCCCTCTTCTTTTATCTGAGGGGTGTACTACGAAGCGAGATTAATGGGTTAACAAGCTATGTTGAGTCTAAAGCCAAGATTTTCAGTGTCACGAAGGTGGCACTCTTTTAACCTGGCTAGATAACCATGGTAACTTATGCTAAACTCATAACCTGGTCGGGAGCAGGTTATGTTCAGAGTTTCAGATTAAATTGTCTGTAAAACGCGCTGTTCTTTAACTAATTGTTGTCCTAACAAGGTTGTTTATGAGTGATATAGCTTTTAAACTGAGGAAAGACATTAAAAATGAAAAGTTGCTGAGCTGTATGTTTGTAATATCACTGAACGAATCCATATAATGGTGATGCAGAGTCATTTTTCCCGTTTGCTCCAGATCATATTAACACTCTAAATTGACATGGTATATAATCCACACAGTAAAATAATGATGAAGCAACTACAGACACTTTGAATACTTTTTACTGTTATCTGTTTTGTCTCCGTGATATTGCAGCTCAGATCACTGATTAGAAAATTCATCATCATTTATCACAGACAGTCTTAAATCAATTACACTCATTTTACGTTGGTTTGGTCAAAAACTTAAGTGATTTCCATGTCTCTGTCATCAAAGGACAGTGTCAGACAGACTTCATCATGTTTAAATCCGCTGTATGGAGTTTTATCGTTTAATGTGCAGTTTTCATGTTAGAATAAACCGCAGCATTAAGACCGCATTTAGTCAATCAGTAATTTTCTGACAGCATACTTCTTCTCCTGCTTTATTTGCAGCAACAATGTTGCTTTTTGCTGTAATGTATTTTGTATATTTTCCACAGCTCATAATTATAACAACTTGATGATTTTGACTTAAGTGGCTTGCGATTGTTTCATTTCATGTGGAAGAAGAGTCAAATGATGCAAGAAACGCCCTTTTTATGTGAGCGCGCACAAAGCTTTAAAATGAGAACCTGGATTAACAAAGCAAGTTGATAACCATCATTGTAATACCCGTTATCTCTGATTGAAGTTTTAGGCTTTGTCGATCCAGATCATGCAAAGAAAGCCTGGCTGTGTTGAGCTTACTTCATAGTATACCCCTCTGATCTTGTAAAATCCCTGTGCTACGATTGGCAGTTGTTAAAAAAACAACAACACGTGTTCTAATTGGCTGTTAAAAAACAAAAAAAAAAACAAAACCTGTGCTGTCGACTATTGGTCGGCTCAGCTCAAAATGATGTTAGATTGGTTTACAAATATGCAAGAAACTTTTATGGATTGGTCTCCAGTCTCCAGCATGTTATCCCAGGAGACTTAAATCCCTGCCTTTTATCAACAATTTAGACCAAATAACTTCCCTTGATCATAACACAATCATTTACAACACAGTATTGATGTGGAAGGATGTGAGAAAACACCTAGATAGCCTGTCTGTCGTTTATGTTGGATCTCCCCTAACGTTTAACCCTGATCTTCCTGTACAGATCAGGAGTTTTGGTCTGAAGGAGTGGCCTATTTGATTTTGCAGGCCTGATGATCTTTGGCTTTGAAGTTGTTTGAGCAAATTAGAACAGATTTTAATATCCCTCACAGAGATTCTTTTAAGTATCTCCAAATTTGTGATTTTACAGAATCTCTTTTAAGGAAGAATGGGATTTGCTTGAAACTGTCAGTTAAGAGATATATTGATCTCAGCCAGGTCTTCCAAGGATGCAAGGGGATCTTTCCGAAATGCACTTCAATTCCTATATGTCAGCAAAATTTTTACATTTTTTCACAGGATTTATTGTACACCTGCCTGCCTCCAGAAAATGTTCACCAACAGCTCAAACCTCTGTTTTAAATGTAAAACACACAAAGGTACATTTGCTTCATGTGTCCCGGTCATGCCATTGTATGCACGTATTTTGGAAAGAGCTTCACTCTGTAATTCAGGAGGTTACTGGCAGACAGTTCTTATTGACTCCTTTGTTCTCCTTGCTGCACCATACTTCAGACAATTTCTTTAATAATGATGTCAAATCTGTGTTAACGGCTCTTTTATATTTGGCTAAAAAGCGCAACTTGTTGGGATGGTCTGTCCCACAGGTCCCCACAGTTGACATGTGGTTATCACAGATATCAGCTGTGCTTCCTCTGGAGAAACTGACTTATGATCTCAATAACAAGTCATCCAAGGAGCGACGCCTGTAGCTCAGCTGGTAGAGCGCATGCCCCATGTACTGTTGTTATCAGTCCTCCACAGTGGCCGCTGGTTCAACTCCCACCTGTGGCCCATTTGCTGCGTGTCATCCCCTGTCTCTCGATCCCCCTTTTCTGTCATATCTTCGACTGCCACTGTCAAATAAAGGCAAAAAAGCCAGAAAAAATTATCCTGGAGGAAAAAAACAAAACAAATCGGGCAGGTTCTGTCACCTTTGGGAACCCTTACACCTTTTCCTCCAGAAACTCTGACTTGCTAACTGATGACATCTGTTGATGTCAATATCACGTTGTTGGACAATGTCCTTTTTTATTTGCTTATTTGATTTTTTTTTGAATGGATAATATATTATGTTTGTGTTGTTTATGTTGGTTGATCTTGGTTGTTTATACCAGTGATTTTCAACCACTGTGCCGCGGCACACTAGTGTGCTGTGAGAGATTGTCAGGTGTGCCATGGGAAATTATCCGGGGGGGTGCGCAATGCCTGCTAGTGACTACATTGCATGGCAGAGCATGGCAGAGTAATCAAATACTCTTCCAGGTCAATAGGTGGCAGTAGGGAGCACAATAATGACCTTAATAGAATTAGTGATGCGTGCGAGAGGTGGCCGTGACAGCAGCGATGGATAAATATTTGACAAGGAAAAATGCAGACTCCGAACTGGGCCCTAGACAAAATTCTAACCCAGATGAAGAGCCTAGTACGAGTGGTGGTCAAAAGAAAGCAAAAACGGTGAGCTCGAGGCAATACAGCGAAAGTTATCTTTCATTTGGATTTACTTTCACCGGTGATCTGACTGCGCCCACCCCATTATGCTTGGTGTGTGGGGAAAAGCTATCCAACAGTGCCATGATCCCAAGCAAGCTTAAACGCCATCTGCAAACGAAACACCCATCACTTCAAAACAAGAGCACAGACTATTTTGTTCGCCTGCGTGAACACACTGAGAAACGGCTAACTTTAATGAGAAAAACCACAAAGGTGTCTGAGAGAGCTCTCAAAGCTAGCTTCTTAGTAGCTGAACTCGTAGCCAAATCAAAAAAAGCCACACACTGTGGCAGAGACATTAATACTACCTGCCTGTAAAGCCATTGTGAACGAGATGCTTGGCCCTGCTGCAGTTAAAGAAGTAGCCAAAATCCCTCTCTCAGATAACACAATTGCCAGATGTATTGATGACATGTCTGCAGACATCGAAAGTGTTGTCTTGGAAAAGATACGCATCAGTGGGAAATTTTCATTGCAACTTGATGAGTCTACGGACATTAGTGGACATGCTCAACTCTTGGCCAATGTGCGTTTTGTGGATGGAGACGCCATCGGAGAAAACTTCCTATTTTGCAAGGCATTGCCAGAAAAAACAACAGGAGAGGAAATTTGTCGGGTCACATCAGAATATCTTGAACAAGGAGGACTTAAGTGGGAAAACTGCACGAGTGTCTGCACTGATAGAGCAGCAGCCATGGTCGGGCGCACCAAAGGCTTCATTAGCAGAGTGAAAGAGAGACACCCAGATGTAATCATTACACACTGTTTTTTGCACCGTGAGGCGTTGGTCGCTAAGACTTTGTGTTGGATGATGTTGTGCGCATGGTAAACTTTGTTAAGACAAGACCTCTGAAAAGCCGCATAATTGCATCTTTATGTGAGGAAATGGGAGCGGAGCATAACGCCTTATTGCTCCATGCGGAGGTCCGATGGTTGTCACGCGGCAAAGTGCTGGCCCGTGTATATGAGCTGCGCAAGGAACTAAAAGTGTTTTTGACTGATGAGAGGTCCGATGACGCAAGGCTGCTTGCAAGTGATGAGTGGTGTGCAAGGCTGGCATACATGGCAGATATATTTCAGCATCTGAATGAACTGAACACACGACTGCAAGGCCGAAATGAAGACCTGCTCACAAGCACAGATAAAATAAATGGATTCCCTTCAAAGGTGCACCTCTGGCAACAACATCTGGAAAGTGCCAACCTTGAAATGTTCCCACTCACCCAGAAATAGCAAGGACATGTCAACACTGCTGCGTTGTGTGAGATTATAGGTAAACATTTGAAAACTCTTGAGGAGAGGTTGTCATTTTATTTCCTCTCAACCCTCATTGAAAGCTTTGACTGGGTTAGGGACCCATATAGCTCAGCAGCAGTTTTTGGAAATGATATGACTTTGCAGGAGCAGGAGGAACTAACTGAACTGAGACAAGACCGTGGTTTAAAACTAAGCTTTGCTGATCTACCTTTGGACAGTTTTTGGTTGACTGCTGCCAAAGAGTTCCCCATTCTGGCAAACAGAGCTATTTCAACATTGCTCCCATTTTCCACAACATATTTATGTGAACTGAGCTTTTCAAGCATGACTGCTATTAAAACTAAAAACGGAGAGAGACTGAGAGCTGTTGAGGAAGAGCTTTGTGTGTGCCTTTCTTCAGTTCCTGCCAGGATATCAGCTTTGTGTTCATCTAAACAGGCCCAGGTTTCAGACTGAGTGAGTATAAACAAAGTAAGAGACTAAATTGTCATTATATATACTGTATTAGGCTACAATGTGTCGTTTGTAACATTTTTGGTTGGTGGTGTGCCGCGGGATTTTTTAAATGTAAAAAAGTGCCGTGGCTCAAAAAAGGGTTGAAAAACACTGGTTTATACATGTATATGTTTTAGTTATAAAGTCTCATAAAAAGAAAAGAAAAAATAGGGTGGAAATTAGACACATTTTAAAAATATGACACTATTATCATTATTCCAATATGCTTTATTTGTCTGTTTTGCAGGATTATGATTGAATAAAATATTGAAATTTTATAAGACAAGTTTTTATCTGTAATTTTTGGTAAGTTAATCGTTATATAATTGAATAATAAAAAAAAATGTCAGATTAATCAGTAAATTAATTAAAAGATTAATCATTTAAATAATAATCATTAGGTGCAGCCCCTTGAGGGAATGCATTTACTGCTACACTGCACTTTTATATTAAGATAAAAACATGACATAGTAGAGCTTCACTACTTAGAGTGTTGACCACATGCTTGGAATAATAATGTCGTCTTTACAGTTTTTGTAAATGTTCTGTGCATCAGCCAAGTCACATTATCTGTCAGTCAGTGGCCATAAGTAATAGACTCTAGGGACACATAATTACAGATTCACTGTTTACAGTAAACTGTATCCGTATCTGTTATCCCTAAAAATAACACAAATTGTTTTGGCATGTAGTTTTGACATTTTTGAAGACCGCTCCCACTCCTTTTGGAGCTCAATATTTATTGTCTTTATTGTCTTTTGGCCTCAATGTATATTGATTTCTATATTCTGATATATATACAATTTCAAGTGGTCACACATGCTTACTCAGACCAACAAACAGCATGTTTATGTCTTTACTTTCAGAAGTTGGTGGTGCGCTTCTTGTTGCAACAGATATTATGTTTATTGCTCTCTTCATGTTTGCGTTAAATACACTTGAGGTGCACCTGTAATTGCAGGGCCTCACCACAACATCTCACTGAAAGCCATGTATCTCTCCTCTGAATATAATTCTCAAACATTTTAAAAAAAGAAAAAAAAGGGACAGAAACTTTTATCTTGGTGAGGAGGTGTGGTTGACCCTGTTGCTAGGTATGATTTATTCTTTTAAAAGGTGTGGTTGGTTGATCCAAAAAAATAGGACAGATAGAACTTAGTCTCTATTAGGGCTGAACAGTTAATCAAAATTTTGTCACAATTGCAATATGTTCTGCTGCAATCGCAGGATGCACAACATTTTTGAAAGGCAAAGTGAAGGTCAAAACAGAACAAACAAAAGATACAGTAACACACAAATTACTACATACTTTGTTGTATCAATTCAAAGATTTCATGAGATGATCACAAAGTAACGATGGGTTTGTCCTTTGCCACAACTCGTTGCATTCATGCCAAATTTGCCAGTGAGGCTAAACTTTGAATGTTTCTTTTTTTTTTTCATCCCAGAGGAATTATACATTTGATTGTCCTATATTCTGTTTTTGCCACGCAATGTTTTATGTCACCATGTTTTTGACTTTAACACTTTGTGTGCATACTTATGTTCCAGGAGTTTGCTGCTGCGTGTAAAATACAGAGTGGCAAGTGCGTTATCACCATTAAGGTAAGCTGCTTCCATGTGATGTAGCTTAAGTATGACTATAAAAGTATTGGTTCTTTCTTTGTCAGAACAGGCTATTGGCAACCTATACTCAGGCCTGGAATGAGGTCATTTTTAGGAGAAGTCACTTTGGCCTATGATGAATTCAAATTTATTGGGGCTTTCTGGCCAAATTGTAGGGCACAAAAGTGCACAAACAGTAGGTGATAATTACACTGTATGAAGATGAAACAGTTTTAGCTGATAATTAGCTAGATGACCTACTGTAAATAACCAACACAAACACACATTATTAGACTGTAAACCATTATTCAAACCAATAAATAAATGCAGTCAATCAGACAATTTAAAGGCTAATTTTATGTTTCACTATTATAAAATTTTCAGTTTTTTTTATTGTGTTGTGTACTTTCAGTAGTGAGTGACAGGTAAACACACACAAAGGGCAACCATTTATTGCATACTGCAGTTAGAAACTGACAATAATTAGCTGATAATTAACCTGATCAGCCACAAAGTAATTGATACACAAATTATTAAACCATTAACCAACCAACATGATTAGACCAACTGTATGATTAGAATTGTGTCGATTGCAATGTCCATGGCCAATTCCACTCTATTTAAAGTCTGACCTTTGCAACATCTCACTGAAAGCCATGTATCTCTCCTCTGAATATCTGGTCATGTCTGGTCAATAGTGGTACTCACAAACATTCTAAAAAATGAAAAAAAAAAAAAAAAAAAAGAAGCAGGGACAGAAACTTTTATCTTGGTGAGGAGGTGTGGTTGCTGGGTATGACGCTGTTGCTGGGTATGACTTATTCTTTTAAAAGGTGTGATTGGTTGATCCAAAAAATAGGACAGATAATTTAGTCTCTATTGGGGCTGAACAATTAATCAAAATTTTGTCACAATTGCAATATGTTCTGCTGCAATTTTCAAATCACAGGATGCGCAACATTTTTGAAAGGCAAAGTGAAGGTCAAAATACCATTTTAAATTAAATATTGTGGCGCTGCAGAGGTGTACTGGCCGACACATCATTCTCTAGTTTAGTGCAGATCCCTGAAAATAACACACCATAATCATTTTAATGTGTTTTTCAACTGAGAATAATGATGTAAAAAATATCCTTTCCTCCAATATTGCAAATCCTATTGCAATAGCAAAATCAGTCAAAATAATTGCAACTAGATATTTCTTAAAATTTGTTCAGCCCTAGCCCCTATTAAGAAATGGTGTAATGAAAACGGGTAGAAGTCAACGCTGAAGCGTCGATTCTGATGTCTCCGCCTGCAACAGTTTCATACTGACTTTTTGTGTTTCCTACACCTGATTGAAACCATTGATTCATTATAAATCCTATTTGCAAGTGTCTCAGGAGTTTGAGAGTTATGGCTCTATTGATACACTATACAGTAAATGAGAAAAGATTGCAAGGAAAGAGCTATTACCTTTATTACCTAATAGTATCCAACATAGTTATTCAAAAATATATCAAGGTCAAATATAAAAAAGCTTTAAAATTGACCAAGTCATTGGCATAAGTGTGTTTTCAGAGACAGGTCTGTCAGGTGGCCATTTTGCGGCCATCTCAAAAGCGTTGGTCTCCAAAATTTAATCAGTTCATGTACCTGTTATAGAGTGTTAGCATACAAGATTTGGTGCAAATCTGTCCACCCGTTCAAAAGTTATCGCACAAACAAAAAGTCAGCCATCTTGAAAGTCGGTCATCTTGAAAGCGTTGGCCTCCAAAATTTAATCAGTTCATGTAACTATTATAAAGTCTAAGCACACAAGATTTGGTGCAGATCTGTCCACCTGTTCAACAGTTATCACGCAAACAAAAATCTGTGACGGAAGGACGGACACACGGACTCACGTACGGCTGGACAACCGGAGAACAGTATACCTATTTACTTGTAGTAAAGTTCAAAGTCCCTCAATAATCCACAGTCACACATTAACTCATTCATCTCATTCATGTAAACCAGGGGTGCCCAATACGTCGATCGCGATCGACTGGTCGATCGCAAAGGTAGTGTGGGTAGATCGCATGCCATTCAACAAGAAAATTAGATGTTAGCCTATCATCCATCCCCAGTATGGCATTTGCCACTTGACTGACGTACAGGGCAGCCAGTGTGAGACATAGCCGCAGGAACATATTCTCAGCAGGGGGGGGCTGAGAAAAAAAAAGCTCTGCGCTGCACTCGCAACTCCCTGCATTCATAATAATGATTAAAAAATACCCGCACAGTAATTAAGACTGCAAAAATCTGTCTGTATAACTGTCCATGGTGCCGATCACCTTGTCAACCATAAACAATTTGTCACGGCTGCTGTCCATGTCACTGTGGTGCTGAACTCTGTGTGTAAAGGCGCCGTGTGCTGCGCGGCGGCAGCATTAGAAAAGAAAAGTGTCTGACCGGCGTCACACAACTCCAAATGTGGCTTTCCTCTCCGGTTTGGCGCTGATGAAGCTCCTCATTAGGCTGCCAATGTCCAGACTGTCCAAAACATCTCCATGAACATGAAACAAACAACGCGATCGCCATCCTCAATATAATGGAGGCATCTCCATTTGCTAAACCAGCTCGCACTGAATGACCGACAAAACGTTTCTTTACCAAATGACCTTCCCGGAAATGTGAAGCTAGTTGTTTGATGCGGTGCCTCTGAAATACTAGCATTTTGACCTGGGACGTTAGCTTGAGTTGCAGGTGCACAGCTGATGTCCTGGTCCCGGGGGTCACAATCTGGGGGTGCTGCTGCTGTCTTGATCATTTTCGGGGTGGGTGGACTGGGCTGTGAGTCTGCCTCCTCATTTTTAATGTAGGTAGATCATTTTGACTTGGTCATTTTAAAAGTAACTCGCAAGCCGAAAAAGTGTGGGCACCCCTGATGTAAACAGACAGCTGCATGAAGGACACAGGTGCAGGAAAAACAGAAAAACACAAAGTCTGAGAGTCCATGAGTTTACCACACACACAAAGTCTCTCTCTCTCTCTCTCTCTCTCTCTCTCTGTCTCTGTCTCTCTCTCTCTTCTGATGACGTGACCATCATGCAGAACTCGTGTGTGACAATGACGGGCACAGAATGGGATATGTGACGCTGACCAGCCGGTCACCAGTCAGGGCAGGTCATGCTGAAAACCGGCTTGTTCCGGTCGATCGGTGCATCCCTAATATGTGCTGTACTTATTAAGGAATGCACAAGGGTTAAGATAATATCTTTTGAATAAATTGTAAGCCATACTGTAAAAGTAGCCTACAAAATTTAGCAGTAGCTATTAGAGATGCGCATTAAGACCCGGTTTTACTTTAGAACCAGTTCCAAAATTACGATTACTCCAGAATCATTAAGAATTGAGATTTCCAATTCCACTATTGATTCCCATGTGCAAATTTAATGCGTCTGAAGTCACAGACTCAAACTTTTCCCGACTTGGTTTTTGTTTTCTCTGCACCTGGGTCCTTGATACACATGTATGCATTACACGGAGTGCACGTGTGATTGATGTTATCGAGTGGCTTTGAACTTCAGCATTAAGCTCACATTGTATCTCTGTGGTTCACATCCACATGAAGCAGAGTGAATGCAAACATGCAATGAGCACCACTAACTCATATAGTTTTACCCCTACAAAGATGCACACATGTACACACACACACGCACACACACCACATAGCGGGTGAGGGAGGTACCCATCACCTGTTCAGGCCCAGATTCTTTAACTTGCTGATGAGTCTGAAGGGCCCTATGGTGTTACACCCTGAACTGTAGTCCACAAACAGCACTCTCACATATGTAATATGATAATTTTCTTTTTTTTTCAATAACAGGACAAGCTGTGGCATGTAGCAAGAACAAAGCACAGAAGAGGGGGCTATGCACCAGGGGCTATGCAGTAAGGACTTAAGTGTTGCATATGGGGCATGTGCACTACCAGGTACTACCAGTTGCTTACCAGGTAAGATAAGGGATGGGCCTTGACACCCTGTTAACCCACTTAACAACCAGTTCCAAAAGTACAATTCCATCAATGGCTTTACACATATGCGTGTATTTTTGGCCCAAACCTACTGCTACATAGCCTTTCTCTACAATGTTGAACACAAATTGAAGAATTGCCATTACTTCTTAAGCGAACATGAAGAAATGGTAAAATAAAGCAGTGACCTAAACGTATAAACAGCATCACAGGAGAGAAACTAAACGTTAATCCACAGTCATTCATTTAGAGGTTAGAAAGTACTGAGAGCCTAAGGTGATAGTTTACCCACAAATTAAATTTCTCTCGATATCTACTCATCCCTGTGCTGATGTGAGGATGGGTGAAGATCTCCAGTTCACAAAACACTGGAGCTTCAGTGGAAAACAGCGTTGCGGCCAATTGTAGTGAATGGTGACCAGTTTTAAGATGTAAAAAAGAACACAAAAAACCCACAAAATGTCTCCATACTCTTTGTGTGGTGTAACCCAAGTGTCCGTAAGCTGAGACGTTAAAATTTGACCCAAAAAGACGCCATATTTTTAGACTAAATGTCAACTGTACCCTCTCAGACCGGAGTTGCTTGCACACGCCTGAAGTGGGTACACAAGCTCTTGCCCAAGCGGCGCAACACGAGATATACAAGGTCTTGCGATACTTTCACACTTGTGTTTACATGCTACCTGAAAGCAACTCAGACAGAGCGAGATCTTCTCAGAAATAGTGACTTGTTATGCGTACAGTTGACTTTGCAAACTTTCAACCAAGAAGAAAATGTTCGAGGACTGATATAGAAGAGGAACATCATTTCTTTGCTGCAGCTACACCACTTGGGCAAGAGCTTGTGTACCTGCTTCAGGCGTGTGCACACAGATCCGGTCTGAGAGGCTACAGATGACATTTAGGCTAAAAACATGGTGTAAATGGCATGAGTGAAATTTCATTTTTGGGTGAACTATCACTTTAACACAAACACACTTCTTCAGACCACTGTCTCTGCTCTCATGCACAGACAGGAGCTCAGTCTGACAACACACGCTAGCTTGAGGGCAAAGATGGGGGGTCAGAGATGCTGAGGTCGAGATATATTCCAAGCACAGTGTCTTGGACGAGGGTGATGCAGTGTGGCACGGTGTGTTTAGTGATAATGGCCATAGAATGGTCAGTAAATTTCATAGAATGTTGTCTCCATCTAGATATGGTGTAATTACGAGTGAGTATTAAAGGACAACTTTGGAAATTTTAAACCTTGGCCTTAATGGAGACAGCTCGTTTTGAAATTCTTTCCAGTGTTGAGGGAGGCAGATGCAGCTGGCAGCTGCAAAATAAGTACAACAGTATACATTGGACAAATGCGTCCTGTTGCATTGAAAGTGCTTTTTTCACCACAGACCTGCTCAGATCGCCAGTTTTATCTCTGTCAACAGCATGCGAAGCGTCTGTCTTACCCTTCACTTGCTCCGGGCTGTGTGTGACAAAATCTCACGGGATCTTTGCTTGTTACTGGAAAAAAACAGAGGAGCCATGACTTGTAAAAGTCAGTTGGTTGTCCCATAGTACAGGTGAGAGTTTACTAGGCCGATTGAAGTGTCATGGCTAAATATTTACCTGATTTGGAGAATGTAGATGAGACCTTTGATTTCAGTGGCTGCCAGTATTTATTTGAGCCCAAGTATACGGATGAGGAGTTTGAGTTCCTACAAACAAAGAGCGGATGAGGATAGAGAGAGAGGGGCAACGGGCAGACGAGGATGAAGCAGCTGCTGCATGTCTGTGAATCTGTGAATACTGGTTGTGCTCCTTGAATGCTGTGACTCTATGCCCACAAAGGAAGAATGTCTGTGTTGTAACGAGTGGGACCTGTTGCCCAGTATTTATGGTCTTGATGTGTCCAGGGATGATAGAGAAATTCACCAAACTGGTCACTGTTGTTCCTCTTAGTTATTTCTCATGTTCTGTCAGGCACTAACTGGTTACTGGTCCTTGAACACACAGCTGTTTTCCCTTTGGAAGAACAACGTCTGATAACACAATCACATCCCGACTCTCCTGATAAGCAGTTCAGGTCCATCCTGACCCAACCTCCTTCATCTCCTAACCCTGTAAGACAGATTTACATTCTTGACTTGATTATCAGTTCCTTTTACACTTTGAGTGTGACTGTGTACTGATCCTTTGCAAAGCTCGATTAAAACACCACAAAGACAATCTTGGTCATGGGGTCTGTCTTAATTTTCAGATTTTCCACCACACCACCTTACAGGATTTCCGTCCCCTGACCAGCAGGGCAGTGCTGGATACCTTCTTTCATGTGTCCAAAATAAATTGGAGGAGGCAACCAAAACCTGGAGCAGGGCCGGGGGGGTGGAGTAAATTACACAGACCGTTTTCGCGGGATGTAGAAAATACAAGGAAGAGATGCAGCGAGAGGCACAGCGTCCTGAAGATCTACAAAGCTTTCTGTGCGGGCGATCGTGTGTAGCTGCTCTATAGGAGTCCAGAAATCAAATACAAAGGCCCGAAAATGAGTATAATAGGTCCCCTTTAAGGTATGCTCTACGACAAAATTTCAAATGTATATATACTGATGGTTTGGGTTTTAGGAGGCATCAGCAACGTTATTCCAAATTACAACCCATTTCAGTTCTTGTTCCACCTCAGCTATGTCTCTCCCCCAAGCCAAGCAAGTTTAATTTGTCATATATATAAGCCACTATTCATCTGGAGCACACTGTATCCAACTTAAAATAGGATGTTCTTGTAAGGCTGATTCCCACTGAACTTTATAGGCTTAACAAACTGACCCTAAAAGAGAATGTTTGTCAATATTGTATGGAACTTAAGGATTGTGCTTGCCCCATTAATATCTTGTTGTAATACCTTTATCTTCCCAGGCTTTGTTATTAAAAGCGGGGATTATTTACACCAAACACTTTTAACTTTGAGGAATTTTTCTGCCGCTTTAAACACTTGTAGCATATGAGTTAAAATCGGATGTATTCTCTTCTTGGGCTGGCAGTAGTGATCTTGGGACACTGCAGACCCGATGGTCTGCAAGATGCAGTGTCTGGACAGGAATGTTAGCATCAATTTGTAGCACAATTAGCCACAACTTCAGCATCTTTTTTTTTTTTTTTTTATCGATATAGTGAAACTCTCAACTGCACTCAGGGACAACCAACTCCACTCTGACCGGCTCTCAGTCATGGTTCCTTTGTTTTCTTCTGGCAACACACTAACATCCCATGAGATTTTGTCACACACAGCCTGGAGCAAGTGAAGGTTAAGAGATGTGCTTTGCATGCTCTTAACAGAGTTTACACTGGTGATCTGAGCTGGTCTGTGGTGGAAAAAAAGCACTTTCAATGCATGAACTTTTACAGGAGGCATTTACCCCCATATATACTGTTGTAACTTGTTTCGCGACTGCTGGCTGCATCTGCATCCCTCAATACTGGACCAATTTCAAAATGAGTTGTCCCCATCAATCATACACACACACACACATGGGGAAATTAGACCCAGGCTGAAAAATACTGAAGTTATCCTTTAAGAACTGAATACTTTGTAAGCCTAATTGTACTTCCTGTGTCCATGAATGCCATTTTGTGAGCCTGGCAGATGTGGGCATCGAGTGGAAATGAAATCAACTGTATCACCATGTAAGACTGTGAAAGCACCGTAATTGTGTGATCACTCTGCTGATGGAAAGTTGTAACAGACCAAAGTCTCCCTGTTATGATCACTTTAATTTCTGGCATCATAGTGTTATTGTTATTGTTGTTAAGGAAGATTTATCAGCCTTGTCTAGTTTTATTTTATCTTGTAAAGTACTTGGTAACATTAAAAAAGTGGTACATAAAAAAAAATTGATCATTATTATTGTTACATGAGCACGTCTCTCATGAGATCGACCACAAATGTTATCCCCGCACAGTCCAATCCATAGCGTTTTACTAACTCACTGTCACTCATCAGTTCTTTGTCATGTTCTCCTCTGCTTAAGAAACACTTAAGCCTCCTCCCTACTCTGACTGGAATCAAACCAGGGCCGCTGCAGTAAGGATGCAGTGTTTGCATATGGAACATGCGTAATTACAGTTGAGCTAATGAGGAATCCGAACATAGATTGACTTGAGATTCTTTTCAAATCTATTCTAGACATGCAAAATTTAAAATATATCTTCTAACAGTGAGATAAGCTGGTATAAAGCACTTCATTTTCCACTCAGGGGTTAGAAGCTAGTTTCCACATTACAGACATTAAAAATCATGTCTTATGTATTGAATAACATTACAGCTTGATTTTTTTGGCTTTAATAACAGGGCAGACTGAAGAATGTGATAGGAAAGGTGGCAGAGAGAGAACAGATGACATGCAGGGCAGACTGAAGAATGTCATAGGACAGGTGGCAGAGAGAGAACAGATGACATGCAGCACATGTCCAAGGGCTGGAATGAAACCCTCTGCAGCAAGGAGTCCGCCTTTGCAAATAAGGCATGTGTTCTACCAGGTGAGCGACCAGATCTTGATCTTGAAGAGGGGTCTATGTATCATCCCTCCCAAACTGTATTTAACTTTGATAATTAGGATAAACAAATATACAATATATCATTTTATATCGATATGTCAAACAAACAACCAAACAAACAAACAAAAAATAATAACAATGAAAAATCCACTTGCTTTTTTGGTCCATGTCCTCAAATCAGCAATTGAAATAGAAGTTAAACCAAAACCAGAAATGACTTTATTGTCACTTTAATTGTGTTATCTCTATTTTCTGATATGTTCAGGCATTGCTTATTCTGTCTCATTTCATTATAGCTAAAGGCACTGCTAAGATTAAACATATATCATTTGTTGAATTATGAATAAAACTATAGGCTAGATATTTATTTACATATTTTTTTTAAATTAATGATTCTAAAAACTTTTCACCACTCCACTTGTGCCACAGATCCCTGTTTGAGAACCACTGCCTCAGAATATCTATACGAATTTTAAAAAAAAATCCATTCCTCTAAAACTTTGTAGGTGGCAGGAAATGGTAGCTGTATCTGTCTGACCCTTGAATAAAGAATTCTTATTTTTTTTCCTTTTCATGGTTGGTATTCTGCAAAAAAGCCAGAGTTTGCAGTGTTTTTATACATTTCTGCCCAGCCTTTCTTTTATAGCACCACATCATAAGGTGTGTGATGTATGTAATTCCTTGAGCTCATTAAACATATACTCCCTCTTGTGGCATAAAGGGACAACAACTTCTGTCTTAAGATGTGCTGTGCCTCAGGTTATTTATGTATTTACTGGGTAAAAATTACAGATTTATTTTTTAACTTATTTTTAATTTATTCTAGTTAACTCAGCTACACTGTAAGAAAACAATCTGTAGAGTAATGAATGATGTCCTGGCAAAAAATTATCAGTACATATTCTGTTAGGTTTGTGGATATTTCTTTCAACCCTAAAATGGAAAATTCTGTAGATTTACAGTATATCCCCTGGGCCGTTCATGGACACTTCTGTTAATCCTTAAGTAGACATTTCTGTAAAATAAAAGCACATCTAGAGCAGCATTTTCTGAAAATTTCTTCACCGCTTTAAAGTTCTAATCAAATATCAAATCTGTACAGTTTTTATGGGCAGTTTCTTTAAAAGTGAAACGTAAATGGTGACTTACAACCACTTACATTTTCTGGTAAATACAATTGTATTTTCTTCCCCGGTTTAGACCAACATCATGTTCTAATAATCTAAAATGAAAGACACCAGATTCGACCACCACAACAGAGTTCAAGGTCACTTGCTAGACTCTTCCATTCTGGTGGAACGATTGTCAGAGTCTCTCAGTCAGACTTGAACTTTGCTTCATGGGACTTATTCGTGTTGTTCTCTCATGACTAGATCCTTGCTTGTGTGTTGTATCAGTTCTCAGATGTACATGACTTTAGATAAAAATGTCTGCTAAATTAAATTGTAAATTGTAAGTTGTGATGAAATAAATCTTTACACAGCGAATACAGCATCATGGTCCAATAAATCCACCACAATATAAAAATATTTTATGTCTACATCTGCCAGTGGGCCATCACAACGAGATGAGGAAAGATATATTAGTTCAGTCCAAGAGAATCTTGGTATTGCCAACAAACTGCCAACTATTTTGATAATCTGTTAATTGCTTTGAGTAATTTTTAAGAGAAAAAAAGTCAAAATTCTCTGATGCACTTTCTCAAATGTGAGAGTTGTTGTTGTGGTTTCTTTAACCCTTTATTACAGTTTACTAAATATCTTTGGGTTGTGGACAAAATAAAACATTTGACACCATAATTGTGCACTTCGGGAGACACTAAACAAAAACCTTTTTTTTTCACCATTTTGTGGCATTTCACAGACAAAAGAACTACTTGATTAATTGAGAAGATATAATCAGCATTAATCAACAATGGAAATAACCGTTAGTTGCAACCCTAGTTTTAAACTTTGAAACAAGTGGAACTGTCAAAATGGAAAGAAAAACAACCGTGCAAGCATGAGACTGTTTACACCATCACTACAGAACCTTTCAGTGTTAGTGCCATTTTCTTGAACAGGACATGTAATGTTCTTTAGTTGGGCTATCTTATTCATTCAAGTGCTAAGTAATGGTTGTGGGACAAACTTAAATTGGCATGTTTCTGCAGCAATCCTTTCTTGTATCTTGCATTCATACATGACAACAATATTTCATGTAAAACTACAAAGAAAATGGTATAATCAGAGGTTGAGGGAAGAAGAAGAAGAGGCAGAGCTCTATGCATGCTTGTGTGTGTGCTCCTGATACCTCTCTCGGTGTGAGCAAGGTACTGAGTACAGCCTTCTGTCTAACAGTCATGGAGGAATGTATTGCTGTTTCATCCCCTTATCACAGCTCTGTTGCATGTTTGGAAGAGGTATATCTATATATATATATCTATGTATATATATATATGTATGTATGTATGTATGTATGTATGTATATATATGTATGTATGTATGTATAATAATAATAATATATATATATTTCTAGTGGAGCCCCAGTATAAAGTGTTTGCAGGCCAAGATGATGTCTAAATTGAATCCATATTTTAATACTGGAGGACACTATCATAGTATAACAGTCAGTATAACAAGAAATAGAAGAATACAAGGGTGAGTACAGGAAGGGTTTCAATGATACCGGGTGAAAAGAATTTGACTCCAAAATCAACCATGACGGAGGGCCCTCAATATCCCCATATTTGACCCAATAGTTCAAATTTCTTATGTTTGTTGCCTAATAATAGTACAGGAAGTTTGGTAACACCATTCCGCCCTGAGCTTTGGGCCTCTGTAAAACTTGTCGACGTAACCTTGGAGACTTCTTATTCCAAACAAAACCGAGAATAATACTGTCCACTTTATGGAAAAATGAAAGAGGAAGAAATATTGGAATACATTGGAATAACTATAAAAAGTGCGGGAAAACATTCATTTTAATTGCATTGATTCTGGCAGCTACAGAAAGATTTAGTAGGGAGCACTGCTCAAAATCCTGTTTAATTTGTGTGAGCAGCAAGAACTTATATATATGCAACATTCTATATACTGTCTATTTGTCTGAGCCAGGAAAATATAACTCATAGCACATAAATTATGCACATATGAAGACAAAGAGTTGTTGTCCGTTTATGACACGTTTATGAAATATACCCTTAAGTGTGCCCTTTCTATATTTTAAACCAAAATTGAAAAAAGGTCATTTTTACATCTAAATTACTTGAAAGATTACATTCTAATTAAATCTGAATCTGAATCTGAATGAATCTGAAATAATTTATATGAAAATTCTTACTACTAGTCCAACACGCATAAACCAGTATAAACCAGCATAAGCGAGTATTTTGTTTCGATATGATGTAAATATCTTTAATACATGTGTTTGTAATCTCCAAACATTAACTCTGTGTTTACCTTCATAGTTCAAAAAATAATACTTTGTCTCTTATAATGTGTCCTGAAAACTGAAGAAACTCAGCCCTTTGCCTTTATATTTATCAAAGTTCATAGATTGGTTAGGATGGTTGGTTAGGATGTAATCTATAAAATTATTTTGGATTTAAAGATGAGCAATTTCACATTTTGGTTTATTATTTATAGGATATATTCCCTACTATGGTATGAAGGGGCAACACTCATGTCTTCATATATGCTATGCCTGAGTTTGATTCTCCTGGCTCTTATTTTGATAGAGCTTATTTAACTTCCGGGTCAACTGTCTGCCTTTCTGCTGTTTTCAAGTCAACAAGTAAGAAATAAAATTACACTGAAACTGATCCCTTTTTTTTAGTATCATTATTTAGATTTTTACTCTTGTTTTTATGTCTGCTGGCAAAAAAAAAAAAAAGAAAATTAGCTCTCTTTACCCATTTTTGTTTTCTGGTTCAAAGCACTAACTTGAGGGTATACTCCCTCTTGTGGCAAAAACAGGCAATAACTCAGGGTTTCATCTGTACAATGTGTGAGTATACCTATGAATTGCTGGCTAAAAATTACACATTTATTTTTCAGAGAGGAAACTGGTGCCCAGTGACTGTTTAGCTATCTCGGTTACATCTGAACATAAAACAATAAGTCCCTGAGTAAATGGGACAACACAACCTTCAAATACTATTTCTGTATTTGCTTTTAACTAATATCTTGCCTTTTACTTATAATATTTGTGCCTTTAGTGATGCTTTGCCTAACTGACACAAGCCATATATATATTATATATATTGATATCTTGTTTATTTAATGTAATTTCACTGTAGTTGAAGGCAAACACAGAATTAATGTTTGAAGGTTGCAATGTCCTGTTTGCTAAAACATACATGTATTGTTTTCCATTGTGATATGACTGACAGGAAGACTTGACACAGAAGTTAAAGTAACTTTATGAAAATAAAATATATATATGTATATATATATATATATATATATATATATATATATATATATAATAAATAGTCATTGGATATTGGTTAAAGGCAAATACAAAATTAATATTTGAAGGTTGTAATGTCCTAAAGCAGTAGTTCCCCCAAAAATGAAAATTCACTGAGTGAAGATCTCCAGTTCACAAAACACTCCCGGGGTTTCTGTGGAAAACAGTGTTGCAGCCAAATCCAGTACAATTGAAGTGAACAGTGACCAATTTTAAAATGTCAAAAGAATACACACAAACCCCCCCACAAAATGTCTCATACTGCTCATGTGGTGTAATCCAAGTGTCCGTAAGTCGCGACATTAAAATTTGACCCAAAAAGACGCCATTTACACCATGTTTTTAGCCTAAATGTCAAGTGTAGCCTCTCAGACTGTAGCTGCTTGCACAGAGATAACTGAACAGTCATTGGACACCAGATTCCTCCTTGAAAAATAAATATGTAATTTTTAACCAGTAATTCATAGGTATACTCACACAATGTACAGATGAAACCCCAAATTGTTGCCTATTTCTGCCACAAGAGGTAGTATACCCTCAAGTTAGTGCTTTTAAGCCAACAAAGAAAAATTGGTAAAGGGAGCTAATTTTCTATTTTTACTGGCAGAAATAAAAACAAGAGAGAAATCCAAATAATTATTGTAAATTATACTGGTGTTATCTTATTTCTTACTTGTTGACTTGAAAACCGTTGAAAGGCAAACATCTGACCTGGAAGTTAAATTAGTTCTATCAAAATAAGAGCCAGGAGAATCGAGCTTATGAAGAGAAGAATGTTGCTCCTCAATACTACAGGAGGGAATATATGCTTCAAAGTGTGCCCTTTTTGGGTTTTAGCTTTAAACCTATGGAGCTATATTTGGGCCAAATGTTTTGAACTTGAAAAATAAAATTTGAAACTGTTTTGATCTTGAATTTTGAAAAATACATCAGTGTATTCAAAATAAGTGTTCAAAAAGTTTTTTTCAGGTTAAATATAATTATGATTCACTCTGGTAATTATTTTGAATAAATTATTTTCATTTTTCACTTTCATATATTTAGATATTTGAGATCCTATTTCTTTCAGTTACAAATTTTATCTTTTCAGATTCGAATATTATTTTTTATAGTTTCAAATCTTTTTTTCACTTTCGGATCTTTCTGTTTCAGTTTCAGATCTTTTCTTTTCAGTTTCAGAATTTGGTATGTACTCCTTACAGCAGTGGTTCCCAACCTTGGGTCAGGACCTCAAAATGGGTTTGACAGATACTTAAATAAATAATTGCTAAATTAAAATTAAGGAGGAACTGATGCTCTGTGTTACCTGTTGTCACAGTGACATGACGTCTCTGTGGGTCAGACTTGTGGCTCTGTGCTTTTTCACTCACAAAAACAAGCCCTCCCTCTTCCCTCTCCTGTGTCTCCTCTTCATTTGCTCATAACAGGCGGTGCTGAAAACAGTGACAGAATTGACATTGTACCGCGTTGCATCACCAAACTTTCATAAGACTCAAGTGTAGAATAAGTTTGGGTTTTATAAGAAAGATGAGAAATGCTGCTGCAAATCATTTATGCAAAACGTGAAAGTAACCGTATATTAAAAAATAAAGCCAGTAGGACATAGTATTCATTGGATTTTAGTCAAAAGCAAATACAGAATTAATGTTTTAAGGTTGTAATATCCCGTTAACTCAAAAACGTATTGCTTTACTCCCTGAAAAATCAATAATTAATTTTCTACCAGTAATGCATAGGTATACTCAGACATTACACACATAAAACCCTGAGTTGTTGCCAAACCATGCCACAAGAGGGAGTATGCCTTTAAGTGAGTGCTTTTTTTTTTTTTTGTGGTTTAAACCAAAAAAGAAAAATGGGTAAAGAGAGCAGTTTTTATTTTTTGCTGGCAGAAATAAAAACAAGACAGGTTTGTAAGTTTACATTCATGAATATGGAATTTACACAGTAGTAATATTAGATTAATAAAAAAAAAAAGCATCTTTTTCTCTATACTCAACACTTCCTAATATAATATTCCTCTCCTCAAGAGCAAAACCTCATCTTGTCTACTATATAGTCATACCAGAAAGATGTGTTTTGGACAAGACCAGAAAAGATGGCCTAGAGTACCATCACCTGACTTACACTTATTACAAGTAGAAGAGACAGAATTAATGACTTTAAACTGAATGAGTTGAAGTCTAACATTGATAGAACATGCTTTAATCCTGCCCAGCCCTTTTGCCCATAACTTGTTTGAAATGTCTACAACAGTGTCCTTAATCCATGCCTCTTTAATGTGGAGAGAGGAGGTTGCCGATGAGAAAAGACCTACAAATTGTGAAATTAAATGTTTGGAGGTAGGGGTTTTAGTTGTAAGCTCATAAAAAATGTGTTATTTGGGGATCGTATCAAAGTGAGGGAGTGACTGTCTGACAAAATTTCTAATTTGCAAATAGCGAAAGAAGTGACCAGGAGGCAGATTAAATTTCACCTGAAGTTACGCAAAAGAAGCAAGATGGTTGTTAATATAGAGATCCTTAATAGTGGACAGTCCCTTATCTGACCAGTGTGAAAAAACAACATCCATCTGGCCTGGCTTAAAAGGGGTTCTGACATATAGGAGCATAGATGGACAAATCTGGGAGGCTCAGCACACCTTTGATTTGTTTTAGGATCTTAAATGAGTTATGCAAAATAAAGTCATCCTTTAGCCATTTGATAAGTGGATTTGGCTTCGAAAATAAAAAGGCCATTAAAGAGGCTCCAGTGAGTAAGACTGCATTACAAGACTCAATCTCAGGCCATCTGAGACAGGTACTGCTCTCCTGTCTAGCAGCAGAATGATGAGAAAACCCATGATCTGGCATTGCAGGCCCAGTAATAATGTTGGAAGACAAGAAAGCCCTGGCCACCTTCGTTAGCCCAAATGAAGGGCATATTTTAAAGAACAAACATGTAAGAAAAATCGGGACATGTTGAAAGAGAGAAATAAATTTGGGGAGTACTAGCATCTTAATAATATTAACGCATCCGATTAAAGAAAGAGAGAGAAATTTCCATTTATCTATCATAGTTTTAGTCCCCAAATCCAAAAAAATAAGTTTAAAAAGAAATTTAGGGTTTCTGCACTGTAAAACATAATAAGTTGACTTTACTTAAAAAAATATGCTAACTTGCTGCCTCACAAAAAGTTATTTATGTTGACTTAGATGAATTACATTGGATTTACTTAATTATAATGAGTGTGCAGTACTTAAATTAACCTAAATAAGTGGATTATAGTAACTTGTTTATTTAGAGTTTGCAGTACTCAAATTATTCTAAATAATTGGATTATAGTAACTTGCTTATTTTGAGTTTGCAGTACTCAAATTATCCTAAATAATTGGATTATAGTAACTTGCTTATTTTGAGTTTGCAGTACTCAAATTATTCTAAATAATTGGATTATAGTAACTTGCTTATTTTGAGTTTGCAGTACTCAAATTATCTTAAATAATATGATTAGAGTAACTTGTTTATTTTTAGTATGGAGTACTCAAATTAACTTGAATGAATTAGATTACAGTAACTTATTTATTGTGAGCTTCCAGTACTCAAGTGATAGCTTAATTCGCTTTAGTGTTGCTCATCCATCATATTCAGGTCAACTTAATGTAATCTAACTTTGTGAGAGCCACACTTGGCCACTGTACTCAGGTTCAACTCAAGGAGCGAGGGACGGATTAGTATAAAAAGTAAACACATGGGCCTGGTTTTGGTATTGACGAGGCTAGTTCAGCTAGTTGGCTGAGGTCATAAAAATAAAGCGTTTAGCTTCTCAAAACAATATGCGTTCAAGAGTGAAACATTGGCATCACAAAACCATTGTCCACGAAAAAGTCTGACCTCACAATCGCTTGGCACTATTTTCTCTGAGAGAGAGAGAGAGAGAGAGAGAGAGAGAGAGAGAGAGAGAGAGAGAGAGAGAGAGAGAGAGAGGTGGTCCAAGCTGAAGTTGGACCCACAACTGTCTCTCATGGCTACAGCTGTGGGTCCAACTTCAGCTTGGACCACTTCTCTGTCCTTCCTCTCTCTCTGCCCGTTCCAACTCCATCTGATGAAGTTCGGCAATCTGTTTATTCAGGTTCATAAAGGTATCCCTGGCTCTGTGCTAAAAGTTTCTTGACCTAAAAGAACAACAGCACATGTTAATTTCATAAAAAAACCCACACACACAATGAAGGGAGAACACTTAATGGATTAACTCAGTGGAATTAAAATTTATTTTAAAATGCTCAACAATGCATTTAACAGAAGACACTGGCTCTTGACAGGCTGAAGAGTGTTTTGTTAATGCTCAGTATAAAAGTGAACAATCAATAGTTTGATTACAAACCTACTTAACATTCTTTTATGAATTTTTATTCATCAAACTATTCAATCCAGGTGTGCCTTGCTGCAACAGCCAACAGATGTCAACATATGAGGCAGTATAATCGAAAACGACAACTTCTCAGCCGAAAAAGTCAGTTTTGAGTCTCCACTACATTTTTTGAATAAACATTAGCTCAAACAATTGAACTACCTGGGAACATGTTCCAGTTTTAGACAAGAAAAATATCAAAGAAATAGCCTCTCAACAAAAATGCACAACATATAAAAAAAATTATGTTCCTGAAATAATTGCAAGAGAGAATATTATTATTAAGAACTAAACCCTTTCAGAGAATCTTTCTGAACTAATCATTTTTAGTTCTGTAGCTTAGGGTTATCTTGGGTGCCTATACTTTTTGAAGACCAAAGTAACAACCTGAAACATGACGAATGCACATTAACAACAAATATTTCCTGTTCTTCCTCTCTTCAAAATAAGAGTCCTGGATGTGTTGTCATTACTTGTACAAAAGCACATACATTTAAAAAGCACATACATTAATTTAAAAAAAGGTTGCAATTCTTTCTTGGTATGAGACACAGGAAACTATTGATATTACTAAAACAATAATATTGGTGTGTCAACACTACATAGGCATTTTAAATTATTGGGATTATTATCTTGCAGGAGCTGTAAGTGAAGCCTGTGCAGTGTGGACATACTAATATTGCTGATATTTCCGTGTCTCCTATTGAGAATGAAATATAATCTTTTTGTTAAGTTGCTCACACCAAATGGGTTTGGGTAAATTTAAGTCAATTTTCTTTTATACAGGTAATGCTGGGACATCTGGGACTCTATTTTGAAGAGGGGAAAAGGTTTTTGCACTGTATCAACTTGCCTACCCCAGTAGTTTGTTTTTCAAACTAAGCAGTTTTGGAGGGAGTGTTTTGCTTCCCAATCCAAGCATGACTGCTTGAATGAATCTGAGTGTGTTCGCCATGCATTTTGGGTAATCTAAGTGAAGAGCATACATAAGTCCAAACATGAGGCAGACTGCCTGGGGAAAGTCTCTAACATTGTCCATGACAGTACTTCCCTCAAGTATGATGGCAGTGGAAATGGGCTGGAGGTGCACTGCATTTAGACCCTGCTGCTGAGCATCTTCGTTGACCACGGTCAGCACCCCAACTGTCACTGAGGCAAGTGCTTCTTCCTTCGCTGTATCCTGCAAAAGAAGCACACACAACTACCTTTTGAATCTGGTCTTCTTTTGGGAAATTCTGTAGACTGGAAGTGTGAGATTGGGGAATTCACATCCTTAATTTAATTACATTATGTACTAATTTAGGGATTCTGATCATTTATGAGTGAGATTAGAATCCACCTGATTCTGATCAACTGAAAATAAGTGTATTTTAAATAGGGCTGTCAAACGATTAAAAATTTTAATCGAGTTAATTACAGCTTAAAAATTAATTAATCATAATTAATCGCAATTCAAATTATCCCCAAAATATGTCATACTTTTCTGTAAATTATTGTTAGAATGGAAAGAAATGACACAAGGCGGATATATACTGTACAGCAACATACTGTATTTGTTCATTACAACCATAAATCCACAATGAATGGCATTAATATTGTTCAAGAACATTATTTATTTCTTAGACAGTTTTTTTTTTATCTCTTCAAAATCAACAAGACTTTTTCTTTCTTTCTTTCTTTCTTTCTTTCAGTAACAGGACAGTATTTTTCCCCCTCTTCAAACTAGCACAACAGGGCCACTCTTTTTTTTCTAATTAAAAATTCAAAACCAGAAAATCTACCTGCTTTGAGCTTCACCATATAAATCAAATGTTTCTTCTGCTGTGTCTCTGTGTGTGTGTGTGTGTGTGTGTGTGTGTGTGTGTGCGTGTGTGTGTGTGTGTGTGTGTGTGTACATTTAAATGTGGCCCTCTTCTCTACTCATCCTCTAGCCCAGGGGTGTCAAACTCAATCACAGGAGGGGGCAAAGTTTAAAACACAGTCTAAGTCGCGGGCCAAACAGGATTAACATTTATTAAACTGTCTAAAACTGACTATGTTTAATTCAGAAATATGAATTTGAACAGCCAGACTGCAACAACTTTTTCCTCAATAAAATAAATAAGATTTAAAATATTTTTTTTCTTCAACAATAACAAAGGAAAACGAGAATATTTCAGCTCAGAATATTTCAACTCACATATCCAGGTGGGGGTTACATTTGAAAATGCTTGCTTTTTGTCTGCACACAAGATATCGCACACTTTAATCATGCAAACCCTCAATGGCACTGCATTTGGCATAAAAGTCTGCTCATATAATAATATTACAAACCCATCAGTCCATCAGGTACAGATGAACATATTGACCTGCTCAATTTAACATTAAGGCCAAAACGCACTGAGAACTTCAACAGAAAAGTCAACTGTAGCTTCTATGGTGCACTGCAGGCTTCAGATTTAAAATGTAACACCACAGAACCAGCAGTATTTTAGGAAAAGGTTAAACTGCACACTGACAAGACAGAGTCTGTCCTCTTCATCATGACTTACAATAATGCAGCAATTAAGTATTTAAAAGTACACAAATCAGACTTGGAGTAAAAAAAAAAAATCGCGCACCACATAAGTGTACATTAATATTATGATTCATGATCATAAAAAGTTTTTTTTATCTCTCTCCCTCTCCCTCTCTCTGCTGTGGGTCAGTCTTATTTTTATTTTTACCTGGTTTCAGGTGGAGCTGCAGCTCATCTCCCTCGTCATATACTTGTGTTTCTTTGCACTGAGTCAGTTGCCTAAACAGACAAACCTGTTTACATTGTCGTTTGACAGAAGCTCGCGTCTTCGTGACTGCGAGCTGATTAATTTCTCGAGTTGCGCGGCAGCTGACGCAGTGCATTGTGGGACTTGTAGTATGAGTGGTGGGAGTGCTATTTACCGACGGGCCATTCATAATAGACACGTGAAATTATCTCGCGGGCCGTATATAATTGAATCGCGGGCCAGATGTGGCCACATGTGCTCTAGCCAGTCGCTGCAAATTACTATCTGCTTATTTATTGTTCCATCTGTATTCTTTTTAAACTGAAATTCCCCATCCAGAGGGCCAACCTGCTCTTCCTCCATGTTTACATTCACCGCACGCATGCATCCGCTCTGCTCACTGCGCGTCACTGCACTTCTGAGTGGTATTATGGGATGTATGGGGCGGGTCATTCTGCGCATGCGTCAAATACGTGAAAATTTTTAACGGCACTAATTCTAAAAATTAATTATCGCCCGCTAACGCGATAATATTTGACAACACTATCAAACGTATCAAATATGATTTGTCAATAACTTGAGATCAATATGTTTCTTTCTTCTTTCAATGTGTTACTTACAAAGCAAGTCTTGTAGACCTCACTGGAGTCATCACCAAGCACAATAGGAAGGCCTCTGAGGACAACGAAGTGCCATCACATCTGGCGACTAAAAATACAGAGAGAGAATAGATACAAGTTAAGAACTTCGTAGCATTTTGAGGGGTGGGGTGGGGGGTATGTGTTGATATACTTTTCTATATTTTCTCTAATAGTTCATAGCCTCATAATAGAGACAGGGCTTTAAGTTTTATTAGTATAATTGGTAACATTTAAATACCTAATTTTACACATCCCAATTTCCCTGTAAACATTTTCTTTGTTTTCATACAAACTCAACATTTCAATTAAATTTAAAATAAAATGCCCTTGTGCATGCATTTCATTGAGCACTCACTTGAAATGTGCAAACTATCATACTGTTGGACTTTCTTGTTACGAAGAATGACAGACTGAGAGACACATAAAAACCTGTTGAAATTGAACAAAAACATGTTGAGATGAGTAGTCCACAACAACTGGTATACGTGTTGTGAAAGGATTTTAAAAAACATGATTTAATTGTTGAAGTGATTTTGTTAGTGTATTTATGGGTACACATCACTGGTACGGTCACCAAGGGTACATCTGTCTCGCTTGCTCTCCACAGCAGCATGCAGCAACACAACAGAGAGGAAGGCAGTGTGAATGGTATGTGAAACAGGCCTAAGGTGTATTGCCACCACCCGTTATTACTGGAGTGTAAATTACAAAATCCTTACCAGGCAGTTGATGTGCTGCATCAAGTCTGTCAGTTTTTGTCCTGTAGTTCCTTTTTTGGACTTGAAAAGCTCGATGAAGCGTGGGGTGTGTTGGTCTAAGGCTTCATAGAAGTCTCCTTCAAGGTTCCTACTGGCGACGCGATTAAACTCAGCAAAGACCTGAAAAAATGGAGAGTGGAAGGAGGGAGAGGGATAGCAACATTAAACTGACTGTCATTCAATTAATACTGTAGAAAATTAAAGAGCTTAACATATGAAACTATGGTGAATAATACATTACTACTTATATTATTAAACAAATAACATTAGTACACATACTGACATTGAAAACATTTTACTGATTTGTATATAGTACAAGAGTAATTTTTTGAGGATGATGTGTTTTAATATTCCACCTCACAGCATTGATATGTTCTGACTGACATTTAATCTGCTGGAAACTTAATGGGGGAAGGCAGGCCAAAACGAACAAGTAGCTTACCTGTCTCTCAGTGAAAAGTGCTGGCCAACGTTCAACCGTGCTCTGCACAGCAGGCTCCTGTGTCACTATCTCCCTTCTGCACAGTGGGAATGTTTGGTCCATCATTTGCGAGACTATAGTGGCATTGGGTTTTTTTTTCTTCATTTCCTCGATGACAATCTTCCTGGCATTTTCAAGGCTTCTTTCATCGTGTCCGTCAAGTAAATTAGGCAAATAATTGGCTTCACCTCTTTTTGGTCGCTTGACATTCTTGCTGGATGATTCTCCATCTGGATTAAGTTTACTTCTTTTACCCCCATTTATCATTACATCATCACATCCTGCTTTTCGTAGCTTTGTACGATAGTTTGCCATCTTGAATTTTATGCTATTTTTCCAGCCATACCACCCTGGCTGGGGACCAGGTTCAGTGAGACTGGGGTGCTTACTTATCAGTGATTTTGCGACACTGCTGAAGTCGTCATCGTTCGGGTACGCCTTGAAACTGTACATTGTTTTGGCGAGCTTCTCAAGTATGTCATGTTTCATGTCTTGTGATGGAGTAATTGGGAGACGGTCTTTCATGAATGAAAGGTCGGCCTGTACTCTACATCCACTGAGAAATTGGGTATGTCGAAGAACTCTGGCCACTGTTTTCTAAGCGAAGGTGACAATTCAGCGCGGGACAAGATCTCAGTGTCTACTGTGCTGCAGTCTGATTCTTCGGTGGGTGAAGACAGGGCGGTCAACTCGAGAGTCACAAGAGGAATTACTCTCAGCGTAGCTCTTGCAGGCAAATCTGTTACTTCAGTCAAATTGCATAGTGCATTACTGAAATCTGGATCTTCATATTGGAGTTTGAAGTCGTACTGCAGTGACAGCTTATCCCGCAGCTGTGTTTTTAGTTCTTCAATGGAATCTGGTCTATCATTTAGGGTCAGCTTCCTTATATCATCTTCATCAATGACAACTCGGAGCATCAATCTTTGGTCCATCTCGATGTCACCTCCTGTGAAAAAATGAGATCATCTTGAGACATGCAACATCTCAGTGTTTAATCCACTTGGCATAATATGTACCGTTTGAGTGTAACAAGCTGTTTGCCATGAACTCTGTAAAGTGACAGAGGAAACACATCATTCAAATCTGACAACTGGGTGACTGAGAAGATGGGCAGATGGCTGCTGCAGAGGTCATACACTCTAAGATGCTCATCATACCATGAGGTCATCAGTCTGCAGACAAATGCTACATCTGTGTTTATAACAACAATCTTTGAGATTTGTCTGAACTCTGGGAGCCCTGCGCAAGATCCAACAGAAATGATCATGTCAGAACTGTACTTGATGCCATCAATGATGACAGAGGAAGCTACAAAGACTGTGTTCAGCTGGTTGTTTCTTTGATTGAGCCAGTTCTGCACATTTTCTGGAAATGAGGAAACCATCACAGACTTCACTTTGTGAATTTCAATAGATGGCTTAAAAAAAGTTGTGGCAGCTAGATGGAAGGCCATCATTTTCTGATGTCTGTTTGCTAAAGTCAGGGGAATGTTTTTAAAGTTGTGAGAGTGATGCACAACTTTCTTGAAGAACTTGTGTTTCCCCTCAAAACGCATTGTCCACACATCAGATAGAGGACCAAAGGTTTGAATGAGCTGAGGGTAATGCTCAACGTAGTGGTCCTTTGGTTGTAGTTTTTCACCCGGGAAAACCTCCTGAAACAAGTGTCTATGGTCAGAGATTTTGCTATCAAGAAAGCACAAAGACTCTTCTGTAAAGCTTGTGGACATTGCCAATTCCACCACATCTTTTAAGGTGTTGTGCCGTACAAGGATTACCAATAAAAGGCCCACACTTTCTTTGTTCACTTTTGGGGCCTGCATGTACCCATAAAAGCCTGAGACCACATGTGGCTCCCAAGAGAACAAAGGACAGAGTCAACCCCCTCTTTTTGGATGACTCAGCAGAGCCAAACCCCTGCAGAACCCCCGCTGACCAGCAGGGGTCCCCAGGGAACCCACAGCTCCCATTGGGTGAAATCCGCCATGGCCAATGACGTCACGCACAACTATAATAACGCAAAGCGCACCCCAAGACAGCGCTTCCGACTGTGACCCCATAGTCAATGGAAGTGACCAGTAACTGCTCCTAAAGTTAGAAACTCGCCCCCCCCGTGGCGACGCTTTAGCAAGAGTTACTACTGCAGTATACCATTAGACGCGTTAGGCCTACGGATTTCACTCGCTGGTCCAGCTGATCTCCTCTCCTCTCCTCCACCCTGTGCGCCGAGGAACGCAGAGCCGCCCGGTACGAGACCACGGACTGCCCCTCTCGACCGGATGCCCGCGGATGCGAAGCCTGGCAGATAACAAGGACTGCCCGCTTCAAAAAGAAGGATAAGTACACCTTCTTTCCCTGAGTGATTCCCTGCTACGAGCCGGAATCAGCTCACCTCGCCAGAGACCTGCCCCTCGCCGAGGATCGCAGAGCTGGATGCCCGCGGATGCGAAGCCTGGCAGATAACCAGAACTGTCCGCTTCAAGAAGAAGGACCAGGACGCCTTCTTTCCGAGTGATTCCCCGCTACGAGCCGGAATCGCCTCGCCTCGCCGAGGACCCGTTAGCCGCTGGGAGCCGCTAACCCCGTTACCTCTGCCGCAACCAGGACGCACGAGGAACAACAACACATCACTCCACCTTCTGGAAAGTAAGAGGCTTTAGCTCTGGGCAGATATCAGATAGTGTGTGCTTTCCTTTATATCAGCTGTAAGGACTTGTGAATACGGACCGCCGCGTCCGGCTATATGCTGCAATTTTTAATGTGTAAAGACATTGTCTGTGTTACTGCATTTGTTATTCCCTTTCCGCTCATTTGTGTCTGCTTGTGATCCGACCTCATCGGACCGCTATTGTGTCGCCTCGCACTCGGGATTGGTCAGTACTTCGGCTGTGTTGGTTCAATGTCCAGATTCACGCCGCTCACCAGCTGAGCCGAGCGCGTCTCTGCGTAACACAGACGGGTAACTGCACCTCAATACCGCCTGCGTGACGACACCCTTGAGTGCTCTCCTTTCTCTCCCTCTTTCCTACTAACCTACGCTTGGAGCCGAGTAACTTGAATCTCCCTCGCTACCTTCTCTCCTCCTTTATTGTGAGTCACGTGAGTTCTTGGCGAGCCTCCATTACGGGTGTAGTCAGTGGCCCTCGCGCGACGTAGTCCGCAGCGTCACCGCCGCCATCTTGCCACGTCTTACCCCCACTCGGGCTCAACCCCCCCCCACCCCCCCCCCCCCCCACGTCTTACCCCCACTCGGGCTCAACCCCCCCCCCCCCTCTCTCTCACACACACACCTCGTTCCCTCACACTCACCTGCTCACACACACACACACACACACACACACACACTGTCTTCCACACTCTCTCACACACACACATACATACACACACACACACACACACACACACACACCCTTCTTGATGCTTGTTTGTGTAACATGTTATAGTTAATAGGGTTTATACAGCAATGTTGATGTTGATTGTAAATTAATGTCATCAGTGTGAATAAATCCTGTTATGCTATAAAGAGAAGTTGTCCTGGTTTTTCGTACATATTGTGATAAAAGCTGGTTGACAAGGTCAGTGCTCGAGCTTTACTCCTTCTTCTGAATATTCTGAGACTGAATTACGTCTGATCATTGGTCCGGGTTTTTCCCGGTGGTGCCCCGTTATAAGCTAATTAGAATATTATGCTTACGTAATAATTAATTAATTATTAATTAATTAATCAATTTTCTTTTAATAATCCATAATTAATATTATTAATTATGAATTATAACCAATGATCTTATGTAGCTCCTGCACAACAAAGGTCATTAAAACCTCCCAGGTTTCATCACCGTCTGGAATGTGTTGACCAATTAATAATGGTAGAAGTCGGAGAAGAGTCCAGTTTTCGTGACCATTTCCTCCAATTGTTGACTTTGAGGAGAAGGTCTTTGGAATGAGTTGGGGTTGATTTGCTCTGTCTGCAAATGTGTATGGGAACTGTTTAATAGCATCATTCAGGGCCTCAAGGGAGATAGTTCCCTTCGATATCAGTGCCTTTAAGCACAGAGCCAACTCTAGTGGAACAATACCCTCCAGAAGATCATGTAGAATGCCTGGAGGGTAACCATCAACGACATGAAAATGTTGCAAGCTTTCAGTAAGTGGACAGCTTCCTTTCACACTGTATTGTTGAGCCTTGGTTGAATCCTGTGACACCTCTTGCACATGTTTGTCATGGTTTTCTTTTGTTCTTTGTTGAAATAAGCCTGTCTGTACTTCTTTGTCTTGCATTTCCTCCCGCTTGGCCATACAGAATCGACAAACTTGGGTAACTCTGAAGCTTTCAAAGAACCCTCCCAAAGAGTGGGCAGCCAGATTGTCTGCTGCAACAAATAACACTGTGCCCTTAACAGTGGCTCCCAACTGTTCAACATATATGCCTTGTTGCTCAAGAAAAACAAGGTCCTGAATAAGAGGGTGAAGAATTTTGGCATAACCCTGGTCTTTGATGTCATTGGCCTTGCAAAGCAGAGCAAGCTGAATGGAATGAAGAGACGAGCGATATTTTGGGTGTAAATTGCCAAGTGTCCAGTAGATGGCAGTTTGTTTGTGCTTTTTTCTGGAGGTTCCCAAGGTTTTAGCCACCTCAAAATCATCAATATACAGTTGGAGAGCGATCCTGAATTCTTCCTCATTCAAGAAAGCACTGAAGCAGGCACCATCTCTGTAAGATTGGTATTTCTCTGACAAAGTTGCCTCATGTGACATGGTCTTTTCCAGAATTTCTCTATTGCTCAGTAATGTTTGCAGCATTTTTAGTATGGGGACATACACAACATCCTGCTTGTTTTCTAGGACAAATTCAACTGGCATAACCAAAGAGAATTCCCTTGAAATGTATGATTTTTGCCTGTTAGCAGTTGACAACGATCCCTCATCAGAAGTGAATTTGAGGAATACATTATTCTCAATGACCACTTGAGCTATCTCATTCACTAAAGCATCATCAACATTTGCACAATGCGTATGTAGAATTTTTCGAATAGAAGAAGTAGCAATGGCTGTGATAACAAATAAATTTGGTTGATCTGATCTATGACCTCTTGCAGGTCAGTTTCAGAGATGTTAAGAATTGATGACATTTTCAGGAAAAGAGCAGCTACATTGCGTTCCAACTGATTCTCTAAGTCCTCCACATCTTCATTTTGCTCAGCAACTTCACAGTCAATATCATCAACTTCAGGGTCACTCTCCTCTAGCTGAACACTCGTATTTTTTGGAAGTTCTTCAACTACATTTTTTTAAACAATTTCCTGTTTTAATGGTGTCTTGTTGTGCATCTGATGCTCTTTGCTTTTGTGTGCAGTAAAGGTAGAATAAACACTACTCTGAAAGTTACAGTCCTGATATGGGCAGGCAACCATTTGCCTCAGCTTAAGATGTCTTCGCAAATGGGTAAAGAAGTCTGCTTCTGTGCAAGGCTCCACAAAGTCGCACAACTGACAGTGAAATGCAGTTTCTCCACTTTTGCCTGCATCCTTTTGAGTGTTCCATGTTGAAAGGTGTACTTTGAGTGCATTAAAAGATTTAAATGTGCAGAGGCATTCCTTATGAAGGCATGGGAGCGGGGATGTCCGAGTGTGAAATCCATGTTTTAAGCGGTAATGCTTAAGCAAGTAGCCTCTCTTTGCAGCAAAAAATGTGCAGTACTTACAAGTCCACTGCATTAGGGAGCACTGCTCTGGTTGACCTGAAAAGACATGATAATTAAAAAACTAAAATGTGCAGTAAATTATTTTTAAATGAAATGAAAGATTTTTTAAATAGTGAAATTGAAATATACAATGAATTTTTTAGTCACAAACCAAAAATGTGCTTTGAATTATTTTTTTAAACTGTCATAAATAAAGATGTACAATTAATTATTTTTTAACAGTCAAGTCGAAGTGTGCGATGAACAGTCACAAACTGCCATGTACAATGATTTATTTTAAACAGTCCAAAATTGGAATAAATTAACTTGATCCGTTTAACAATGGAATTGGTTTTATCATAATCCCACTGTAGTAACATTAATGTATTTCTGTTACCCAAACCCATGGAACTAATACAAATATTGAATGATTATTCAGTGTATGAAGCATTAGGTAAATAGCTTTAATTGCTGAGAGCGGGGTAAGTGTGGACAGTTGACCATCTGCTTCAGCCTGAATGGAGGACAGTGAAAAAACACACAATTAAGGCAACAATTTCAAAATATAGACACATAAATCAACACACCAGGTTGTTATAATATCACTCTTGTTAACTGTATTCCTATATTGAGCTTTAAATTCAGTGGCAAAGGAGAAATCCTTTAGAAAATACAGAGATAAGGACCCCGACTCTCGTTACATTGTCAAAATAAATTAAATCTGTGTGGATCCTTAGGTGTAGTTCACATCAGTGGCGACGGGGTCGCTCGCGCTCTGCAGCGATCGTTTCGGCGAATGGCCTGTTTTGGGCGCGAGCCGCGAGCCGCAAGCGATCGTGTCAATCTTGGCAGGAAGTCACACATTAAACAACGAGAGAATCCGGTCAATTTTCTAAATTAAATCAATTTTCAAAATAAAACACCGAGATTGACAAATACCATAGCCCTCTCCGTGTGCGTTTGTTGCCTATTTGTGTTTATTTATCTAAACAGAATGCAACAGAGATGAAAACACACACACATTGACACACATATATACACAAAGGGTACCCACACACACACCGACACACCTTAGGTGTATATAGATGACCTATATACGTTCAGGGTACACATAGCCTACACTGACAGACACACACACACACACACACACCGACACACAACGACACAGGCTACACATACACAGCTGAGGGGCAGAGGCCTTGTCGACCGGTGCAGAGAAATGAGCATCTGGTGTGAACTGGAAGGCTGCGGCTAGCGCGCGATTTTCGAGGGCGAGCCGCTTTGCACGCTTCGGCGTCCGGTGTGAACCGGCTGAAACTAACTTCCCTGTGCGGGTCGGAACACCGTGGTCCCAGTACCGAAGCTCCGCCACACCCACAACAACGCCAAACGGCTGACCTTCTCTCTCACACTACATAAACTGTAGTCTACATTTGTTTAAAAAAATGGTAACGTTACTGTGCTAGTGGTGATATTTGAATTTGATTTTGTTTACTCCTCCCTGGCAAGCACACAGCACTACACTACAACAAGACAACGCGACGGTTTACAAAAGAGTAAAATATTTACTTACCAAATCAATGTGCTAAACACAAGTAGGCTAGGTTAAGGTGTTGAAGGGAGCTCCTGGTTGACCATGCGGTTGACGTGGACATGTGTAGGAAAGTTCTGGTTGCGCGAAGTAGATGAGGCAGGTCTGAGCATGTCCAATAAAACGCCCAAAGCACACTGGGTACAATAAATTATTCTTTCTAATTTGACTTAACTGGGATAAATCAAGTTAAGCATGTTTTCCAACCCCAAATTACTACTTACTTATTTAAAATTAGTGTTCATAACAGGTTGATGAAAACTGAGTTTGGTTCACTTATCATATTTAATTAATTTGTATGTTAGCATTTGCAGTGTAGTGATATTAATCCCGAGATACACAAGGTGTTCAGTGGAAAGTCTGAAGGGTAGATTACCAAGAAAGCCAGCGTCGAGACCATGAGAGAAGGGCATGAACAAACTTTTTCCCCAGTTAACACTAAAAGATCTAAGAACATCCCTGTCTCCCCTTTTTGATATAATAAACAGCTTTGGGCAGCTTTCTGGGTTTAGAGACAAGATTATATCATCTGCGTACAGACCAGTGGTACAATGAGATGTGCCGCAACCAGAGGCTCGAGAGTCAGCGCAAAGAGCATTTGGTGAGAGGCAGCAACCCTGCCTGGTTTCATGGTGCAGTGAGAAAGGGGGAGACCTGTCATGATTAGTCAAAACGGAGGATTTGGGGCAAGAATAGTAGCAAACATGTACTTCCATTCAATTTGATCAAATGCCTGTTGGGAATCCAGGGAGATAACTGCCAAGTAAGGCAACTTAGTAGAGTAAATTATATTCAATGAACGCTGGGTGGTTAGAAAAGGAAAATCTATCTGGAATAAACTCTGTTTCAGTACCGTTGGAATTACTGTTGGTGGCTGAAAACAGCCACTAACAAAAACCGCTGTAAAAATATATCAGATAAATATTTTTCAACTTTTTTTGCATAAATATGTTAATTAGCCTCACTTCTGGTCAAAACTACTAAATATTTAAATATTTTTAAAAAAACAAAATGAAACAGAAAACCAACCATGCACCCTCAATATGCATTTGGTTTTCTGAGTTTTAATGGAAGTCAATGGGGAAATTTCATCCACCAACAGTATGAAAGGGAGAAAAAGTTCAAATCTGATGGTGCACAAAAACTAATAATGCATCAAAGTCAATGTTGTACTTATCTTATGTACATCATGCATGATGCTGCACAAATAGTTTTATTACTTTGTGAAAGCATTAAAACTACAATAACACACATTTTTCACTTTTATTTCATTTATTATTTTGCAGGAAAAGATTAAAAATAACGTAATAAAATCAGAATTAAACAGCTCTGACTCACTTAAAACTGGTTTACAGCTAATTTCTGTTCTGCATCACATAAAAGACAAAATCATATAACAAAACAGAACAAACAAAAGATCCAGTACCACAGAAATTACTACGTACTTTGTTGAATCAATTCAAAGATTTCATGAGATGATCACAAAGTAACGATGGGTTCGTCCTTTGCCAGTGGTTATTTCTCTGTGTTTTTTGAATGTTTTTTTTTTATTCCAAAGGAATTATAAAATTGCTTGTCCTATATTATGTTTTTGGCATGCAGTGTTTTGTGTCACCATGTTTAACACTTTAACACTCAGTGTGTATACTTGTGTTACAGGACTTTGCTGCTGGATGTAAAATACAGAGTGGCAAGTGCGTTGTCACTATTAAGGTAAGTATTGGTTCTTTCTTTGTCAGACCTGGCTATTGGCAATGTATGCTCAGGCCTGGAATGAAGTCATTTTTAGGAGAAGTCACTTTGGCCTATGATGAATTCGCATTTATTTGAGCTTTCTGGACAAACTGTATGGCACAAAAGTGCACAAACAATAGGTAATAATTACACTATATGAAGAAAGGAAACAGAAACAGTTTTAGCTGATAATTAGCCAGATGAGCTCCTGTAAGTAATCAATACAAACACACATCATTAGACTGTAAACCATTATTCAAACCAATAAATAAATGCAGTCAATCAGACAACGTAAAAGCTCATTTTATATTTCACTATTATAAAAATATCGGGTTTTTATTGTATTGTGTACTTTCAGTAGTGAGTGACAGATAAACACACACAAAGGGCAACCATTTATTGCATACTACAGTTAGAAACTGACAATAATTAGTTGATAATTAACCTGATCAGCCACAAAGTAATTGATACACAAATTATTAAACCATTAACCAACCAACATTATTAGACCAACTGTATGATTAGAATTGTATAGATTGCAGTGTCCATGGCCAATTCCATTCTATTTAAAGTCTGACCTTTGCTAATTCAAATTTTCTTTCTTTGTAAGACCTGTATACGGCAGTATACAAAAACATTTTTGGAAAATTGAATTGTACATTAACATTAACATCTTCAAATGGCTCTTAATAAACACAGTATTTTTTTCGGACAGTGTTTAACATTATAAATCAATAAATTCTACTACATTTTAGCAGCTTTCTGAGGGTTTTCTTAGTGTTAGACCAGTCGATTAGTCTAAATTCAATTTTGCCTTAATCGACAGGGAAATTAGTCACCAGGAACATCCCTAATGGTGACTAGGGATGTAACAATACATTCAACTCAAGATTCGATACAATTTCTGATACTGGCTTAATGATACGATTTTTTTTTGAATAGCAGAATGAGGATTGAATGAACCTGCGTTACGTTCATTGTCGAAAAAGTCCTTTATGTCCATGAGTGTTATTTGAGGTCCAAAAAGTTTTTATGACCCTTGGCTCCATTTAATGCTAGTCGTCAGTGTTTCCTTCAAAGTGAGATGTCTCCCATTCTTTCTTAACTTAAAAGTCTACTCTGTTTGTGCAAAGGAAAAATACATTACATTGTTTCTCCAACCAAACACGTATAAAGAAATCACTACAGTTTCAAATAGGACAAATCGGACATTTTTTCCAGTATTTTTCACATTTCTTGGTAGCATGTCTCAGGGAAAAGGTCAATCGTTCCATAGTATAAATGGCATTAATTATTTCTATCCACTCAAGGATTGTAGGAGGTTCTATGCTCAACCATTTTCTGGTTATTGCTTTTTATTACTACCTGCTAGTAGTATTTGTAACAGGTATATGTCCTGTTTTTTCAGGACAGTTGATACATTTCCCAAATATATAACATTGAAATTAAAATCAAGCTCTGAGCTGATTATAGATCTGATCTCTGTCACCACATCTGTCTAGTAAGAAAAGATTTTAGGGCACTCCCAAAAAATGTGAAAATGACCAGCAGACATTTTACCACACATTCTCCAGCACCGACCTTGTTCGGGGTTGTGACTTTGTGATTTTTTAACCTTTGGAGTTATAGGTGTCTAGGTGTATTCCCTCCATAAATCTGAACTTGAAGTTGTAGACATTGTCCTACAAATATTTAACCAGTCATCTTCAGTCAGTGTTATGTTAGCTTCTTTCTCCCACCTTGATTTAACATACAGAGTGGAAAAACCCCTGTCCAGTTGTAAAGATGAGTAAGTCTTTGAGATCAATTTCCTATTAGAGTTATCTTTGTATGCATCAGTGAATATCTTAATCAATCTCAGTCCCTTCTCTCCAATAGTTTTAATATTTGTGTCAAAATAATGTCTCAGTTGAAGGTACCTGTTACAGTGATGATTATTGTGGGAATAAGAAGAAAGAAGAGATGACACAGGTGTACCCAAAAAAAATGTTCAATACGAGCTCGGGTTCTTCCACATCATACAGCATACAGAGTAAGAAGGAATGAACCAAGAACACTCCAACAGTTACAGCTTATATAGGGTTGTCTGACTAGACATAACCAGTTTATTTTTGTACCATGCAAATATGCCAACAATGGACAGAGTCTTGTCCACCAGACTTTCTGGCACCCTGCCAGCCATATATCTGTCACCATACACGTCATGTCGGAGTGTAAAACATACCACACCGGTCACAGAAATACATCCTGACAGTACTTAAAGAAATTGCATTTCTCTGCGTTATATGTTTTTGAAAGACTGCATTTGTCCAGAGTTTCAATCTGTTGTCAAATTTAGGCGGTGTTGCCAGCGTAATATTCGTGCATTCCTCTCGAAGTTCAGGTCTTTAAATTCTTTATGCCAAATGTTTAAGGGGACTGCAGTCCATTTAGATAATTTGTCTAAATATTTCTTCTGAAGGGATTTTTCCCCAAATATAGATTGAAGAGGTATGTTTGTTTGAGTTTGTTCTATGTCTTTCCATTTCGCATCATATGTAGGATCACACCAGCAAACCAGAAAACGTTAACTGTGCTGCTTTGTAATAATCTTCTAAGCAGAGTGAAGCCCTTCCTCTTCTGTCCTTGGGCAATTGTAATGTCTGAAATCGAATCCTAGGTCTTTGCTTTCCCCAAATGAAGGATGAAATCATTCAGCTCCACTCACTGAATTGCTTGGGAGGGACATCAACAGGCAATGACTGAAAAAGGTAGAGCAGCCTGGGTAATATATTTATCTTTATAACGTCTATTTGATTATACATGTTCATTGGTAATAATGACCAGCGATTTAAATCGGCCTTAATATCCGCTGTTATATGAGTATAGTTATGTTCATAGATGGCAGTTAGATCTCTAGGTATTTGTACTCCCAGGTATTTAATTATGTCACCCTTCCATTTAAAATGACATAATCTGTAAACTTTTTCTTGTGGTTCATAGTTAAAAGTAAGAGTTTGGGTTTTCTGTAAGTTCAATTTGTACCCGGAGTATGAACCAAATACTTTAAGAAGAGACAGTAATTTAGGCAAGCTTTCATTAGGGTTGGTAAGCGTCACAAGAATGTCATCTGCTTACAGACAGGTCTTGTGTTGTGTATCTCCAATCAATATGCCTGTTACGTCATTATCTTCTCTGATTGCCTGTGCTAGTGGCTCAATAAAGAGGGCGAAAAGTGTAGGGCTGAGGGGGCATCCCTGACGACATCCCCTCTCAAGAGACACTGTTTTAGATAAATTCCCGTTTATTTTAATTCTGGCTGTGGGAGAGCAATGAAGGTAAGGATTTCAGGCATCCAACTACCTGGCTGTTAAAACCAAATCGTCTAAGAACCAACCAGTTTGGTTTGTATCTATCAAATCCAGGATTATATTTTCCATTCGTTTTGTGAGTATTAATGCAAATAATCTGTAGTCCATATTTAAAACAGATATGGGTCTGTAAGAACTAGACTCTGTCCTATCTTTACCCGTGTTAGGAATTACAAAAATTACTGCTTGTGTCCAGGACGATGGAGTCTCCCCCCCTCGAAGAACATAATTAAAACGTTCCTTAAGAACTGGTATTGTAATCTCTCTAAAGGTTTTATACCATTCCGATGGGTAGCCATCTGCACCTGGCATTTTATTCGTTTTTAATCTTGATATAGCCTTGTTTATTTCTTCTTCTATTATCTCTTGAGTTATTATTTTACTCTGCTCTGTTCCTACAGATGGTGAGTCTAAAGAGATTAGAAAATTTGATATGGCCGTTGACTCAGCTGCCTGAGGCTGAGCAAAATAATATAATTTTGTGTAGTATTTTTCAAAGGAAATTTGTATGTCATCCAGTGTATGATACATCTTATTGGTTTGCGGGTCTCACTTTATGTATAAATCTCTCGGCCTGCTGTTTGCGTATTCTCCAAGCAAGTAGTTTTTTTTAATTTAGAACCATTCTCATAAAAAATTTGTTTAATTAATTTAGCTCTCTTCTCTATTTGATTTTCATATACTTTGTTTAAAGTCTGTTTTATATCCTGAATCTGGTTTAGAACATCAATGTCATTATATTCCATATGTTTATTCTCCAAAGACTTCAAGTTTTCAGTCAAATCCTTGTTTCTCTTTTTCCTTCTTCTTCTGAGCTGACCACATGATAAGTTTACCTCTAATAACAGATTTTGCAGCGTCCCACAGTGTACTGGGAGACACTGTGCCATTATCATTATGTGTAGTGCATTCTTGACATTCTCCCTTTCTGTATTTCTGACATTGAGGATCATTCAAAAGATTAGTGTTAAATCTCCACAATGTGTCTTTGGGCTTGCTGTCAAAATGCAGTGTTAAATATACCCCTGCATGATCAGAGATATCCCTTACCCCAATGTTACATTTGGTAATCCTGTGGTGATCTGAATTAAACATAAAAAATAATCAATTCTTGAATATACAGAATGAGCATGAGAAAAAAAAAGTAAAGCATCTATCAAGTGGGTGTCGCTCCCTCCACACATGTACCATACCGTCTTATTATTTTTTTGTTTTGTTTTGTTTGAGGAGTCCATAGAGGGATAAAGTTGGATATTCCAGTCTCCCCCACATACCAACACACCTGACACTTTCGTAGATATAAGATTAAAAACTTTTTTTGATCTGCTGTTTATTATTTCCTGGTGGTCTATAAACATTCAATAATGTCACTTGTTTGTGGTCAATTAAATCTTTGACCATTAAGTAGTGCCCTTCTTTATCGTTGATCTGTGAGGAGAGCTGGAAGTTTACCTTGTTTGAAATTAGTATCGCTACAGTGCAGTGCGCCATAGAAGCTTCAATTGACTTAACTATTGAAGTTTCTAGTGCATTTTGGCCTTAATGTTAAATTGAGCAGGTCAGTGCTCATCTGTGCCTGATGGACTTTGTCATGTAATTATTTGAGCATGTATTTTTATGCCAAATGCAGTGCCTCTGAGGGTTTCTGGGCATATTTGTCATTTAGGTTAATGTATTTGATTTAATAAAGTTACATTTGAATTACACTTTAAACACTTGAAAAATATCCCTTTAACCCTTGAGGCAGCCTTAAAAAAAACTATACACTTTTTTCCCAAAGGCCAAAACACATTGCAGGGTTCAGAAAAATGCAGTGAAGTGACGGTCTTTTTCAGACAGATATTTTAATCTGATTTAATCTGATGCTGTGGATGTGGGCCCTCAATTCTGCAGTGTCTCTTGACTGGTCCTGCCATATGATAGCCAGAATACTTTTGACTGCGGTCTGGTGTTTGCTGAGTGTCCTGTATCTCAATGCAGTTGTCTGGATGCGGGCCCTCAATTCCAGTGGTGGACAAAGTACTCAACCCCAGTACTTGAGTCAAAGTATAGATACTCCTGGTCAAATATTACTCAACTACAAGTGAAAGTTGCTCAGTCAAAATTTTACTTGAGTTAAAGTACTAGAGTACTTGGTTTTAAAAATACTTAAGTATTCAGAAGTACACATTTATAAAAATACTTAAGTATTTAAAAGTACAAATTACAAAGTACATTTTCTAATATCAATACATGCTGTATTGTTTTCATGATGCATTTACAGAAGCTTGTAACTCTCTGAAACCATCTAATGATGCACTGACCTGCTTGTAGAACCACTCTGCTACACAAAGCCTATAGAAACACCTATAAACACTTCAGCATAGAAATACAATCAAAACCAAAAAGGACAGCTGTTGTCATGTTCTGATGTAACTGTATTAAAATCACCACATAAAATTAGATTGAAGCTAACTGTAAGGAGTTCTCCAAGTCTGTTAAATAACTGAGATTTCTTTCTGTCTTCAGAGGCAGTATATATACATGAATTATGTGGTATTTTTCACCCCGATAAAAACTCTGCTGTCACCATTACTGCTTTTTGTTTGAATGACAGAGGGACAACTTGCTTGTTCTGGGTTATGGGTCCTGGATGATGTATTTCCACTTTTACATCAATCCAGAGGAGCTACTGTGATTGGTTTTCTTTTGTGAGGAACACAGCATGTGACCAACTGCATTTTAGAAAAGAAAAACACCAACAGCTGACTTCAAAGCTCAGTCAAAAAGTAACAACAACCTTCCTAGAAATGTAGTGGAGTCAAAAGTACGATATTTGTTTTTGAAATGTAGTGGAGTGAAAGTAATACGTTTCCAAAAAAACAAATACTCAAGTAAAGTACAGATACTCAAAAATGTAATTAAGTACAGTACTCAAGTAAATGTACTTTGTAACTGTCCACCACTGTTTAGGTGTAAATGGAACAAATAAGTAATGCGAGTTTAATATTTAAGAAATTGAGTGACTCGAACTTAAACTAACATCATTTAAAAAATTTTTGATTTAAGAGCTAAGTTGATTCCAAGTTTTAGAAAACTAAATCTGGTAAATTCCCTAAGGATTCTCTAGGAGAGAGGAGGCACCATGGTAGGTTTGTGAGGCTCGTGCACACTGCTTCTTGTAACCGGCGCCAAAAGTAAAAGACTGTGTGCCTTAGGGAGCCTTCAACGAGCTTCATGGTCAGGCCAATGGGTAGAATAAGAGGGCCCACCTTCATACCTCTCCCCTTTCCCATAGCTTTAATGCCTTGGGGTTCATACGTTGTCTCAAGCCAGAAACGAGGCCAGTGAACAGAGGTCAAGTTGTGCAGGGGACCCACGGTGGCAACCGGACAAAGGACAGAGCCATAGCCATAATTTTTCTGGGGGCTAAGGACCCGCTAGTACAGTCCACTGATCCATGAGTGCTGCAGGCAGCAGATTAATGAACATGCTGTCGCCTGCAGGAAAGTCTCAGTTTGTGGGTCTTGATGACACAAGATGAAAATCGCCAAAACTGCCCAATCAAGGGATACACCAGTGTATCCTCAGTCTGAGCTCCTCCCAGTAAATTGCACTGCTCTCTGTTCAGCGTAAATGAAAAGAAACTAAACTTAATTGATATGTTTTTTTTGTTGTTGTTGCTTTTTCTGCATTTTACTGTGACACACCTAGTTTTCATACTGAAAATTATTCAGCTCTTGCAGTGAGCAAGGTGAACGAAAATTTAGAGTTGCATGTGTTGAAAATATCTGTTTGCTTAATCAATTTCAATTTTCACTGTAATCAAAGAGTACATCTAACACTTATTCCAAAATTTTAAGCACTGATAACCCTGAACTTTTGAGTTTATTGGCTCAAAAAAAAGTTAGCTTTACTCTAGTACTTGCTAACTTACTCAGGTTTACAGTGAATAAATATTAAATAACAACAACAACAACAACAACAACAACAATAATAATAATAATAATAAATAATAAACAACCAGCCAAAAAGCTGGTATTTCTTTTTCCTTTTTTTTTGTAATTTTTTTTTATAGCACCTGTTCATAGAAGCACCAAAGAAAAGACATTTGAGGAAAGTATCTTTATCCCTGAATTGCACCTCAGTGGCGAACCGTGACAATTAGAGCTGGGACTTCAGTTCAGCCAAAACTTTGCCAGACACCAAAAATGCAGCAAAATGGAAAAGGATTTTGCTGGAATAAGGGGGAGGCCGCAGTTAGCTCATGACATGTTTGTACTATATACAAACCATGCCATACGTGTCATATACGTGCCATATATAAACTCCACTTGAGGGCAGCAAACACCACACAATAATAGCTGAACAAGAGTTTTCTGTACTAAAACTTTACTGCAGTTACTGTTACTGTTACTATTGTTTGGGTAAGTTATAATTAAGTTTGTGTTTAATATTAAGAGCTGTACTAATGGATAAGGATCATGAGTCTCCAGTTTTATTTTTTCTGTCTACTAACACAGCTCTGTCTGCTGTCCTGTGCTGTGCTGTTAGGAGAAACTTTAATGAAGAAAATTCAAGTGTCTGAAAATTCTTTTCTAACAGACACCGGGATGAGCGCAATTTCAGTCCCGGACATGCAGATCCTCCACTACACCACGAAAGTCTGCCTTAAACAAGTCAGTACTATCAAGTCAGCCACCGAGCAACAGCGTTGGTCTCGATGGCTTAGTCACCAGCAAGATATCACTGACCTTCAAGAAGGCCTAAGGCAGGGGTCGGCAACCCATGGCTCTGGAGCTGCAAGCGGCTCTTCAGCCTCCTTGTAGTGGCTCCCTCTGGCTTTGACAGAAAAAAAAGAAAAGAAAGAAAATTAATAACAGTAATTTCTTAATTTAACTTTGATTTATTTCATTTTTATTTATTTTGTTGCACAGTTATCTTGGAGTTTGAGGTGATACTAATTTTAAAAAGTTTTAATAATCTGTCAACTAAAATATGCATCACATCCACGTCTATCCACGCCTTTACCTGCAGGGGGCTTCTTGAGTGTGCGATCCCCGCCCTCGGTAAGCCAACCATGAATAAATCCAAAAAAAGAAAAGTCTCAGAGGAAAATAGAGAGTTTAATTCTGCGTGGACATATTCCTTTGCCTTAACTGCCAGCGATGCTGGCTTACCTGTGTGCTTGATATGTGGCGAGAAATTAGCAAACCAAAAAAAATGTAACGTTGAAAGACATTTTCAGAGCAAGCATTTGCTGAAAAGTACAAAACAGGAAATTGTTCAGAAAATTACAGAAGTGCCTCTCTTTGCAAAGACCGTCAAGGACAGGGCCATTAAAATGGCATCAAACATCACCAGTAAGCAAATTAATGACATCAATTCAGCTCAAGCATATTCAATTGCCTGTGATGAGTCAAGTGATGTAACAGCACTGTTATGCAGATGTGTAAACTCTGATGGGTTGCAGGAAGAACTGATTGAACTTATATCGCTAAAAGGCCAAACACGGGGGGAGGACATTTGTGAGGCTGTTGTGAGTTGCCTAAAAGCCAAAGGAAAAAAAACCCACTCACCTGGTGTCAGTGGCAACTGACAGTAGTATGAGAGGAGCACAGAAGGGCTTTGTGAATTTACTTCAGAAGTCACTGGATTGAAAGCTGCTGACGTTTCACTGCATCTTGCACCCAGAAGCACTGTGTGCTCAAACAGCATTTGGGGAAAGATTCAGTGAGTTCAGAAAGGGAAAAAAACACTCTGTCCTTCCCTGTCACACCCCTTGGACATGGACCCATCCCTGCTGAACATTTCTGCATTCACAAGAGTAATTCAGCCCGATCTTAAAATTGAACTGGCCGACATATCGGATAAAGACTTATGGGTGTCCAAGTTCAAAAGCCTGACAGCGGATCTTGAAAAAGTCATCTGTCAGAAGGCCGTTCTCGCTAAAGAGCACTAATGGAGTGATATTGAAACCCCCCCCAAACCCGACAAACTTGTTTTTGAAACATGAAATGCCATTCCCGACACTTATATGAACATGAAAAACCATTTGAAGTCCTGTCCATCTTTGGCTCAACATACTTATGTGAGCATGAAGCATGAACTTCATAAATTCCAAATATCGCTCCCGCCTCACAGATGAAAATCAAGTCACATTAAATAGGTGAGAACACTAGCATTTAATAGGTTATTGCTTTTCAGAAAAACATTTATTTTAGACCCGGAGCTGATGTAGTTTTGTTTGTATGTTCAGGTGCTTTGGTGCTGATTGCTGTACGTGGCTGAGGAAAACAAAAACAGAAAAGGATGACAGCACACTGAAATGGACTTAACTATGTTTTATTTATATTAAAGTGGGCTAGTTTTTATTTTATTAATTTTACACAAATAGGCACGCATAGTTCAGTGTTTAATTCATTTCAAAGTAGGCCTACACATGCACACTAAACTTCTGTTTGGGGTTTTCCTTCATTATAACAGGTAAAAATAGAAAAAGAATAAAATTTATAAAATTTTATAAGCTGTGTATGTGTATATCTATATCTATATCTATATATATATATATATATATATAATCACTCTTTAAAAAACTGCCGCTTACACAACAATTTCTCGTTTTTTTTAAAAGTGCAGTAATCCATATTAGTGAATTATTACAAAGTAAAAAATTATCACCACTTAATTAATCAACACTTTTTAACCTTCTTTTAACTGATTGTTCTAATTATCTAGATGGCAAACTCAGATCTCACCCTCAGTGTTATCAACCCAGGTTCTAGCAACAGCAGGCAGCTATTCAGTTTTCAGTGAAAAGGCTGTGATAAATTCACTGTACACTACCTACCTAGCACCAAACAGCAGAAATTTGGTGCAGACCAAAACACAAATAAAGTGAATACAAAGTGATATTTGTCAGGTGGACCCCACCACCACCACCACCTGTCAGGACAAGCGGTTGTGGATGGATGGAATACTTTTTCTGAATCTAACTACTTCAAATTGGTATTTCTAAGGTGTTATATCATGACAGAATTTAAGTACAGGCCCTCACACTAAGAGCTGAAATGATTTGGTTAATCATATATGAAATGTCAGACATTTGTGAAAATACTCCTTCGATTATATTTCTTTATATTTGTGTATATATGCTGTATGTGTGTGTAGCCCTGTGTTGTTCAATCATAAAAAATGGAATTGATACTTTTTTAATATTTTGTTGATCTTATTTTATCACACTGAAAATAATTAAAATGCTATTACTGGTGTTACGGTTCTCAATTCCTTTTGTCAGACAGTGACTTGATGTTGGGCAGTTGCCTATTTACGTCACAGGGTGGTACTGTTGCGCTGCCTGTTCTGCAGTTGATCTGGTGGATCGCTCTGTTTATCCCTTCCAGGGCACCGTAGTGTTGGGATTTGCTCCGTGTAGGACGCCATGTTTTTCAAAGTTTATTTTCGCTTGCTCCGCAAGGTAAGCATTGGATCAGTATCCTACATTATGTCTAAACGTTAGCACTAAAACCACCCATCCTGTTCACTGGTTCATGTGTACATGTTGGGTGAAAGTCCGCCATGTGTTTCAGTGATAATTGGCCGTGTTTTTAACAGTTTGTGAGTGAGTTTGTGACACAGTGAGGTGTGGCTATGAACGTGGCTAGCATGCTGTATATGAGTAGACAATTGACTGTAATCTAGACAGGATGGAGCATTAATTTTTTGTGTCTACCTAGTTATTAATTTGAGAATGTAATGTTATGTTGGTCATTTGTTCTTTTCAGAATGCTGTATGTAATTAAATTAGACTGATATTTATTTTCATGTGACGTATAATTTTTTCTATTTTTTGCTGGGTAAGAAATTGTAAAATAAAACCACTTGATGATATGGTAAAGACTGGCTTTGTAGACAGGGGATACATATTTTGGCAGACTGAAAATACAGCCTGACAGAATGTGTGTCCCCACATAATGGGGGATACATATTTTGACAGACTGACTGAACAAGTCTTTATAATGAAAACATGTCCTTAACGAAGAAAGGAAAACATATTATTGCATTCGTGCAATAAACCTTGACAACAAGCACTGAAGAATAAAAACATTTATTTTGATACATGAGCCATGTAAAACTTTTTAAAGTCTCCTTGACAGAACAGCAGTAATCACACGACAAATTATACAATCCACATATTGCTATATTTCATTATTTCATTGAGCATAGTAATGTCCATCTTTACTGTACTCTACTGTTCACCTTTACTGTTTACAGTTCAAATTAAACAGCCCTGACTCATTTAAAACTGGTTTACAGCTAATTCCTGTTCTGTATCACATAAAAGACAGAAGCACGTGACAAAACAGAACAAACAGAAGATACAGTAACACACAAATTACTACGTACTTTGCTGTATCAATTCAAAGATTTCATGAGATGATCACAAAGTAACGATGGGCTTGTCCTTTGCCACAACTCGTTGCATTCATGCCAAATTTGCCAGTGAGACTAAACTATCAGGTTATTTCTGTGTTTTTGGAATGTTTCTTTTTTTTCATCCCAGAGGAATTATACATTTGCTTGTCCTATATTATGTTTTTGCCACGCAATGTTTTGTGTCACCGTGTTTTTCACTTTAACACTTTGTGTGCATACTTATGTTCCAGGAGTTTGCTGCTGCGTGTAAAATACAGAGTGGCAAGTGTGTTATCACCATTAAGGTAAGCTGCTTCCATGTGATGTAGCTTAAGTATGACTATAAAAATATTGGTTCTTTCTTTGTCAGAACAGGCTATTGGCAACATATACTCAGGCCTAGAATGAGGTCATTTTTAGGAGAAGTCACTTTGGCCTATGATGAATTCAAATTTATTGGGGCTTTCTGGCCACATTGTAGGGCACAAAAGTGCACAAACAGTAGGTGGTAATTACACTGTATATAGATGAAACAGTTTTAGCTGATAATTAGCTAGATGAGCTACTGTAAATAACCAACACAAACACCCATTATTAGACTGTAAACCATTAATCAAACCAATGAATAAATGCAGTCAATCAGACAATTTAAAAGCTAATTTTATGTTTCACTAGTATAAAAGTATGAGTTCTTTTTGTTGTGTTGTGTACCTTCAGTAGTGAGTGACAGGTAAACACACACAAAGGGCAACCATTTATTGCATACTGCAGTTAGAAACTGACAATAATTAGCTGATAATTAACCTGATCAGCCACAAAGTAATTGATACACAAATTATTAAACCATTAACCAACCAACATGATTAGACCAACTGTATGATTAGAATTGTGTCGATTGCAGTGTCCATGGCCAATTCCACTCTATTTAAAGTCTGACCTTTGCAACATCTCAGTGATAGCCATGTATCTCTCCTCTGAATATCTGGAGCGGTACTCACAAACATTCTAAAAAATGAAAAAAAAGGAGGAGGGACAGAAATTTTTATCTTGGTGAGGAGGTGTGGTTGACGCTGTTGCTGGGTATGACTTATTCTTTTAAAAGGTGTGATTGGTTGATCCAAAAAATAGGACAGAAAGAATTTAGTCTCTATTAGGGCTGAACAATTAATCAAAATTTTGTCACAATTTCAATATGTTCTGCTGCAATTTTCAAATCACAGGATGCACAACATTTTTTAAAGGCAAAATTAAGGTCAAAATACCATTTTAAATAAATATTGTGGTGTTGCAGAGGTGTACTGGCCAACACATCATTCTCTAGTTTAGTGCAGATCCCTGAAAATAACACACCATAATCATTTTAATGTGTTTTTCAACTGAGAATAATGTAAAAAATATCCTTTCCTCCAATATTACAAATCCTATTGCAATAGCAAAATCAATCAAAATAATTGCAACTAGATATTTCTTAAAATTTGTTCAGCCCTAGCCCCTATTAAGACATGGTGTAATTATGAACACTATTTAACCCTCAATAACACCCATGGACATTTTTGTCCTTTTGGATTTTAATTTTTCCATCATTTTGGCTGTGTTAATGCATATTGCATACACTTTGGTCATGTTGTGTATTTTTGTGTTAATTTAGACACTTAAACGTCATATGCTATGATATCTCTAAAATAAACTGTGTAATGAAAATGCTCCCCAATTTACATCCAGAAGATATTTTTGTCCCCTTGACTAGTGGCAAAACTGCGATTTTTGATCCCATTGTCATTGGAGCATAAAAGCATGTTTGGGGTTTTTTTTGGCTCTCATCCTGCAGTCTTCAAAGTTGTTTTTGTATGTCTGCTGTAAACTATACTTGATGTGAATGTGGACTTAGAGAAATTAAATGTGAGCTTTGAGCTTTACTTGTAGTAAAGTTCAAAGTCCCTCAATAATCCACAGTCAAACATTCACTCATTCATCTCATTCATGTAAACAGACAGCTGCATGAAGGACACAGGTGCAAGAAAAACAGAAAAACACAAAGTCTGAGAGTCCATGAGTTTACACACACACAAAGTCTCTCTCTCTCTCTCTCTCTCTCTCTCTCTGTCTCTCTCTCTCTCTCTCTCTCTCTCTCTCTCTCTCTCTCTCTCTCTCTGACTCTCTCTGTGTGTGTAGCTGTTATCAGCGGTCAGTTTGTCTGCTGCGCACATGACATGACCATCGTGCAGAACTCGTGTGTGACAATGACGGGCACAGAATCAGATATGTGACGCTGACCGGCCGGTCACCGGTCAGGGCAGGTCATGCTGAAAACCGGCTGGTTCTGGTCGATCGGTGCATCCCTAATATGTGCTGTACTTATTAAGGAATGCACAAGGGTTAAGATAATATCTTTTGAATAAATTGTAAGCCATACTGTAAAAGTAGCTTACAAAATATAGCAGTAGCTATTAGGGATGGGCATCAAGACCCGGTTTTACTTTAGAACCAGTTCCAAAATTACGATTACTCCAGAATCATTAAGAATTGAGATTTCCAATTCCACTATTGATTCCCATGTGCAAATTAAATGCGTCTGAAGTCACAGACTCAAACTTTTCCCGACTTGGTTTTTGTTTTCTCTGCACCTGGGTCCTTCATACACATGTATGCATTACACGGAGTGCACGTGTGATTGATGTTATCGAGTGGCTTTGAACTTACCTACATCAGCATTAAGCTCACATTGTATTTCTGTGGTTCACATCCACATGAAGCAGAGTGAATGCAAACATGCAATGAGGACCACTAACTCATATAGTTTTACCCCTACAAAGATGCACACATGTACACACACTCACGCACACACACCACATAGTGGGTGGGGGAGTTACCCATCACCTGTTCAGGCCCAGATTCTTTAACTTGCTGATGAGCCTGAAGGGCCCTATGGTGTTACACCCTGAACTGTAGTCCACAAACAGCACTCTCACATATGTAATATGATAATTTTCTTTTTTTTCAATAACAGGACAAGCTGTGGCATGTAGCAAGAACAAAGCACAGAAGAGGGGGCTATGCACCAGGGGCTATGCAGTAAGGACTTTAGTGTTGCATATGGGGCATGTGCACTACCAGGTAAGCAACTCGAGAGCCCCAAGATAAGGGATGGGCCTTGACACCCTGTTAACCCACTTAAGAACCAATTCCAAAAGTACAATTCCATCAATGGCTTTACACATATGCGTGTATTTTTGGCCCAAACCTACTGCTACATAGCCTTTCTCTACAATGTTGAACACAAATTGAAGCATTGCCATTACTTCTTAAGCGAATATAAAGAAATGGTAAAATAAAGCAGTGACCTAAAAGTATAAACAGCATCACAGGTGAGAAACTAAACTTGAATCCACAGTCATTCATTTAGAGGTTAGAAAGTATTGAGAGCCTAAGGTGATAGTTTACCCACAAATTAAATTTCTCCTGATATCTACTCATCCCTGTGCTGATGTGAGGATGGGTGAAGATCTCCAGTTCACAAAACACTCCTGGAGCTTCAGTGGAAAACAGTTTTGCGGCCAAACTTAGTGCAATTGTAGTGAATGGTGACCAGTTTAAAATGTAGAAAAAGAACACAAAAAACCCCACAAAATGTCTCCATACTCTTTGTGTGGTGTAACCCAAATGTCCGTAAGCTGCAACCTTAAAATTTGACCCAAAAAGACGCCATATTTTTAGACTAAATGTCAACTGTAACCTCTCAGACCGGAGTTGCTTGCACACGCCTAAAGTGGGTACACAAGCTCTTGCCCAAGCGGCGCAACATGAGATATACAAGGTCTTGCGATACTTTCATACCTGTGTTTACATGCTACCTGGAAGCAACTCAGACAGAGCGAGATCTTCTCAGTACTCAAATAGTTACTTGTTATGCGTACAGTTGACTTTGCAAACTCTCAACCAAGAAGAAAATGTCCAAGGACTGATGTAGAAGAGGAACATCATTTCTTTGCTGCAGCTACACCACTTGGGCAAGAGCTTGTGTACCTGCTTCAGGTGTGTGCACAGTTCCGGGCTGAGAGGCTACAGATGACATTTAGGCTAAAAACATGGTGTAAATGGCATGAGTGAAATTTCATTTTTGGGTGAACTATCACTTTAACACACACACTTCTTCAGACCACTGTCTCTGCTCTCCTGCACAGACAGGAGCTCAGTCTGACAACACACGCTAGCTTGAGGGCAAAGATGGGGGGTCAGAGATGCTGAGGTCGAGATATATTCCAAGCACAGTGTCTTGGACGAGAGTGATGCAGCGTGGCCCGGTGTGTTTTAGCCTTTAGTGATAATGGTCATAGAATGGTCAGTAAATTTCATAGAATGTTGTCTCCATCTAGATATGGTGTAATTGCAAGTGAGTATTAAAGGACAACTTTTCCAGTATTCCAGTATTGAGGGAGGCAGATACAGCTGGCAGCTGCAAAATAAGTACAACAGTATACATTGGACAAATGCGCCCCGTTGCATTGAAAGTGCTTTTTTTCACCACAGACCTGCTCAGATCGCCAGTTTTATCTCTGTCAACAGCATGCAAAGCGTCTGTCTTACCCTTCACTTGCTCCGGTCTGTGTGTAACAAAATCTCAAGGGATCTTTGCTTGTTACTGGAAAAAAACAGAGGAGCCATGACTTGTAAAAGTCAGTTGGTTGTCCCATAGTACAGGTGAGAGTTTACTAGGCCGATTGAAGTGTCATGGCTAAATATTTACCTGATTTGGAGAATGTAGATGAGACCTTTGATTTCATTGGCTGCCAGTACTTATTTGAGCCCGAGTATACGGATGAGGAGTTTGAGTTCCTACAAAGAAAGAGCGGATGAGGATAGAGAGAGAGGGGCAACGGGCAGATGAGGGTGAAGCAGCTGTTGCAATGTCTGTGAATCTGACTGACTGGTTGTGCTCCTGTGAATGCTGTGACTCTATGCCCACAGAGGAAGAATGTCTGTGTTGTAACAAGTGGGACCTGTTGCCCAGTATTTATGGTCTTGATGTGTCCAGGGATGATAGAGAAATTAGTCAACGCTGTGTAACCACTGTGGTGAGAAAATTATTCACCAAACTGGTCACTGTTGTTCCTCTTAGTTATTTCTGATGTTCTGTCAGGCACTAACTGGTTACTCGTCCTTGAACACACAGTTCTCTCTTTGGAAGAACAACTTCTGATAACACAATCACATCCTGACTCTCCCGATAAGCACTTCAGGTCCATCCTGACCCAACCTCCTTCATCTCCTAACCCTGTAAAACAGATTTACATTCTTGACTCATTATCAGTTCCTTTTTCACTTTGTGTGTGACTGTGTACTGATCCTTTGCAAAGCTCGATTAAAACACCAGAAAGACAATCTTGGTCATTGGGGTCTGTCTTAATTTTCAGATTTTCCACCACACCACCTTACAGGATTTCCGCCCTCTGACGAGCAGGGCAGTGCTGGATACCTTCTTTCATGTGCCCAAAATAAATTGGAGGCAACCAAAACCACATCGACCAAAAGGTCAACTATCCATTGAGTAAGTATAAATAATATGTCTTCATACATGTAATATCTGTACCTAGAATTATTTGACAGATGCGCCTTTTCTGTTGCATGCATTAGTTTGCCCTCAGACATTTCTAAATCATCTTAACCCTTTCCTTTCGTCCAGCCAGTACAGACTTGCAGCCTATCATGTGGTGCTGGAGTGGGCTGTCAGAGGAGAATGTCTTGTTTATGGTAACAGAAGAGTGCTGCCAAGCTGGATCATCACTGCTATCAGAAGCAAGTACCCATTACCCACTGGCACTTACAGCAGGTTCAAGGAGGCACATGTTCAGAACACATCTACCGATGAATGACTTTTCAATAATTGTACTCTTGACTGCACTGCTTTGCAGTCTACAAACCGTTCCAGTCTTTAGAGACAGTAGCAGATCCTGCATAAATCTTGCACACTGTAAGTATTTACAGTACAAAATCATCCACTCCAAATATGCAGGGGATGGACAGTAAGAAAGTACATTTACTTGAGTACTGTACTTTACTTGAGTATTTGTTTTTCTGGAAACAAATATCGTAGTCTTGTACGATTGTACCACATTTCTAGAAAGGTTGTCATTACTTTGAAGTCAGCTGTTGTTGTTTCTTCTTTTCTAAAATGCGACTGGCCCCATGCTGTGTTCCTCACAGAAGGAAACCAAGTACAGTACCCACTCTTAACTGGGATTGATGCAAAAGCAGAAATGCGTCATCCAGGCACTCTGTAACAAGCCCAAGCAAGCACTCCCTCTTTCATTCCAACAAAACTCAGTAATGATGACGGCAGGAGAAAGACAAAATTAAATCTCAAGATGATGTTAGAATTAGAAAAAGAGAAATAATTTCAGGTAGGCTTTTAATGTTGGATTGTTTTTATTTGGGTGAAAAATACCACACAATTATACTGCCCCTGAAGCCAGAAAGAAATCTCAGTTATATAACAGACTTGGAGAACTTCCTTGGCTTCAATCTGATTTTATGCTGTGATTTTAACAGTTACATCAGAAAAAATGACAATAGCTGTCCTTTTTGTTTTTGATTGCATTTCTATGCTGAAGTTTTTATAGTGTTTCATCATGGTTCTACAAGTAAGTCAGAGCACCATTGTGGTGGTTTCAGAGAGTTTCAAGGTTCAAACAATAAGCAGTGTATATAGAAATGAACTTTGTAATGTGTACTTTTGGATACTTAAGGTTTTTTTATCATTCATTTTTTATTGGAACAATAACAAATAGGCTAAAAGCCAGTCCAGCAAATTGCCATTTTACATTTTAGGTTTATGTACCCCCAGCCCTCAACCTCTTTCCCTATCCCTTCTTGCCCCCTACCCCAGCTCCCCTCTAGCAACCAACAGGATAGATCAGAGCAGTCCTATTTAGACAGAAAGTCTTTCAAGTCAGATATCAGATCCATCTACATTAAAATTGTGTTTGGTCCTGCATCAATAATCCTTGCTGATGGTAGTTCAGGTAAGGAATGTCCAAAAAGCTCCAGAGCCAATTAATATTTGAGATATTGTGAGGAAGTTTCCAGCACTGGACTACGATCTTCTTGGCTGCAGTTAGGCCCACCAGCCAGATTTTGCATGCTTTAGCCGTGAGGGAGAGACAGGAATGGTCATTTAGAAGATGTACAGCAGGATGTACAGCATTGGTAATACCACCCCAATTAGTCCTGCCAGGGTATTAACAACTTTTGCCCAGAAATCTAGAATCCCTGCACATTTTCATACAACATGAATAAAGGAGCCAACAGTTCTGTGGGAACAGAAAGAACAGTATGGGTCAGGGGCTAGTCCTATTTGATGCCTAATTCTCGGTTTAAAGGGGAACTATTATGCTTTTCCTCTTTTTTGACCTATAAATGTTGTCACAATGTCGGATACTCATGTTAAACGATTCCAAAGCGTCAGATAATGAGGTTCATGCATTTGAAAGTGAGCCCTGCAAGCTGTTTTGGATGGCTCTGCACGCTGTGTTTTACTGTCTTTTTTAACGATCTAGTAACATTGATGTTAATGCATGCCAGACTTACTTATATGGTCATACCCCGGCATATGCTCTAGGCCTGCCCGCTCCCCCGCTCTGCTTCGGAAGTTACATCGCTGTGCGCTGCTCTGCTGTCTACAACGATTTCACAGTGTTAGCACGTTGAGCAATGGCTCCTAGAAAATGTTTGTTCGGGTGTGAGGGAAAATTACCTTTGTTTAGCTTTCCTAAAGAGGCAAGCACCAGGCAGAAGTGGATAGAGCCAGCAAAAGAAAAATACCTCCTCTTTTTTTCTCTGTCTACAGTATGTCACAGGGGACTGTTTTGTCAACATGGGCCAGTATGAAGCTGGATTAGCCGGTAGCCGGGCTCGGCAGCGCTCGCCAGCCCTTCGGAAGTCCTCGGGAGTGCGACCAATCACAGTGGAGTGGGCTCGGCGGGAGGCGTACATGGAGCAGGGCCGGGGGGGTGGAGTAAATTACACAGACCGTTTTAGCGGGACGCAGAAAATACAAGGAAGAGATGCAGTGAGAGGCACTGTGTCCCGAAGATCTACAAAGCTTTCTGTGCGGGCGATCGTGTGTAGCTGCTCTATAGGAGTCCAGAAATCAAATACAAAGGCCCGGAAATGAATATAATAGGTCCCCTTTAAGGTATGCTCTGTGACAAAATTTCAAATGTTTATATACTGATGGTTTGGGTTTTAGGAGGCATCAGGAACGTTATTCCAAATTACAACCCATTTCAGTTTTTGTTCCACCTCAGCTATGTCTCTCCCCCAAGCCAAATAAGATTAATTTGTCATATATATAAGCCACTATTCATCTGGAGCACACTGTATCCAACTTACAATAGGATGTTCTTGTAAGGCTGATTCCCACTGAACTTTATAGGCTTTACAAACTGACCCTAAAAGAGAATGTTTGTCAATATTGTATGGAATTTAAGGATTGTGCTTGCCCCATTAATATCTTGTTGTAATACCTTTATCTTCCCAGGCTTTGTTAGTAAAAGGTTTCCCCCTAGATAAAAGGTGACCATTATTCCATAGTGGGGATGATTTACACCAAACACTTTTAACTTTGAGGAATTTTTCTGCCACTTTAAAGACTTGTAGCATATGAGTTAAAATCGGATGTATTCTCTTCTTGGGCTGGCAGTAGTGATCTTGGGAAAAGTGTACACTGCAGACCCGATGGTCTGCAAGATGCAGTGTCTGGACAGGAATGTTAGCATCAATTTGTAGCACAATTAGCCACAACTTCAGCATCTTTTTTTTTTTTTTTTTTTTTTCTTTTGTAATCGATATAGTGAAACTCTCAACTGCACTCAGGGACAACCAACTCCACTCTGACCGGCTCTCAGTCATGGTTCCTTTGTTTTCTTCTGGCAACACACTAAGATCCCATGAGATTTTGTCACACACAGCCTGGAGCAAGTGAAGGTTAAGAGATGTGCTTTGCATGCTGTTAACAGAGTTAACAGAGTTTACACTGGTGATCTGAGCTGGTCTGTGGTGAAAAAAAAGCACTTTCAATGCATGAAGTTTTACAGGAGGCATTTGCCCCCATATATATTGTTGCAACTTGTTTCGCGACTGCTGGCTGCATCTGCATCCCTCAATACTGGACCAATTTCAAAATGAGTTGTCCCCATCAATCATGCACACACATACACATGGGGAAATTGGACCCAGGTTGAAAAATACTGAAGTTATCCTTTAAGAACTGAATACTTTGTAAGCCTAATTGTACTTCCTGTGTCCATGAATGCCATTTTGTGAGCCTGGCAGATGTGGGCATCCAGTGGAAATGAAATCAACTGTATCACCATGTAAGACTGTGAAAGCACTGTAATTGTGTTATCACTCTGCTGATGGAAAGTTGACCAAAGTCTCCCTGTTATGATCACTTTCATTTCTGGCATTGTTGTTATGGAAGATTTATCAGCCTTGTCTAGTTTTATTTTATCTTGTAAAGTACTTGGTAACATTAAAAAAAGTGGTACATAAAAAAAAGTTGATCATTATTATTGTTACATGAGCACATCTCTCATGAGATCGACCACAAATGTTATCCCCGCACAGTCCAATCCATAGTGTTTTACTAACTCACTGTCTCTCATCAATTCTTTGTCATGTTCTCCTCTGCTTAAGAAACACTTAAGCCTCCTCCCTACTCTGAGTGGAATCAAACCAGGGCCGCTGCAGTAAGGATGCAGTTTTTGCATATGGAACATGCGTAATTACAGTTGAGCTAATGAGGAATCCGAACATAGATTGACTTGAGATTCTTTTCAAATCTATTCTAGACATGCAAAATTTAAAATATATCTCCTAACAGTGAGATAAGCTGGTATAAAGCACTTCATTTTCCACTCAGGGGTTAGAAGCTAGTTTCCACATTACAGACATTAAAAATCATGTCTTATGTATTGAATAACATTACAGCTTGATTTTTTTGGCTTCAATAACAGGGCAGACTGAAGAATGTGATAGGACAGGTGGCAGAGAGAGAACAGATGACATGCAGCACATGTCCAAGGGCTGGAATGAAACCCTCTGCACAAGGAGTCCGCCTTTGCAAATAAGGCATGTGTTCTACCAGGTGAGCGACCGGATCTTGATCTTGAAGAGGGGTCTATGTATCATCCCTCCCAAACTGTATTTAACTTTGATAATTAGGATAAACAAATATACAATATATCATTATATATCGATATATCAAACAAACAAACAAACAAACAAAAAATAATAACAATGAAAAATCCACTTGCTTTTTTGGTCCATGTCCTCAAATCAGCAATTGGAATAGAAGTTAAACCAAAACCAGAAATGACTTTATTGTCACTTCAGGCATTGCTTATTCTGTCTCATTTCATTATAGCTAAAGGCACTGCTAAGATTTAACATATATTATTTGTTGGAATTATGAATAAAACTATAGGCTAGATATTTATTTAGATATTCTTTTTTAATTAATGAGTCTAAAAACTTTTCACCAATCCACTTGTGCCACAGACCCCTGTTTGAGAACCACTGCCCCAGAATATCTATACGAATTAAAAAAAAATCCATTCCTCTAAAACTTTGTAGGTGGCAGGAAATGGTAGCTGTATCTGTCTGACCCTTGAATAAAGTATTCTTATTTTTTTTCCTTTACATGGTTGGTATTCTGCAAAAAAGCCAGAGTTTGCAGTGTTTTTATACATTTCTGCCCAGCCTTTCTTTTATAGCACCACAGCATAAGGTGTGTGATGTATGTAATTCCTTGAGCTCATTAAACATATACTCCCTCTTGTGGCATAAAGGGACAACAACTTCTGTCTTAAGATGTGCTGTGCCTCAGGTTATTTATATATTTACTGGGTAAAAATTACAGATTTATCTTTTAGAGAAGAAATGGACACTTCTGTTAATCCTTAGATTCATTTCTGTAAAATTAAAGCACATCTAGAGCAGCATTTGCTGAAAATTTCTTCACCGCTTTAAAGTTCTAATCAAATATCAAATCTGTACAATTTTTATGGGCAGTTTCTTTGAAAGTGAAACGTAAATGGTGACTTACAACCACTTACATTTTCTGGTAAATACAATTGTATTTTCTTCCACGGTTTAGACCAACATCATGTTCTAATAATCTAAAATGAAAGACACCAGATTCGACCACCACAACAGAGTTCAAGGTCACTTGCTAGACTCTTCCATTCTGGTGGAACGATTGTCAGAGTCTCTCAGTCAGACTTGACCTTTGCTTCATGGGACTTATTCGTGTTGTTCTCTCATGACTAGATCCTTGCTTGTGTGTTGTATTAGCTCTCGGATGTACGTGACTTTAGATAAAAATGTCTGCTAAATTAAATTGTAAATTGTAAGTTGTGATGAAATAAATCTTTACACAGCGAATACAGCATCATGGTCCAATAAATCCACCACAATATATATATATATATATGTATATGTATATATATATATTTCTAGTGGAGCCCCAGTATAAAGTGTTTGCAGGCCAAGATGATGTCTAAATTGAATCCATATTTTAATACTGGAGGACACTATCATAGTATAACAGTCAGTATAACAAGAAATAGAAGAATACAAGGGTGAGTACAGGAAGGCTTTTAGTGATACCGGGTGAACAGAATTTGACTCCAAAATCAACCATGACGGAGGGACCTCAGCATCCCCATATTTGACCCAGTAGTTCAAATTTCATATGTTTGTTGCCCAATAATAGTACAGGAAGTTTGGTAACACCATTCCGCCCTGAGCTTTGGGCCTCTGTAAAACTTGTCTACGTAACCTTGGAGACTTCTTATTCCAAACAAAACCGAGAATAAGACTGTCCACTTTATGGAAAAATGAAAGAGGAAGAAATATTGGAATACATTGGAATAACTATAAAAAGTGCGGGAAAACATTCATTTTAATTGCATTGATTCTGGCAGCTACAGAAAGATTTAGTAGGGAGCACCGCTCAAAATCCTGTTTAATTTGTGTGAGCAGCAAGAACTTATATATATGCAACATTCTATATACTGTCTATTTGTCTGAGCCAGGAAAATATAACTCATAGCACATAAATTAAGCACATATGAAGACAAAGAGTTGTTGTCTGTTTATGACACGTTTATGAAATATACCCTTAAGTGTGCCCTTTCTATATTTTAAACCAAAATTAAAAAAAGGTCATTTTTACATCTAAAATACTTGAAAGATTACATTCTAGTTAAAGAATCGATGAATCTGAAATAATTTATATGAAAATTCTTACTACTAGTCCAACACGCATAAACCATTATAAACCAGCATAAGCGAGTATTTTGTTTCGATATGATGTAAATATCTTTAATACATGTGTTTGTAATCTCCAAACATTTACTCTGTGTTTACCTTCATAGTTCAAAAAATAGTATTTTGTCTCTTATAATGTGTCCTGAAAACTGAAGAAACTCAGCCCTTTGCCTTTATATTTATCAAAGTTCATAGATTGCTTAGGATGGTTGGTTAGGATGTAATCTATAAAATTATTTTGGATTTAAAGATGAGCAATTTCACATTTTGGTTTATTATTTATAGGATATATTCCCTACTATGGTATGAAGGGGCAACACTCATGTCTTCATATATGCTATGCCTGAGTTTGATTCTCCTGGCTCTTATTTTGATAGAGCTTATTTAACTTCCGGGTCAACTGTCTGCCTTTCTGCTGTTTTCAAGTCAACAAGTAAGAAATAAAATTACACCAAAACTGATCCCTTTTTTTAGTATCATTATTTAGATTTTTACTCTTGTTTTTATGTCTGCTGGCAAAAAAAAAAGAAAATTAGCTCTCTTTACCCATTTTTGTTTTCTGGTTCAAAGCACTAACTTGAGGGTATACTCCCTCTTGTGGCAAAAACAGGCAATAACTCAGGGTTTCATCTGTTCAATGTGTGAGTATACCTATGAATTGCTGGCTAAAAATTACACATTTATTTTTCAGAGAGGAAACTAGTGCCCAGTGACTGTTTAGCTATCTCTGTTACATCTGAACATAAAACAATAAGTCCCTGAGTAAATGGGACAACACAACCTTCAAATACTATTTCTGTATTTGCTTTTAACTAATATCTTGCCTTTAACTTATAATATTTGTGCCTTTAGTGATGCTTTCCTTCATTGCCTAACTGACACAAGCCATATATATTATATATATTGATATATTGTTTATTTAATGTAATTTCATTGTAGTTGAAGGCAAACACAGAATTAATGTTTGAAGGTTGCAATGTCCTGTTTGCTAAAACATACATGTATTGTTTTCCATTTTGATATGACTGACAGGAAGACTTGACACAGAAGTTAAAGTAACTTTATGAAAATAAAAAATATATATCAATATAATAAATATTCATTGGATATTGTTTAAAGGCAAATACAACATTAATATTTGAAGGTTGTAATGTCCTAAAGCAGTAGTTCCCCCAAAAATGAAAATTCACTGAGTGAAGATCTCCAGTTCACAAAACACTCCCGGGGTTTCTGTGGAAAACAGTGTTGCAGCCAAATCCAGTACAATTGAAGTGAACAGTGACCAATTTTAAAATGTTAAAAGAATACACACAAAAACCCCCACAAAATGTCTCATACTGCTCATGTGGTGTAATCCAAGTGTCCGTAAGTTGCGACATTAAAATTTGACCCAAAAAGACGCCATTTACACCATGTTTTTAGCCTAAATGTCAAGTGTAGCCTCTCAGACTGTAGCTGCTTGCACAGAGATAACTGAACAGTCAGATTCCTCCTTGAAAAATAAATATGTAATTTTTACCCAGTAATTCATAGGTATACTCACACAATGTACAGATGAAACCCCAAATTGTTGCCTATTTCTGCCACAAGAGGTAGTATACCCTCAAGTTAGTGCTTTTAAGCCAGCAAAGAAAAATTGGTCAAGGGAGCTAATTTTCTATTTTTACTGGCAGAAATAAAAACAAGAGAGAAATCCAAATAATTATTGTAAATTATACTGGTGTTATCTTATTTCTTACTTGTTGACTTGAAAACCGTTGAAAGGCAGACATCTGACCTGGAAGTTAAATTAGTTCTATCAAAATAAGAGCCAGGAGAATCGAGCTTATGAGCTTATGAAGAGAAGAGTGTTGCCCCTCAATAAAAATTTTCAGGTTAAGTATAATTATGATTCACTCTGGTAATTATTTTGATATTTGAGATCCTATTTCTTTCTGTTACAAATTTTATCTTTTCAGATTCGAATATTATTTTTTATAGTTTCAAATCTTTTTTTCACTTTCGGATCTTTCTGTTTCAGTTTCAGATCTTTTCTTTTCAGTTTCAGAATTTGGTATGTACTCCTTACAGCAGTGGTTCCCAACCTTGGGTCAGGACCTCAAAATGGGTTTGACAGATACTTAAATAAATAATTGCTAAATTAAAATTAAATTAATCTTTATAATGTTAAAAACACAACCTCAGCCGCTCAATAAAATATGGTGGGTTAAGAGAGAGCATTATAATATATGTTTTAACCATATATTGCCGATATTTGATCACGAGCCAAAGAAGCCTGGGAACCACTGCTGTAAGGAGTACGATTCACAAACACTAGCTGATAGCATCAGGCCTAGGGGTGTGAATCTCACTGACTGAGACAATTCGATACGTATCTCAATACATGTTCAACAATACGATATATTTTATAAATCTTTAAGCGGCCAACGATTTGGTTCGAAACGATTCAATTCTGATACAATACGATACAATACGATACGACGCAATACAAGACAATGCAATGTGTCAGTCTTTACATTTTGATTCAATTAATGCTATGTTTGTAGAGTGCTGTTAGTTGCCAAAAAATCCTGATAGTTTTACTAAATATAGTAACAGTAGAGACAGAGAGGGAGACTTTACAGTGATGTTTATATCTTATTATGAGTCTCATGTGTAAATGAGATAAATGAGAAACATTTTTCACTTTTATTTCATTTATTATTTGCAGGAAAAGATTAGAAATAATGTAATAAAATCAGTTAGAATTAAACAGCTCTGACTCACTTAAAACTGGTTTACAGCTAATTCCTGTTCTGCATCACATAAAAGACAAAATCATATAACAAAACGGAGCAAACAAAAGATCCACTACCCCAGAAATTACTACGTACTTTGTTGTATCAATTCAAAGATTTCATGAGATGATCACAAAGTAACGATGGGATTGTCCTTTGCCAGTGGTTATTTCTCTGTGTTTTTTGAATGTTTTTTTTTTTTTTTTATTCCAGAGGAATTATACAATTGCTTGTCCTATATTATGTTTTTGGCATGCAGTGTTTTGTGTCACCATGTTTTTCACTTTAACACTCAGTGTGTATACTGGTGTTACAAGACTTTGCTGCTGGGTGTAAAATACAGAGTGGCAAGTGCGTTATCACTATTAAGGTAAGCTGCTTCCATGTGGTATAGCGTAATAGGAGTATGACTATAAAAGTATTGGTTCTTTCTTTGTCAGACCTGGGCCCCGTTTCCCAGAGCCTTCGTAGCGCTACGTGCATCGTAAGTTGTATTTCAAGGTCTCCCTTAAGGTTGTCCCAACTCTGGGAAACAGCCCGTAACCTTAAACCATTAATCAAACCACTAAATAAATGCAGTCAATCAGACAACGTAAAAACTCATTTTATATTTCACTATTATAAAAATATCGGGTTTTTATTGTGTTGTGTACTTTCAGTAGTGAGTGACAGGTAAACACACACAAAGGGCAACCATTTATTGCATACTGCAGTTAGAAACTGACAATAATTAGCTGATAATTAACCTGATCAGCCACAAAGTAATTGATACACAAATTATTAAACCATTAACCAACCAACATTATTAGACCAACTGTATGATTAGAATTGTATAGATTGCAGTGTCCATGGCCAATTCCATTCTATTTAAAGTCTGACCTTTGCTAATTCAAATTTTCTTTCTTTGTAAGACCTGTAATCGGCAGTATACAAAAACATTTTTGGAAAATTGAATTGTACATTCATAATAAATCACTGGCAATGAAATCTTTTACATTTTCTTCAAAAGTGCTCCGGGTCACTCTTAGCCTCAGTCTTATCAAGTTTATATACCAGAGGAACCGCAATCTCTTGTGATGGTAGGCAGATGTAAACAAAACAGAGGCTGACTTCATGCAACAGTTTGCTGTAGTAATGCTTAGCAGTGAGAAAAAAAAAACAAAAGAAGAAACCTGAAGAAGTCTGGATGATGTTTGGGGATGTTTGCTGATATAAACATCCAGAGTTGCAAAGTCGGACAGATGAATGTAAAACTGTGACAGAATAAGCTGATATGTATTCACTCGACTGGAGAAATGTGCCCACATTAAGAACTTACACGGACATAAATCTGCAAGCCAAACTGCTGCTGCTAGCATTACTAACATTAGCCACATTGTGTGTCAGGCTGGCAGCTAACATTAGCTCTGGGTCCTTTACACGCAGACACTGTGACCCTTTGGTCTGAAAAGGTGAAGCGTTTAGTGAGTTGTTGTCATGTTTTGTACAGCAATGTGTGAGGCTTGTATTGCACAGCGCAAAATAACGCGCATTTCAGCGGCATTTAAAGTACGATTTTGCGATTGTAGACTGTGATTAACGTCTTCAAATGGCTCTTAATAAACACAGTATTTTTTTCGGACAGTGTTTAACATCATAAATCAATAAATTCTACTACATTTTAGCAGCTTTCTGAGTGTTTTCTTAGTGTTAGACCAGTCGATTAGTCTAAATTCAATTTTGCCTTAATCGACAGGGAAATTAGTCACCAGGAACATCCCTAATGGTGACTAGGGATGTAACAATACATTCAACTCACGATTCGATACAATTTCTGATACTGGCTTAATGATACTATTTTTTTTATTTCACATAATGAGATTGCAGACAAATTATGACTAAAAAATATTCCTGTAATTAATTGTCAGACAAAAAACACAACATTTCTGAGGTAGGGTGTAGCTGCAAAACACAAACTATGCGATGAATGTATATTTAATAGGGCCGTCAAAGTTAACGCGTTAATGCTTTAATGTGAATTCCTTTTTAACAACACTTTTTTTTTTTTAAACTTTATTTTTATTATTTTCTTTTAAACAAAAACAGAACTTAAAACAGACAGGGTCATCACAGGTGTAGAGAAATGCTAAACATACAGAATGAGGATTGAATGAACCCGGGTTACATTCATTGTCGAAAAAGTCCTTTATGTCCATGAGTGTTATTTGAGGTCCAAAAAGTTTTTATGATCCTTGGCTCCATTTAATGCTAGTCCTCAGTGTTTCCTTCAAAGTGAGATGTCTCCCATTCTTTCTTAACTTAAAAGTCTGCTCTGTTTGTGCATAGGAAAAATACATTACATTGTTTCTCCAACCAAACATGTATAAAGAAATCACTACAGTTTCAAATAGGACTTCCATTTTTTTCAGGGAAAAGGTCAATCGTTCCATAGTATAAATGTCATTAACTATTTCTATCCACTCAAAGGTTTTAGGAGGTTCTATGCTCAACCATTTTCTGGTTATTGCTTTTCTTTACTACGTTATATGTTTTTGAAAGTTGTTGAAAGGTATCTAAGCCTCTATTGGAGGATATCATACAGTATGAGGTCATGCCTGCATTTGTCCAGAGTTTAAATCTGTTTTCAAATTTAGCCGGTGTGAATTCTGTGTCATACGCCACCCAGTGTAATATTCGTGCATTCCTCTCGAAGTTCAGGTCTTTAAATTCTTTATGCCAAATGTTTAAGGGGACTGCAGTCCATTTAGATAATTTGTCTAAATATTTCTTCTGAAGGGATTTTTCCCCAAATATAGATTGAAGAGGTATGTTTGTTTGAGTTTGTTCTATGTCTTTCCGTTGCGCATCATATGTAGGATCACACAGAAAACGTAACTGTGCTGCTTTGTAATAATCTTCTAAGCAGGCTGAAGCCCTTCCTCCTCTGTCCTTGGGTAATTGTAATGTTTGAAATCGAATCCTGGGTCTTTGCTTTCCCCAAATGAAGGTTGAAATCATTCTGTTCCACTCACTGAATTGCTTGGGAGGGACATCAACAGGCAATGACTGAAAAAGGTAGAGCAGCCTGGGTAATATATTCATCTTTATAACGTCTATTCGATTATACGTGTTCATTGGTAATAATGACCAGCGATTTAAATCGGCCTTAATATCCGCTGTTATATGAGTATAGTTATGTTCATAGATGGCAGTTAGATCTCTAGGTATTTGTACTCCCAGGTATTTAATTATGTCACCCTTCCATTTAAAATGACATAATCTGTAAACTTTTTCTTGTGGTTCATAGTAAAAAGTTTGGGTTTTCTGTAAGTTCAATTTGTACCCGGAGTATGAACCAAATACTTTAAGAAGAGACAGTAATTTAGGCAAGCTTTCATTAGGGTTGGTAAGCGTCACAAGAATGTCATCTGCGTACAGACAGGTCTTGTGTTGTGTATCTCCAATCAATATGCCTGTTACGTCATTATCTTCTCCGATTTCCTGTGCTAGTGGCTCAATAAAGAGGGCGAAAAGTGTAGGGCTGAGGGGGCATCCCTGACAACATCCCCTCTCAAGAGACGCTGTTTTAGATAAATTCCCATTTATTTTAATTCTGGCTGTGGGAGAGCAATGAAGGTAAAGATTTCAGGCATCCAACTACCTGGCTGTTAAAACCAAATCGTCTAAGAACCAAGTATAAATATTCCCATCGAACAGAATCAAAAGCTTTCTCAGCAATAGATTCTCTATCCACTGTTTCTCATATACTCAATGAGGTGGAAGCCCGCCTCACATTGTCCTGGGTCTGCCTGTTTTTTACAAAACCAGTTTGGTCTGTATCTGTCAAATCCAGGATTATATTTTCCTCCATATTTAAAACAGATATGGGTCTGTAAGAACTAGACTTATCTTTACCCGTGTTAGGAATTACTAAAATTACTGCTTGTGTCCAGGACGATGGAGTCTCCCCCCCTCGAAGAACATAATTAAAACATTCCTTAAGAACTGGTATTATAATCTCTCTAAAGGTTTAATACCATTCCAATGGGTGTTTATTCTCCAAAGACTTTAAGTTTTCAGTCAAATCCTTGTTTCTCTTTTTCCTTCTTCTTCTGAGCTGACCACATGATAAGTTTACCTCTTATAACAGCTTTTGCAGCGTCCCACAGTGTACTGGGAGACACTGTGCCATTGTCATTATGGGTCATGTATTCTTGAAATTCTCCCTTTTTGTATTTCTGACATTGAGGATCATTCAAAAGATTAGTGTTAAATCTCCACAATGTGTCTTTGGGCTTGCTGTCAAAATGCAGTGTTAAATATACCCCTGCATGATCAGAGATGCCCCTTACCCCAATGTTACATTTGGTAATCCTGTGGTGATCTGAATTAAACATAAAAAAAATGAGCAAACAGAATGAGCATGAGAAAAAAAAAGTAAAGCATCTATCAAGTGGGTGTAGCTCCCTCCACACATCCATCCACGCATACCAAATTATTTAAGCAATTTTTTGATGTATACTGCTTCAGGTCTTATTATTTTTTTTGTTTTGTTTTGTTTGAGGAGTCCATGGAGGGATAAAGTTGGATATTCCAGTCTCCCCCACATACCAACACACCTGACACTATATCACACACCAGATCTAAGATTAAAAACTTTTTTGATCAGCTGTTTATTATTTCCTGGTGGTCTATAAACATTCAATAATGTAACTTGTTTGTGGTCAATTAAACCTTTGACCATTAAGTAGTGCCCTTCTTTATCGTTGATCTGTGAGGAGAGCTGGAAGTTTACCTTGTTTGAAATTAGTATCGCTACAGTGCAGTGCGCTGTTAGAAGCTTCAATTGACTTAACTATTGAAGATTTTAGTGCGTTTTGGCCTTAATGTTAAATTGAGCAGGTCAGTATGCTCATCTGTGCCTGATGGAGTTGGGTTTGTCATGTAATTATTTGAGCATGTATTTTTATGCCAAATGCAGTGCCTCTGAGGGTTTCTGGGCGTATTTGTCATTTAGGTTAATGTATTTGATTTAATAAAGTTACATTTGAATTACACTTTAAACACTTGAAAAATATCCCTTTAACCCTTGAGGCAGCCTTAAAAAAAACTATACACTTTTTTCCCAAAGGCCAAAACACACTGCAGGCTTCAGAATAATGCAGTGAAGTGACAAACATTTCATAGAGTAGCCGAGCATCTGTCTGTTTCAGACAGATATTTTAATCAGATAACTGTTCAGTACCATCAGGATTTATCATCAAAAAAGTTTTCTATCAGTCGGCACTTCACACACGATCCCCCTCCCTCCTCTCTGCTGTCCCTCTCTAGATCTTCGTAGCTTTTTTGCTTTGGGAGTGGGGCACCTGGGCTGGAATGAGCGTGGTCCATCTGTCCTTGCAGGACCCTCTCGTCAAAGGACCCCATTACCATGACTACAGAGCATTTGGATCTGAAAGGCTACAGATGACATTTAGCAGGGCTGTACACTTACTTTTTTAGGTGGTAGCACTGGTGCTAGCAAGTTAAAAATTTTAATAGCACAAAGAAAAATTTAGTAGCACACACAGTTGGACAGTTAGTTAACGTGTTTATTGGCTAAATTCGATACTGATCAGAAATTCTAACAATGTTAACCCCCTGGCTTCGTCTTAATTTCCATCCTAATTGGTTGTTAAGGACAAAAATGTCCACCTCCATAAAAACTACATTAAAAAAAGTACAGATTCATATTTTTTCTACTTTTTTCTGCATAAATCTCTCAAACAACTTCAGTCCTGCCCCCAAAACTAAACATTCAATCATTTTGAGAAGTTTAACCCTTTAAATGCCTGTTTGATTACTCGATATCACTGTTATTATTTATGAAAAAAAGCAAAGAAATTTAGATATTTTCCATACAACAAATGTTGGGTGGCTGGGGCATTTTTTTTATCAGTCTTGGATATGTCAAGGATTAACCAAAATATTGACTTTGATGCATTATTACTTTTTGTGTAGCATCAGATTTAGATGTTAAGGACAATTAACTCCCATTCAAACCACATTTTTTTTTATCTCAAAGTTGCTGATTATAATCATGCATTCTGTAATGTTAGGGTTTCATCTTTGAGAAAAATAGTAAAATTAGTCATTTTTACTGTTCAACACTAAAATCTGCCATTTACTCATCATAGGCCTATGCATACAAATCTTGTTATTTCTTAGTGATAAAATACTGCAGTAACACTATTTCCACTTTTTTTCCACGTTTCCACTGAAATTATTTTTAAATCAGCAGCAGATCTTTCAATTCTTATTTATTTTACGTACTTGAACATTCAAATTGAACACTCAAAACAGAACAATATGTTACAAAACAACTTGACTTGAGGCGAGGTGAGCATCTCTACAGGTGATGTGTCGCTTTGTAATACTGTGTTTATAAACGTTGTCATGTTTAAAGATTGTACTCCCTGTGATGTATGGCGTATTCCCTGCCATCAGTTCACCTGCCGCCACACAATATTTACAAAACAGTGCTTTTTTGGTTTGTTTACCCGGAAATGTAGTTCTTTTGTATTCGGATTGAGAAGGACCGTACACACTTAGAACTACAACTCCCGTCAAGCATTGCTACAACAACTGACGTATAGGACAAGAGACGGCCTATAGCAGGGGTGTCAAACTCAAACACAGAAAGGGCCAAAATTTAAAACACAGTCTAAGTCGCGGGCCAAACAGGATTAACATTTATTAAACTATCTAAAACTGACTATGTTTTATTCAGAAATATGAATTTGAACAGCCAGACTGCAACAACTTTTTCCTCAATAAAATAAATAGGATTTAAAATATTTTTTTTCTTCAACAATAACAAAAGAAAACGAGAATATTTCAGCTCAGAATATTTCAGCTCACATATCCAGATGGGGGTTACATTTGAAAATGCTTGCTTTTTGTCTGCACACAAGATATCGCACACTTTAATCATGCAAACCCTCAATGGCACTGCATTTGGCATAAAAATATGCTCATATAATAATATTACAAACCCATCAGCCCATCAGGTACAGATGAACATATTGACCTGCGTCTTCGCGACTGCGAGCTGATTTATTTCTCGAGTTGCGCGGCAGCTGACGCAGTGCGTTGTGGGATTTGTAGTATGAGTGGTGGGAGTGCTATTTACCGATGGGCCATTCATAACAGACACGTGAAATTATCTCGCAGGCCGTATGTGGCCTATAGCCTTGTTTTCCCTACTATTTTTTTTTAGACATGATACCAGCGCAACTCCTTCACACTTGTGCGAGTGGACACGTATTTCTCTTCGCACAGAATGATTTTTATTACCAAATTACGTCGAAAATTGTCGCACTGTACAGCCCTGTTTAGGCTAAAAACATGGTGTAAATGGCATGAGTGGAATTTCATTTTTGGGTGAACTATCACTTTAACACACAGACACTTCTTCAGACCACTGCCTCTGCTCTCCTGCACAGACAGGAGCTCAGTCTCACAACACACGCTAGCTTGATGGCAAAGATGGAGGGTCAGAGATGCTGAGGTCGAGATATATTCCAAGCACACTGTCTTGGACGAGAGTGATGCAGCATGGCCCGGTGTGTTTTAGCCTTTAGTGATAATGGCCATAGAATGGTCAGAAAATTTCATAGAATGTAGTCTCCATCAAGACATGGTGTAATTATGAGTGAGTATTAAAGGACAACTTTGGAAATTTTCAACCTTGGCCTTGATTGAGACAGCTCGTTTTGAAATTGGTCCAGTATTGAGGAAAGCAGATGCAGCTGGCAGCTGCGAAATAAGTACAACAGTATACATTGGACAAATGTGTCCCGTACAAGTTCTTGCATTGAAAGTGCTTTTTTTCACCACAGACCCGCTCAGATTGCCAGTTTTATCTCTGTCAACAGCATGCGAAGCGTCTGTCTTACCCTTCACTTGCTCCGGACTGTGTGTGACAAAATCTCACGGGATCTTTGCTTGTTACTGGAAGAAAACTGAGGAGCCATGACTTGTAAAAGTCAGTTGGTTGTCCCATAGTACAGGTGAGAGTTTACTAGGCCGATTGAAGTGTCATGGCTAAATATTTACCTGATTTGGAGAATGTAGATGAGACCTTTGATTTCAGTGGCTGCCAGTACTTATTTAAGCCCGAGTATACGGATGAGGAGTTTGAGTTCCTACAAACAAAGAGCGGATGAGGATAGAGAGAGAGGGGCAACGGGCAGATGAGGGTGAAGCAGCTGCTGCATGTCTGTGAATCTGTGAAGATTGGTTGTGCTCCTGTGAATGCTGTGACTCTATGCCCACAGAGGAAGAATGTCTGCGTTGTAACGAGTGGGACCTGTTGCCCAGTATTTATGGACTTGATGTGTCCAGGGATGATAGAGAAATTACCCAACGCTGTGTAACCACTGTGGTGGGAAAATTATTCACCAAACTGGTCACTGTTGTTCCTCTTAGTTATTTCGCATGTTCTGTCAGGCACTAACTGGTTACTCGTCCTTGTACACACAGCTGTTTTCCCTTTGGAAGAACAACTTCTGATAACACAATCACATCCTGACTCTCCTGATAAGCAGTTCAGGTCCATCCTGACCCAACCTCCTTCATCTCCTAACCCTGTAAGACAGATTTACATTCTTGACTTGATTATCAGTTCCTTTTACACTTTGAGTGTGACTGTGTACTGATCCTTTGCAAAGCTCGATTAAAACACCAGAAAGACAATCTTGGTCATGGGGTCATGGTCTTAATTTTCAGATTTTCAATTTACAATTTGGTGTCAGAAGTGGGATCGCTTGTGTGAGGGTTTCTGGACTCAGGGTCGACGGTGGTAGTGCACACCCTGAGGAGATATTCCCTTCAACCTCAACCTCCCCACAAAGACTGGTGAGAAGGAGGGCCTTAGACCCGAGACCAGACTCACTCAGCGCTGCGATTCAACAATTCTGATTGGTGAGAATCTGAAAATTTATTTAATTGATTTTTAGAAAAATAAAAAAGGGGGAAAAATCAGGTTACTAAAGATGTCAAGATATATGAGTTGAGATGGGAAAGAGTCCCGACAGTTTTTAACCAAGGTTTAGTAGAAACCTGGAGGTGCACTGACGAGTCCAACTTAAAAGAGTTTACTAAGACCACAATACTGTATGGGAAAAATTATCACTGGTTAATTGTCGTATTGTGCAAAGTAAGACTCAGTGTTTACTAAAACCACAATAGTGTATGGAAAAATCATTACTGGGTAATAATTATATTGTGTGAAGTAAGACTCCAAAAAGCATGCGTAGAAGAGTAGAGAATTCCTCTGTACTAATTAATTTTGATTATCTTGTGAGAAAAAGAAAAAAAAGGGGTGAGAGAATTTAATAAGAAACAGCAATGCATTGAAATCAATTATATTATTTTGAGCATACTAATATTGATCAGTTCTGATACTTTTGTATTGGATCGTGGAAATAAGTTGAGGACACAACTATCTTCTAATTTTTTGTCATTATTCTTCAGTTTACCAAAAATGGGTATTTGTAACAGCAAAAATCAAACCAAAAAATAAATAAATAAATAAACAGGATAATGTGGATTTGTCTGCTCCAAACATAAATTACATGAACGTGAACTATGGTGATTCATTTGTGAAACAGATAAATTTTTGGGTGACTGAATGTAACTTTTTGAGCACAGAAGCAATTGACTCCATGTCTTTCCCTATTTGTCTCAGAGATCATCCAGCATTATGAAGTGTTTTAATGTGTACTCTTTGATTTTCACTGCACTCTCGACGTTTTACCATTGTGAACAGGAATGAGGAATTTCAAACTGAATTCACCTTTTTGTACCCAAATTTGAGCTGGCTCACTGGGCTTCTCTGAGAAGTCAGAAATTAATCAAGCATAGCATTCAACCACTAAAACATTGTTTTCTGTTCAGGAATGCAAGTAAATAACTATAATTTGACATCTTAATCAAGAAATAATAATGTGCTTTACTATGTTTTCTGGGTTTTTTTGTAAACAGTAAATTTGAAAATTCATGGATAACAATAATAATTACATTTTAGCATTAGAAATATTTTGGTTAAATTCCCTCTACATACTGGTGTATTAACCATTACAGAAACATAAAAAAATGATTTGGGTATTTCCCAATGCTGTTAATTTAGGATAGCTGTGGCATAAACCTTACATTCCATCCTTACCAGAACCTGTTTGCCATACATTTAAAATATTTTCACACTGCCACTCTAAAAACAAATCCAGCCCCCACACTGGGGTACATTAGGTTTGAGGAGGCAGAAGATAATCCTCTGAATTATTTTTTATATTTGAATTCAATTTTAATTCAGAGGATGTTCTTGCCCTACTTGATTTTTGTTACTGTGCATTTTTATATATTGATACTGACATTCTAATATTCCATCATATACAATAATAGAAATAGTCATACTGATAACTGCATACTCATATCAATTATATTGTATACAAATATATGACCTTTTTTCTTTAATTTCAGGCCGTCAAGTGATGGGCACCGAGCAATGAACCAACCTGAAGTTTCTGGTCCGGCTGAGGAAAAATCTGTCACAAACTGACACAACCCGCTAATCCCTACCCGACTCATAGCTCGCACAGCACACTAAGTCCTGTTACTTTTTGACACACCTCCTAAATAACATACACATTAAACAATCTATGAACTTTGATAATCATATATTGTAAAATTGTATATATTGTAAAATCTCCCTGTGTTGTGAGTGTTTGTTTGAAAATACCCCTCTGTTGTGATTGGCTGTCATGAAGAACATCTGTGCTGTGATTAGCTGTTGCAAAATCCCCCTTTATTCAGATTGGCTGTTTGAAAATGACCTTGTATTGTGATTGGATGTCATGAAAAACATCTGTGCTGTGATTGGCTATTGTAAAATCAGCCTGTAATGTTTTTGGCTGTTGAGAAGTACCTCTTCATTCTGATTGGTTGCTGGAAAATCCCCTGTATTCTGATTGGCCGTTGCAAAAACCCCTGCATTCTGATTGGTTGTTTGAAAATGACCCCGTATTGTGATTGGCTGTCGTGAAAAACATCTGTGCTGTGATTGGCTATTGTAAAATCACCCTGTATTGTGATTGGGTGTTGTAAAATCCCACTGTAATGTGATTGGCTGTTGAGAAATACCTCTTTATTCTGATTGGTTGCTGGAAAATCCCCCTGTATTGTGATTGGCTGTTGTAAAATCCCACTGTAATGTGATTGGCTGTTGAGAAGTACCTCTTTATTCTGATTGGTTACTGGAAATTCCCCCTGTATTGTGATTGGCTGTTGTAAAATCCCACTGTAATGTGATTGGCTGTTGAGAAGTACCTCTTTATTCTGATTAGTTACTGGAAATTCCCCCTGTATTGTGATTGGCTGTTGTAAAATCCCACTGTAATGTGATTGGCTATTGAGAAATACCTCTTTATTCTGATTGGTTGCTAGAAAATCCCCCTATATTCTGATTGGTTGTTTGAAAATAACCCTGTATTGTGATTGGCTGTCATGAAAAACATCCGTGCTGTGATTGGCTGTTTTAAAATCCCCCTGCATTGTGATTGGCTGTTGTAAAATTCCCCTGTATTCTGATTGGCTATTGTAAAATCCCCCTGTATTGTGATTGGCTGTTGTAAAATACCCCTGCATTCTGATTGGCTGTTGGAAAATCCTCTTGTGCTGTGATTGGCTGTTGTAAAATCCCACTGCATTGTGATTGGCTGTTGTAAAATTCCCCTGTATTCTGATTGGCTGTTGTAAAATCCCCCTGCATTCTGATTGGCTGTTGGAAAATCCTCCTGTGCTGTGATTGGCTGTTGTAAAATCCCACTGCATTGTGATTGGCTGTTGTAAAATCCCCCTGCATTCTGATTGGCTGTTGCAAAATCCTCCTGTGCTGTGATTGGCTGTTGTAAAATCCCACTGCATTGTGATTGGCTGTTGTAAAATTCCCCTGTATTCTGATTGGCTGTTTGAAAATCACCCTGTTTTGTGATTGGCTGTTGAGAAATACCTCTTTATTCTGATTGGTTACTGGAAAATCCCCCTGTATTCTGATTGGCTGTTTGAAAATCCCTCTGTATTCTGATTGGCTGTTGCAAAATCCCCCTGTATTCTGATTGTCTGTTTGAAAATCCCACTGTAATGTGATTGGTTGTTGTAAAATCCCCCTGCATTGTGATTGGCTGTTGGAAAATCCCACTGCACTGTGATTGGCTGTTGGAAAATCCCCCTGTATTCTGATTGGCTGTTGTAAAATCCCCCTGTATTGTAATTGGCTGTTGGAAAATCCCACTTTAATGTGATTAGCTGTTGAGAAGTACCTCTTTATTCTGATTGGTTGCTGGAAAATCCCCCTGTATTCTAATTGGCTGTTGGAAAATCCCCCTGTATTGTGACTGGCTGTTGTAAAGTATCCCTATATTCTGATTGGCCGTTGCAAAACAACCCTGCATTGTGATTGGTTGTTTGAAAGTCACCCTGTTTTGTGATTGGCTGTTGTAAAATCCCCCTGTATTCTGATTGGCTATTGGAAAATTCCCCTGTATTCTGATTGGCTGTTGAGAAATACCTCTTTATTCTGATTGGTTGCTGGAAAATCCACCTGTATTGTGACTGGCTGTTGTAAAATCCCCCTATATTCTGATTGACCGTTGCAAAACAACCCTGCATTCTGATTGGTTGTTTGAAAATGACTCCGTATTGTGACTGGCTGTCATGAAAAACATCTGTGCTGTGATTGGCTGTTGTAAAATCCCCCTGCATTGTGATTGGCTGTTGTAAAACCCCCCTTTATTCTGATTGGCTGTTTTAAAATCCCCCTGTATTCTGATTGGCTATTGGAAAATCCCCCTGTATTCTGATTGGCTGTTGGAAAATCCCACTGTAATGTGATTGGCTGTTGAGAATTACCTCTTTATTCTGATTGGTTGCTGGAAAATCCCCCTGTATTGTGACTGGCTGTTGTAAAATCCCCCTGCATTCTGATTGGCTGTTGGAAAATCCTCCTGTGCTGTGATTGGCTGTTGTAAAATCCCACTGCATTGTGATTGGCTGTTGTAAAATTCCCCTTTATTCTGATTGGCTGTTGTAAAATTCCCCTTTATTCTGATTGGCTGTTGTAAAATCCCCCTGCATTCTGATTGGCTGTTGGAAAATCCTCCTGTGCTGTGATTGGCTGTTGTAAAATCCCACTGCATTGTGATTGGCTGTTGTAAAATCCCCCTGCATTCTGATTGGCTGTTGGAAAATCCTCCTGTGCTGTGATTGGCTGTTGTAAAATCCCACTGCATTGTGATTGGCTGTTGTAAAATTCCCCTGTATTCTGATTGGCTGTTTGAAAATCACCCTGTTTTGTGATTGGCTGTTGAGAAATACCTCTTTATTCTGATTGGTTACTGGAAAATCCCCCTGTATTCTGATTGGCTGTTTGAAAATCCCTCTGTATTCTGATTGGCTGTTGCAAAATCCCCCTGTATTCTGATTGTCTGTTTGAAAATCCCACTGTAATGTGATTGGTTGTTGTAAAATCCCCCTGCATTGTGATTGGCTGTTGGAAAATCCCACTGCACTGTGATTGGCTGTTGTAAAATTCCCCTGTATTCTGATTGGCTGTTGTAAAATCCCCCTGCATTCTGATTGGCTGTTGGAAAATCCTCCTGTGCTGTGATTGGCTGTTGTAAAATCCCACTGCATTGTGATTGGCTGTTGTAAAATTCCCCTGTATTCTGATTGGCTGTTGTAAAATCCCCCTGCATTCTGATTGGCGTTGCAAAATCCTCCTGTGCTGTGATTGGCTGTTGGAAAATCCCACTGCATTGTGATTGGCTGTTGTAAAATTCCCCTGTATTCTGATTGGCTGTTTGAAAATCACCCTGTTTTGTGATTGGCTGTTGAGAAATACCTCTTTATTCTGATTGGTTACTGGAAAATCCCCCTGTATTCTGATTGGCTGTTTGAAAATCCCTCTGTATTCTGATTGGCTGTTGCAAAATCCCCCTGTATTCTGATTGTCTGTTTGAAAATCCCACTGTAATGTGATTGGTTGTTGTAAAATCCCCCTGCATTGTGATTGGCTGTTGGAAAATCCCACTGCACTGTGATTGGCTGTTGTAAAATTCCCCTGTATTCTGATTGGCTGTTGTAAAATCCCCCTGCATTCTGATTGGCTGTTGGAAAATCCTCCTGTGCTGTGATTGGCTGTTGTAAAATCCCACTGCATTGTGATTGGCTGTTGTAAAATTCCCCTTTATTCTGATTGGCTGTTGTAAAATTCCCCTTTATTCTGATTGGCTGTTGTAAAATTCCCCTTTATTCTGATTGGCTGTTGTAAAATCCCCCTGCATTCTGATTGGCTGTTGGAAAATCCTCCTGTGCTGTGATTGGCTGTTGTAAAATCCCACTGCATTGTGATTGGCTGTTGTAAAATCCCCCTGCATTCTGATTGGCTGTTGGAAAATCCTCCTGTGCTGTGATTGGCTGTTGTAAAATCCCACTGCATTGTGATTGGCTGTTGTAAAATTCCCCTGTATTCTGATTGGCTGTTTGAAAATCACCCTGTTTTGTGATTGGCTGTTGAGAAATACCTCTTTATTCTGATTGGTTACTGGAAAATCCCCCTGTATTCTGATTGGCTGTTTGAAAATCCCTCTGTATTCTGATTGGCTGTTGCAAAATCCCCCTGTATTCTGATTGTCTGTTTGAAAATCCCACTGTAATGTGATTGGTTGTTGTAAAATCCCCCTTCATTGTGATTGGCTGTTGGAAAATCCCACTGCACTGTGATTGGCTGTTTGAAAATCCCCCTGTATTCTGATTGGCTGTTGTAAAATCCCCCTGTATTGTAATTGGCTGTTGGAAAATCCCACTTTAATGTGAGTAGCTGTTGAGAAGTACCTCTTTATTCTGATTGGTTGCTGGAAAATCCCCCTGTATTCTAATTGGCTGTTGGAAAATCCCCCTGTATTGTGACTGGCTGTTGTAAAGTATCCCTATATTCTGATTGGTCGTTGCAAAACAACCCTGCATTCTGATTGGTTGTTTGAAAATCACCCTGTTTTGTGATTGGCTGTTGTAAAATCCCCCTGTATTCTGATTGGCTATTGGAAAATTCCCCTGTATTCTGATTGGCTGTTGAGAAATACCTCTTTATTCTGATTGGTTGCTGGAAAATCCCCCTGTATTGTGATTGGCTGTTGTAAAATCTCCCTATATTCTGATTGGCCGTTGCAAAACAACCCTGCATTCTGATTGGTTGTTTGAAAATGACTCCGTATTGTGACTGGCTGTCATGAAAAACATCTGTGCTGTGATTGGCTATTGTAAAATCCCCCTGCATTGTGATTGGCTGTTGTAAAACCCCCCTTTATTCTGATTGGCTGTTTTAAAATCCCCCTGTATTCTGATTGGCTATTGGAAAATCCCCCTGTATTCTGATTGGCTGTTGGAAAATCCCACTGTAATGTGATTGGCTGTTGAGAATTACCTCTTTATTCTGATTGGTTACTGGAAAACCCCCCGGTATTGTGACTGGCTGTTGTAAAATCTCCCTATATTCTGATTGGCCGTTGCAAAACAACCCTGCATTCTGATTGGTTGTTTGAAAATGACTCCGTATTGTGACTGGCTGTCATGAAAAACATCTGTGCTGTGATTGGCTATTTTAAAATCCCCCTGCATTGTGATTGGCTGTTGTAAAACCCCCCTTTATTCTGATTGGCTGTTTTAAAATCCCCCTGTATTCTGATTGGCTATTGGAAAATCCCCCTGTATTCTGATTGGCTGTTGGAAAATCCCACTGTAATGTGATTGGCTGTTGAGAAATACCTCTTTATTCTGATTGGTTGCTGGAAAATCCCCCTGTATTGTGATTGGCTGTTGTAAAATCTCCCTATATTCTGATTGGCTGTCAAAAAAACACATCTGTGCTTTGATTGGTTGTTGGAAAAATTACTTGTATTTCATTGGCTGTTACGTACTGTGACAGGCCTAATGAAAACCCATCATTTCATGTTCAGTAAGCCCTCTTAACTATCCGTAACTCAAAAACACTAACTTAAAACTTAAAAAAGAAGATGTTTTTCTGTGTCATACAATATTATTTATGTATAAAGGAAGAGTGCTGAGAAATGTACTCAAAAAAGTGAGGCAGTCAGTTTCAGTAATTTTTTTTTTCTTTTGGCCATCTGTAAACCGTGTAGCAACTCAAAGCCTCTGGAAATCTGGTTTAAAATAAAGTATCTATCAACGTCATGTAACTAACAATATCAGGAAAGTGTGCAAAAACTATATCTTTAACTACAATATTTCATATTTGTATTAAAACTAATTTCTAACATTTTTCAGGTGTTTATACAGAACCTAGGTTGTATGAGACACTGACTTACCTGCAGTCGATGGATGTTGACACGCCTCCAATTTTGTAGAAGCAAAGACGCGTACCAGCACAGAAGCGTAGCAATGCACTGTTGAGGAAAGGGTCAGCAACAACATATAACATATTTTAACCACTTACAAAAATTTGTATCAGTTTAAATGTACATTATATTTTGAATATTTTCTCAGCTTCACCTTTCTACCAGGCAGCCTTTTCTCATGGTATACTGCTGTTATATAAGACAAATATCGCGCTCTCCAAACCAACCATGTATTAAGTAAGTAGTGCTTCTGCTAAGACTCGGGCGGCTTTGGAGATATGATATTTGGCTTGTATAAAGGTGAGATCCTGTTGGAAAGGCTGGCTGACAGGAAGGTAAAGCTGTGAAAATATTTGAAATATTGCATAAAGTTAAATACTTTTTTGTTGGGAAGAACACTTTCAAGTGGTTAAAATATTTTGCTGCTAACCCTGTCTAAAGCAGTACACTGTTTAGCTCATCTGCATCGGTACTCCTGCTGCTTCTCCAAACCAGAAGCAGGCAACTAACATCTACTGTGGGCAATACACTGACTATGGATAAGTACCCTATACAAACACACTTCGAATAACAGGAACCATCCTTTTAACAGTTATGAAGGTACTGTGTGGCATACTTCTGACCATTTAGTGTAAACCTAGCAACTATAAAGGCGCATTATGCAGTTTTGGAAAAGAAATTCAAACTCAGAAAAGTAATAATACAAACGCAAATATTGATATATTTTCATAACTGAATAAATAAGGGATCCTAAGAGGGAAATGAGGTCCCTAAAACACTGTCTGAAGCCAGAAAGTTGGGTCCCTGCAAAAAAAAGAAACAATATGAAAATTATGCTCTTTGAGGACAATTTGTTTATTCTGTAATTATTTATTAATTCAGTCAGTCATGTATGTATCCGTGAATATTCTTTTTTGATTCAAAATTCTTTCCCAAAACTACAAGTGTACCTTTAAAAACAAGATCTTTAAAATTGTCACATAACAGGTTATGAACACTACATATCTTTTTTACAATGGTTCAATGCAAATTTATTACATAAACAAGTTCAAATACAATGTGTACTGAAAGCCTGTAGACTACATTAGCAATCTGAACAAGATGAGCTAAACAGTTGTCAACATGGACAACAACATATTCATGTCGCAGACCATGCTGTAACTGAGTGAGCCACTAAAGTTCACTATTCCTTTTCAGAATCCACTAATCTTGTTTAGATCTTGAATTCTAAAATTGTGTCGTCGAGTCATTCTTGACTCTGCAGCCGTGGTTTGCAGCTCTAATTTGCAGCTCTAAGTGAATTTAAAAGTGTTGGTCAGTCTTTTTGGGATGCATCAACAATCTGGTGAGGTTGATCACCACATCACCTTCTGCAGTGACAGATCCTTATAGGCTGGTAGTGAACCAGAGTCCCAGTGATTCACCCCAAGATCTGGCTGTGGCTCAGAAAGACAATGCACTAATCGCATCCAGTGAAAACAATGGAAACTAAGGTGAGCAAAGAATTTTGATTATGGTTGATTGTCATAAAAATGCTGTATACACAAGTCCGATAGATCTGTTTTCATTCTACTGTTTAGTGCTCTTGATTGCAGAGAAGGTAAGATAACTTTTAAGTGTGCCACTACTGGACTAATGACATTTATTTGATTTGTTTGGGGTGGTGCTGCTACTAACAATTATTTTTAATATTTCAGAATTTATTATTTCAGAACTAATGTATTGATTAATCAATCAGTTGGTTGGACTATAAAATGTCAAAAAAAAGTGTGAAAATCACTTGATCAGCGTTTCTTGAAGCCCAAGATGACGTCCTCAAATGTCTTCTTTTGTCCACAAACTAGATAGATTCAGTTTACTGTCACAGAGGACTAAAAAAAACACACATTTGAATATATTCACACTAAAAACAGACTATTGAGACTTTTTTTCTTTAAAAAATTACTCAAAGTGATTAATCAATTATCAGAATTATTGGTGATTAATTTGATAGTTGATTAATTATCTTTTAACCAATTACATGTTACAGCTCTAGTTTGGGGTGGCTGTCATATATATAATCAACACAGCCCAAGTGGCCAAAAAATACACTTCATAGGTTTCAAAACTTCTCACCTGCAGTTGAAATTTAGCCAGCTAACTGTCTGTCTAACACTGGCACATTTACAGAAATGCTGATTAGGTTATCCCTAGAACTAAATGAAAATGAGGAGTCACGTGGGTACGCTGAGCAGGATGGCAGCACTGTAGGAGGGCTCAGACCACTCGCAACTAATTTAATTGTTTAATCCATATTTATCTGCCTACCTTGAGCTAAATATTGATAGACTTTATCCCAGAAAAGTTCTTAGTACTTTGACTACATTATTGGCGGTGAAAAATGGCGACAACGTCGAAATATTTTAAGAATATGGGCCACATAGCTACTCATAGCTACAAGCTAGCTGCTAATGAGGACAAGTCTCCCGACGAAGCTGCAGAACAGAAAATAAGTATGGAAAAAATCTTTGCTGAAATAACCAAACTGAGTACTAAACTGACGGAAGTAGCTGCTGATGTAGTGACCATCAAAGAAACCACCACCGAGCTGAAAAACTCTGTCAGCGGGCTACAGGTACGAGTGGAGGAGGCGGAGGAGCGAATCTCCCAGCTGGAGGACACGACTGAGGGCCTTGTGACAAACACCGGTACCATGGGGAAAAAGGTGGATATGCTATGGGACCGTGTGCAAATCCTGGAGAATCATTGCAAAAGAAACAACGTAAGATTGGTGGGACTGGCGGAGACATACGAGAGCAGAATTAGTTTACAGTCACCTTTAAAAGTAGGAATTCCTGTAGTTTAGCTGAAAAGTAGGCTACAGGTCTCTGTCTGTCTCCGTGGTCCTGGAGTAACACTCAACACTCTTTGTCTACAGTCTGAGCGAAAGGTCGGTTTGGATCTGGTAACCCAAGAGTTGGAGTCGTCAGAGTCTTCCGAAGGACAGGTTTTAAGTCAACAAATGTTTACCCTGCATCAGCAGTCCATGTCACTTTACTATGTGCTTCTAGGCCTCACCCAGGTGCGATTGCACTCAGGGGGCCCTTGAGGACACCAGTGAAAACACCAGTGGGAATGAAGGGCCTGCAACAGGAACACAAAAGGCATAACGTGTTTCTTTATGATTGAGTTTGAAAATGTTTTAAAATGCTTTTACTCTTTTTTGGGAGAGGGATTTGCCCTCACATGTCATCACATGACCCAAAAATGTCACTTGTTGTTGGACAAACTGCAGTTTTGACGAGCTAGCTTTGTGACCTTCTTCATCCAAATGTTTCAAATGTGTCTTTTTCACACTGAGCTTGAGTAATCATGCACTTCCTGGTGACAGATTTAATGAGCTCAAACTTTGTTTTGAATTTCATACCTGATTTTTTGTTTTGTTTTGTGGGAATGATTACACCTGCCTTTAATCAAGTGATAAAGCCTAGTGTAATACCGTCAACAGCCACTTTTTTTTTTTTTATTTGAGTGGATATTATGGTTGACAGGGTCTTTAATTAGATTTTGGTGTGATCACAATTAGTTGCATGCCTCTGATAAGACTGACCTGCAGTGTATCATTCTTTCACGGGGCGCTCGGCAAAGTGCCCCTGACCTGCAGCTAAGTAGCCAATCCGGTTATGGTTGCTAGGGAAAAATTATTAAGAATTGGCCTATCAATGTCACCAAATTTAATGCCGGTGGGGCGCTGGAAATGTAGCCGCAACTGCTACGTAAAATGTGTGAAGGTTTATGATTGCTAGAGCTACGTGAGGAGCCAGTGATAGGTTTTTTTTGTAGTGCGACTCCCAGACTCTGTCCTACAGCGGGAGAAAAAAAACTATGGTGACGAGGAAGAGAGATGATGGCGATGGCGATGGCGATGGCAGTGACAACTGGAGTTCAAGCACAGCTTCCACCAAATTCGGTGAAATTATTAATGTACCCTTTTGCGAGACGAACGACGGAGGAAAAACTTCTCGTTAAGGAGCTGGGACCCGACAAACCTGAAATGAACATTTCCCAGCAAACCAAGGAGAAAGATAAATTGTACAGAGTTTTTGTCTGAGCTGGTTGAACCGTAAGACGTGGCTGGCAGGTTGTGGAGCAGCCAATGCACTTTTCTGTTTCCCCTGTATCCTCTTCAGAAGTGACAAATGTGATTCAACTTGGACAAAGACTGGACTAACTGACTTAAAGCACCTCTCTGAACGGATCAAGAAGCATGAGAGGTCCAAAATTCACATGGAAAACTGCATAAAGCTAGCTGTGCTCGGAAAGATTAGCATCGCAATGCAGCTAGATGATGGGCACCGCATTGCTGTAAGAAGGCACAATGAAGAGGTTGATAAAAACCGTAATATTTTATCCAAAATAAATGTAAAATTTTGTGGTGCTTTTGAATTAGCAATGCAGGGACATGATGAAAGGGATTCCTAAGACAACACCGGGATATTCAGAGGTTTAGTCAACTTAATGGCATCCATTGATTGGGACTTGAGGGAGCACCTTGAAAATGCGACCGTATTTAAAGGCACCTCGAAGACAGTTCAGAACAAGCTCCTGGACTGTATGCTGGCAGTTCTGAGAGAACAGATCATAGATGAAGTAAAGACAGCTGAGTTTTTAGCAATCCAGGCAGATGAAACTACCGACATTTCCACACACTGTCAGCTAGTCCTGGTACTAAGGTACATTGATGGACGCAACAATATACAGGAGCGGTTCTATGAAATCATCAAGCTACCCAACAGCTATGCGGATTCAATAGCCAGTGCCTTATTGGAGAGGCTGCACAGCATCCTTCCCGAGGGACAAGAAAAAAAGTTGATGGCCCAGGCATATGATGGGGCTGCGGTAATGAGGGGTGCCACTGGAGGAGTGCAGCGAAAGGTGCAGGACATCTATGCAAACGCTCACTACATTCACTGTCATGCCCATCAGTTAAAGCTGGTAATGCAGCAGGCAACTTCCCACATCCCTCAGATCATTCACTTTTTTACTGACATGGGGGGATTTGCTTCTTTTTTCTCAAAAGCGAGCAAGAGAACTGCAGTGCTAGATGAGATGGTGGCGCACCGACTTCCAAGTGCATCGTCAACACGTTGGAACTTCAACAGTGGTGCAGTCAACACAGTCTATGAGCACAAGAATGATCTGGTGAAGTGTTTTCAGACCATCTGGAACAGTGAAGCGTTTGATAGCCCTACGAAGAGAGAGGCTGGAGGCTATGTGAGAATGCTGGAAGATGAAGCTTTGTGTTTTTTCCTAGCCTTGTTCCATAAGATCATGCCACATGTGGACATGCTGTATAATCAACTCCAGAAGAGGAACATCGATGCTGTCTACATCGCAGGAATCACCCAGACATTCATGAATCGCATGCAGGCTATCAGGTATGTTAAATGCATTATTATGTAGCCTAGCCTAATTGTTAATTCTCTGCATAAATTATGTGTAGCCTTAAATGCTTATATGTCATCTTATTCAAATAATTAATTAATGTGAAATTTAGATGAAATATAATTGCTAGTAATATAACAACCTTGGGTTTGGTTAATATATCCCTATTCGGTTTTCACAACTGATTCATAAAACTTATGTATTGGATCAGGGAAGCTGTTCCTAATCTGGCTGAGGATGAGGAGTACAGGGGACCTGTTCAGGAGCCACCCACAAAGAAACGGAGAACATTGGGAGAAGACACGCAGCACCATTTGGCACTGGAGGTCAGCACTTGCTTACACACACAGAGACACAGAGAAACACAGGGCCCTATCTTGAGCTCGTGCCTTAGGGTCGTGTCTTGTGCTGATCGAAAGCGTAAGTGGAAGGTGGGAGGTGCAATGGATTTAATTTATTCAAGGTGTGTCCAAATCCAACCTTGTTGTCTTGTGCCAGGGGCGGGAGTGATATTTTGCCCTGCCCCGCCCTTTGCGCCACCAGCGCAAAGCGGGATAGACCTATCAGACGTGCCCAAGTGCCCTCATTAATTCACAGGCGAGTTTAGGCCGAACATGCAATAAACCAATCAGAAAGTCAGCTCTCATCACCTTTGAGAGGCAGGTGCGCCAGCAGCGCAAGTGGAGGCAGCATGACGGCGGATTTACCAGGAAGAAACAAAGAGAAAAGATTTTTAAAGTGAGGAGACGGATCTCCTGGTAAGAGAAGTGAAAACGCGATATATGGAGATAGCAGGACGTCTCCAAAACAGCTTCACGCCGAAATAGTTTACAGTAACGCCTGCAAGAAACTTTACAACAAATGAACCGCAAATGTCATGCAGATATGTAACTGGTTATATTTTAACCTGAAGCACGTTGAAAGTATGTTATATTTCATAATTAATTGTTATAATCATCATCATTATTAACTTTGCTGGCTGAGGATCGGGGGAGAGAGATGGTGCAGTAGAGAGGGGAGGCGAACCGATCCAGTCTAGCTGCAAAGCTTCCTGGTTCCACTGGCCCACCTGAGCCAGGTGAAGGCACAGATACGCGGCTGTCTGTGCTCCTTCTTCTTCTCCTCTCCCACCTAATCATCATCTCCTCCTCCCATCCTCGCTCCTCTGACCCGCTGTGAAATAATCAGAGAGAGTTTCCTAAGTTTGAAGTGCACAAAATTACGCAGATATATCCAACTAGCTATGATAGAAGCACACATAACATTTTCTCTCAGGTTGGGCCACCTTGTGCGGTCAAATATAGTGTCTTGTATATTTTCTATGTTATAGATCATAATTGTTTAAACATTGTTTTTCTGGATCATAACAAACACGCAGACATAAACACTACAGCTGCTCCACCTGTCATGCTGACTCATCTGATAAAGACTATCAGACAGCTGTGATCCTGTTTGCAGGTCTGCTGAGATTTATTGGGCTCACACGAATGCACGACTTTTAAACATAAATGAAAGGTGTTTGGTGATTGTGGAGATGAGGGTGCGCACCTCAGCCAAGGGCAAGACACACACATACCTGCACTATTAACTTCAATATTCACACTTTATTGCTGGTGGATATGTTCAAAGGACACTTCACTAATCGACACTCCTGTGGAGAATAAAGACTAATGTAAATTAAGGTGTTTGGTGATTGTGGAGCAATTGCGCCGCCAGCGCAAATGATTTTGCTATCTTACGCCAGCGCAAGTGCCATTTTTGCCATGTGGGTAAGATAGCAAACGCGCTTGCGCTGGGTCTGTGCCGCTGTGGGTGTGAGGTCTAAACATGAAGGCGTGGCCCGGCGTGTGTGCTATCTTGTGCTGAGCACATTGGAGTAAAACGCGCTTGCGCTTTAGACCAGCCAAAACCTGGTCGAAGCGCAAAGTCTGTGGTTTTTCAGCACAAGATAGCACCTGGCAGGCTTGGCCGAAACACACACACGTCTTCACAATCACAAAACACCTTCATTTATGATCATTCTCTTCCTCCCACTTGAGTGTCGATTAGTTAAGTGTTATTCAAACATATTTTCTTATCAGCAATAAAAAGTAAATATTGAAGTTAAAAGCTTTCACGTGTGTCTCACGCTTGGCTGAAGTGTACACGTCTCTACAATCACAGAACACTTTTCTTCTTTTAAGATGAACTCACTAATGAGGAAAAGAATTATAATTATAAAGCCTAAAGATTGTCTTTATCGGATGAGTCAGCATGACAGCTGGAGCAGCTGTAGTGTGTGTCTGCCTGTTTGTTATGATCCAGAAAAACAATGATTGAACAATTATGATCTATAACATACAAAATATACAGACACTATATTTGACCATAGGAGTCCGGCCCAACCTGAGAGAAAAAAGTTATGTGTGCTTCTGTCATAGCTGGTTGGATAGATCCGTGCGTAATTTTGCACACTCCAAACTTCAGAACAGAACAACTTGTTTCGCAGCGGGACAGAGGAGGGAGGATGAGAGGAGGAGATGAGGATTAGGTGGGAGAGGAGAAGAAGGAGGAGCACAGACCACCGCTTAACTGCTCCTCCACCTGGCTCAGGTGTGCCAGGTGGAGCCGGGAAGCTTCGCGGCCTCTGGATCTGTTCGCCTCCCCTCTCTACTACACCATCTCTCTCCCCGCTCCTCAGCCAGTAAAATTAATAATGATGATGATGCTAATAATTAATTATAAATTACAACACAGTTTCAAGGTGCTTCAGGTTCAAACATAACCAGTTACATATCTGCATGACATTTGCAGTTCATATTTATTGTATATAAACTATTTCGGCGTGAAGCTGTTTTGGAGACATCCTGCTGTCTCCATATATTGCGTGCTCTTGCGCATTCTCTTCTGGAACCAGGAGATCTGTCTCCTTGCTTTGAAAATCTTTTCTCTTTGTTTCCTCCTGGTAAATCTGCCGTCATGCTGCCTCCGCTTGCGCTGCTGGCGCAACTGCCTCTTGAAAGGTGATGAGAGCTGACTTTCTGATTGGTTTATTGCAAGTTCGGCCTAAACTCCCCTGTGAATTAATGAGGGCACTTGGGCACGTCTGATAGGTCTATCCTGCTTTGCACTGGTGGCGCAAAGGGCGGGGCAGGGCGAAATATCACTCCCACCCCTGGCACAAGACAGCAAAGTTGGATTTGGACACACCTTGAATAAATTAAATCCATTGCGCCTCCCGCCTTCCACTTACGCTTTTGATCAGCACAAGACACGACCCTAAGGCACGAGCATGTTTTACCCTGAGCACAAGATAGCAAACGTGCCCAGCCACGCCTTCCTTTTGCCTTCATGTTTAGACCTCACACCCACAGCGGCACAGACCCAGCGCAAGCGCGTTTGCTATCTTATGCACATAGCAAAAATGGCACTTGCGCCAGGCTAAGATAGGGCCCACAGAGACACACAGAGGAACAGACACACAGAGACACAGAGGAACAGAGAGAAACAAAGACATCATCAAAAAAATCTAATGAAGATGCTCACCACTTGATATAGTAGTCCAGACTCAAATGTTTATTGTCATATGATATCTATGAATAATTACAGTTAACCATTTTGGTTTATTACACAATATAGGCTAGCTATTCAGAACATTGATTGTAGTGAGACGTGAAGACCTAATTCTTTACCTTTTTTATAATTGTATGTTATCACATAGGTATGTGACACCGTCATGAGCCATGCCAAGGAGAGGTTTTCTTTCACCAAGCACCTCATCAGTGCCACTGTCTTGCAAGGAGACTTGTTCCAACAACACAGCAGAAAGTTCCCAGATTCAGCACTGGAAACCACGGTGGAAACCTATCCCTCATTGGACAAGGCCAGACTTAAAACAGAACTGTCCCTGATCTACGAGAATGAGGAGTTCCAGAGTTGCAAAGGTGCACTGGCTCTCTATCAGGTTTTGATGGAAAACGACCTTGGAGAAACATTCACTGAAACTGTAAGTCTTCTCAACATCATCATCACAACACCAATGACAACATCAGAGTCTGAGTGGTGCTTTTCTACATTAAAGAGGATAAAAACTTTCCTTAGAAACACTATGTCACAAGATCGGCTCAAAGCTCTGGGTATGCTCTGACCCAAGATTGTACTATATCTCTTTTGAGATGGTGAAACTTGCCCTACATTGGACTGGACAATGCAAGTTAGACTGGCCCATTATAGAAAAATCTTTATCCTTTCCCTTTACACCCATAGAGTTCCTCTCTCAAAATTCAGGGAGAATCTCTAACCCTATTATGTTGCATTCCAAGGAATTTTGGATGAAGATACACAAAATGATTAAATTATCTCATTCTAAACAGCCATATTGGTCTTTGTGGCAAAATCCTGCAATCTGTATTGGTAAAACACCAGTCTACTGGAAGAGTTGGCACAACCATGGAATATGTACGCTGGATAATTTGTATGATGGTAAAGTGTTTATGTCTTATATTGATGTATTGAGTAAATATAATCTAAATGGAAAGGATCATTTTTGGAAATATGTTCAGACAAGGCACTGTGTTATGTCACTAGACTGGCAAACTGAAGACAACCATATTTTAGAGTATTTGGTTTTGCCATCACACCATCACAGAGCCTCGATATTTTACAGAAGAATGAACTCTACACTCAGTACTGATCTAAACATTTTGAAGGTTTTATGGGAAAATGACTTTGGGGTTGTTCTTGGGAATGAGGAATGGAGGGAAATAATCTCACAATGTGGGAAATTTTTAAGGGAATGTAAAGGCAAATGTACACAATATAAGATTGTACAAAAATATTATTGGACTCCTGTGAGACTGAATAGATTAGGCCTCATGAACAACTCATTGTGCTGGAAGTGTCAAAATGATAACGGTACTCTGATACATTGTTTGTGGGAATGTCCAATTATCAAGCACTTCTGGATGGTTGTCGTACGTATTCTAAGTGATTGGTTAGAAAGACCTGTGCCACTTTGTCCTACACTGTGTTTACTGGGTAACAAAGGACAGATAGATAATATATCAAAAGGAAAATTCTCTGTTATCATGGTTGGGGTCTCAGTGGCAGCTAGGATTATTCTTAAAGGGGACCTATTATGCTTTTTCCTCTTTTCTGACCTATAAATGTTGTCACAATGTTGGATACTTGTGTTAAACGATTCCAAAGCGTCAAATAATGAGGTTCATGCATTTGGAAGCAAGCCCCGCAAGCTGTTTTGGATGGCTCTGCACGCTGTGTTTTACTGTCTTTTTTTAACGGTGTAGTAACATTGACGTCAATGCGTGCCAGACTTACTTATATGGTCATTGCCCGGCATGTGCTCTAGGCCTGCCCGCTCCCCCGCTCTGCTTCGTAAATTATATCGCTGCTCTGAGTGGTGAACTATTAAGTGAGATTAATGTGTTAGCGAGCTATGTTGTGTCTAAACACAGGATTTTCAGTGTGACGAATGTGGCTCTCTTTTAACCTGGTAACCATGGTAACTACTAAACTCATAACGTGGTCACAAGCAGGTTATGTTCAGAGTTTCAAATTAAATTGTCTGTAAAACGCGCTATTCTTTAACAAATTTTTGTCCTTAGCTTTTAAACTGAGGGAGGACGTTACATTGAAAAATTACTGAGCTGTATGCTCGTAATATCACCGAACGAATCCATGTAATGTAAAAATGTAACAGCAGCACAAACTGTCTGCATCGCGCTGTCATGATGGTAACCTCCGTTTGGTGATGCAGAGTCATTTTTCCCGTTTGCTCCAGATCATATTAACATTTTAAATTGACATTGTATATAATCCACACACTAAAATAATGATGAAGCAACTACAGACACTTTGAATACTTTTTACTGTTATCTGTTTTGTCTCTGTGATTTTGCAGCTCAGATCACTGATTAGAAAATTCATCATCATTTATCACAGCCAATCTTAAATCAGTTACACTCATTTTACGTTGGTTTGGTCAAAAACTTCAGTGATGTCCATGTCTCTGTCATCATAGGACAGTGTCAGACAGACTTAATCATGTTTAAATCTGCTGTATGGAGTTTTATTGTTTAATGTGCGGTTTTCATGTTAGAATAAACGGCAGCATTAAGACCGCATTTAGTCCATCAGTCATTTTCTGACATCATTCTTCTTCTCCTGCTTTATTTGCAGCAACAATGTTGCTTTTGCCGTAATGTATTTTGTATATTTTCCACAGCTCATAATTATAACAACTTGATGATTTTGACTTAAGTAAGGCTCGCGATCGCTTCATTTCATGTGGAAGAAGAGTCAAATGACGCAACAAACGCCCCTTTTATATGAATGCGCACAGAGTCTGAAGACGAAAGCCTGGATTGACAAAGTGAGTTGATAACCACCATCATGATACCCGTTATCTCTGATTGCAGTTTTAGGCTTTGTCATGCAGAGAAAGCCTGGCTGTGTTGAGCTTCCTTCGTAGCACAGCCCCCTGCTTTCCTAAAGAGGCGAGCACCAGGCAGAAGTGGATAGAGTTGCTTTTTCCCGGCCAGCAATGGAAAAATACCTCCGTGTTTGTCTGTCTATGGCACTTCACAGGGGACTGTTTTGTCAACACGGGCCAATACGAAGCTGGGTTAGCCGGTAGCCAAGCTCGGCAGCGCTTGTCAGCCCTTCGGAAGTCCTCGGGAGTGTGACCAATCACAGCGGAGTGGGCTCGGTGGGAGGCGTAAATGGAGGAGGGCCGGGGGGCGGAGTAAAGTACACAGACCGTTTTCGCGGGATGCAGAAAATACAAGGAAGAGATGCAGCGAGAGGCACAGCGTCCTGACGATCTACAAAGCTTTCTGTGCGGGCGATCGTGTGTAGCTGCTCTATAGGAGTCCAAAATCAAATACAAAGGCCCGAAATTGAGTATAATAGGTCCCCTTTAAACACTGGAAAACTCGGAAAGCCTTACCGTTTAAAGAATGGGTAAATATGATGATAAAGACTGCTTCATATGAATGTATGCTTTATAAGTTGAATAATAGAGATGGTACCACAGCGCCAGAATGGGAACCATTTTGGTCCTACATTACTTTTACTGTCAGTCAGTAGGACGACAGCTGATTTCCTTCCCTCTGATATTTATTTTATTTTATTTATTTTTTGTTTGTTTTTCTTTCTAGGAACTTCCACACCTTGTAATATCATTGATACTTTCATTTATGTTTATGTATAAGAGCCCTGTTCTTTAATGTTAAAGAGCACTGTACGATTGTCATGTACCAAGTAAAAACTCTAATAAAAACCTGAATTATAAAAAAAAAGAAAGAAATGAAAATATGAATGAATTACTAAAAAATGGGCCTGGTTTTTCTTAACTGAAACTTACCGCATGATACACAGGAAGGCCAAGGAGAACAGCAGTACACCTTGTGTTTGATGTCATGAAGTTCCTAAGAGGATAAAAATAGTGTAAATTCTGTGACAAATTTATTCATCAAGCCCAATGCCAAACCGTTCCAACCAACTGGCCACTACAGCATCAGAAAATAAGTCCACACGTCTTGTGCTGATTTATCTGGTGCAATCAGAGAAAGAGCATGGACATGCAAAAACGGGGACTATGCAGTGGAGCAATTGTGGAATTAAAGTTCATTTGAACCATCAAATTAAACATTCCAAAAATTTAACCTGTGAAATGCATAATCACCTGCTGGTCGTGCACTTGAATATATCACCCATAGCACGTGAAATCTTGTTTTTGTCTAGTTTTGGAAGCCCTTTGTCTGAATAAGATCATCAGTTGAGGGGTGTGGCAATCAAACTCGGTGTTCAAGGGCAGGTTCTTGTGACCATTAGAACGCTGCATACATACAGCTACATTTCAGAATAGAAGAAGTACATTAAGTTCTAGGTTTGTGAATCACTAAGATAAATTATTGTTTTATTTAAAAAAGAATAATAAAATCAGAACAGGATTAGAACAGCATTTTCTTATTATGGCTAAATGTTTGTAAAGCAGTATTAGTAATGATTGCAACATAAAAGTCACTACATAAACTCAATATCTCATTGCAAACAAATCTATAAAGTCAAAATAAATAAATTCACAGTAAAACCAATGATTTCAAGATTAATTAAATTAGATAAAACTATGCATAATGTGACATACATTACTGAGAAAGGAAAAACAGGTGAGAGAGATTAACCATATTACCTCAGACTGCATATGAAGAGTGGGCCAGAGGTCCCTGAGCTGTTTCACAGAAAGTTGATTCTGCATGTTGGAGTCACTGGAGTGTGAAGGTGTGGAGTTGTCTTGGTTTCTTGGGCTTCTTGTTTCAGCTCAAGCCATCAACCCAAAGTATCCGTATTTGATGACCAAGGAATGAGACTTAACAATCAAATGTCTTCCTCCAGAATTACTTACTGCTCCTTGAAAACTGGGACTCGTCTGACTCCTGATCATCATCAAAATCGTGGTACTGGCGTCACAGTTCGGTACACAGCATGTGCATGATGAATACAACAAATACATCTGTTTTCTGACCGACTCAGTCACACTATTGTCATTCTGGCAAGTGAAGTAACACTCCAATCCAGCGGGTGGCATTAAATCACCAAAATGCTGTTTGCCAACTGCCATTTAAAACAAAGAACAGCCAAAGAAGGAGGCGCAGCAAAACAAGGACATTGGATGCTTTTTATTCTGTAAATTCATCTCCTCCACTTGCTCCCTCTCCTCACATCTTTGCTCCACCCAGCGAGGTCATGACAGAGATGTGAGGACGGAGGAGACAGAGCTGTGAGATGAAAAATCCTTGGTTCCTTTTTCGGCATTAGTCTGAAGCGGCGTCAGTTACTGATGACGAGCTGATAACAGCTGTATCAGCGGTCAAACTGACTGGTACGAATGTTCACAGAAACAAATCTAAGAAAGATTTCGATACCTGACAGCATTCAGTTAGATCTGTAAATTGAAATGGCTGATTATTGGTAGTATTCTTTCTGATGCTGATTTTAATCATCATTTAATATTCCTTTTTCCATCTTCTAATTAATATAGGCAACTGATCAGTGTTATTTGTTTACTTAGGCTATTTATTGGCTTGCATTATGGTCATCTGCACAGTAATACACACATCACACTTTCCACTTGCTTGTGTCATTATTCACAACATGCAGGTGCAAGTGCTGCAGAAACTTCTGTCAGTCACTGGACTTTGATCTCCCTTTGTGGGTCTTGATGACGCAGGATGAAAATTGCCAAAACTGCCCAATTAAGGGATACACCAGTGTATCCTCGGTCTGAGCACCTCCCAGTAAATTGCACTACTCTCTGCTCAAAGTAAATGAAAAGAAACTAAACTTTATTGATTTGGGGTTTTTGATGTTGTTGTTGTTGCTTTTTCTGCATTTTACTGTGACATGCCTAGTTTTCATACTGAACATTATTCAGCTCTTGCAGTGAGTAAGGTGAACGAAAATTCAGAGTTGCATAATCAATCATTTTATTTCACTGTAATCAAAGACTACATGTAACACAAACTCCAATTTTTTAAGCCCTGATAAGCCCAAGCATTTGAGTTTATTAGTTAGGCAAGTACTAGAGTACTGCTAACTTATTCAGGATTACAGTGTTCCATTCATCCACTCATGGAATTGATAAAAAAAAAAAAAAAAAAAAAAGGTCAACCAGTCAAAAAAGCCAGCATTTCTTTTTTTGTGTGTGTGTAATTTTTTTCCATAGCACCTGTTCATCGAGGCACCAAAGAAAAGACATTTGATGAAAGTATCTGTGTATGATGAATTGCACGTCATGTAATGTTAATTTGGTAGATACATTTATGCGTATGGTCTGGGAGTGTCTTGAAGTCAAAACATTCTGGGAAAGGGTGTCTCAAAAATTGTCCAATATGACACAAATAAATTTTTATTGTTTGCCATCTCTAATATTAAGGAATGATCATTCATCTGACCCTTAACTCAGAAGCGGTTGTTATCTTTGGCAGCCATGGCTGCTAAAATGTTGGTTGCTGTAAGATAGTTATTTTCTAATAAATAATCAATCCATCAGTTGTACCATTCTTTAAAGTGATAGTTCACCCAAAAAAATTAAATTTCATTCAATATCTATTGACCCCTTTGCTGATGTGAGGATGAGTGAAGATCTCCAGTTCACAAAACACTCCTGGGGTTTCAGTGGAAAACAGCCAAATCCAGTACAATTGAAGTGACCGGTGACCAGTTTTGAAATTAAAAAAATAAATAAATAAAATAAAACACAACAAAACACAAAAAATGTCTCCATACTGCTTGTGTTGTGTAATCCAAGTGTCTATAAACTGCAACATTAAAATCTGACCCAAAAAGATGCCATTTACGCCATGTTTTTACCCTAAATGTCAACCGTAGCCTCTCAGACCAGAGCCACATGTACACCTGAAACATAAGTCGGGCCTTTCTCAATCTGGAAAGGATTTTGTACACTACACTACAAGGTTTCTGTTGCTCTCGCTCTGTAGTCCATGGCTGCAGCAACAAAATGATGTTCCTCCTCTATGTCGAAGGCCTTGTACATTTTGTTCTTTGTTGAAAGTTTGTGAAGTCAACTGTATGCGTAACAAGTCACTATTTCTGAGCAGATCTCTCTCTGTTGTCTGAGTCACTTCCAGGTAGCATGTAAACAGAGATGTGAAGGTATTGCGAGATCTCATATATCTTGTGTCGTGCAGCTTAGGCGAGAGCTTATGTACCCACTTCAGGCGTGTGCATGTAGCTCTGTTGTGAGAGGTTACAGCTGAGATTTAGGCTAAAAACATTGTGTAAAGGGTGTCTTTTTGGGTCAAATTTTAATGTTGCATCTTACGGACACTTGGATTACACCACACAAAGCAGTATGGAGACATCTTGTGGTTTTTGTTCTCTTTTTTTTACATTTTAAAATGTTCACTTCAATTGTACTGGATTTGGCTGCAAGGCTGTTTTCTGCTGAAACCCGGGAGTGTTTTGCGAACTGGAGATCCTCACCCATCCTCACATCAGCACAGGGGTGAGTAGATATTGAGTGACTTTTCATTTTTGGCTGAACTATTGCTTTTTAATAGAGTATGTGCTTATAGAACTGTCCAGAGCAAAGATGAACTATTATAGCCAAAACAATCTTGAGAAGTGGATGGAAGCACTGAGCTCAACAAAGCATATAACAAGTTGAAGGGAGGAAGAAGAGAGATCAGAAAAATTCTTAGTATAAAAACTTGTATCAGTGGCGTACAGTGAGGATTAGATCTGGGACTTCAGCCAAAACTTTGCTAGACACACCAAAAAAAAAGGATTTTGGTGGAATAAAAGGCAGGCAGCAGTTACCTTGATAGCTGTATTAAAATTTGTATTAAACAGTAGATGACTACCATTTACTCTGTTACTATTGTTTGGTTAAGTTATAATGAAGTTTGTGTTTGATATTAATAGCTGTAATAATCAATAAGGATCATTGATCTCCAGTTATATTATTTCTGTCTACCAACACAGCTCTGTCTGCTGTGCTGTGCTGTTGGAAGAAGTTTTAATAAAGAAGATTCAAGTGTCTGAAAATTGATTTCTAAAAGACTCGGAGATGAGGGCAATTTCAGTAAAATGTGTCAAATATATCCCTACCTGGGAAGCTGGGGGAAATAGGCTATTTCCAAGTAAGTAGAAAAATGAAAAAATATCTTCTCCAAACAAATCCAAATTTCCAGAGCTGTCTTATTTACACACAGGGTCATTTTGGTGAGCAAGGTAGTTGCAGCATTATTCAAGTAGTGTCCAAAATCCTCTATGAAGACAGTCTACTTTATGCAGCTTGTGTGCCCAGCATTTTTTATCACTCTTTAAAAAAATGCTGCTTACACAACAATTTCTTGTTTGTTAAAAGTGCATTCATCCATATTAGTCAATTATCACAAAGAATCATCACCAACACGTTTTAACCTTCTTTTAACCATTTGTTCTGATTTTCTAGATGGCAAATTCAGATCTCACTCTCAACATCATCAACCGAGGTTCCAGCAACAGCAGGCAGCTGTTCAGTCTTCAGTGAAAAGGCTGATAAATTCACTGTACAGTACCTACCCAGCACCAAACAGCAGAAAATCTGGTGCAGACCTGAACAGAAATAAAGTGAATATTGATCTTTGTCAGGTGGTCACAAATCTGAATTCAAATGAATGCCTAAGTTTCTCTGTAAATGGGCAACTGTTTGTTCATGTTCACCACTTACAGCTTCACTTACAACTTTAAAGTGGTGATAGGCCAATGTTCTGTTAAAGCTGTAAAGCCTGTTTTCCTTTCCCCTAAAGTGGTCAAAAAATCAATAATTCAATAACATAACAACATCTAAAGAGATCACTTGTGACAGAGCTTCGTCAGAAGTTTCCCCCTGCTTGCAGTCATTGCACTCATTCAGCATAAATATCTCTGTTAATATTCAATTAAAAGTTCTCACTTTTTTTGAGATATTGGCTTTATATTTAATAGTTCCTGCAACTGCCAATTCACCTGTCTTTGATTTCAGAGCCAACAGTAGACATCATCCATCTAACTGGAGACAGCAATGGGCATGTGCAGTTTGGTCAAGACGCATACAGTCTACCAAAAGATCAGGCATATCCCCAATCACTTCAACTTCCTGTCAAGCAGAGTCCATTGTGAGACCAGACAGAGCTGGGCAGTGAATGATGGCACAGAGATCTGGTCACACCATTCTGTACCTTCAGCACTGGATGTTCCATGAACAGACACTTTACCCACAACATTCTAGTTTGACTTTTTTTTTGGGGGTGGGGGTGGGGGGGGCATTTAGCCTTTATTGGACAAGACACCTGTTGCCATTCACAGTAGGTATTTTTAAGGACTTGTCCCACAATGATACCATTCAGAAATAACACTGAAAGTACTTTCTGATGGCCCTCTGCTTCAGATTGGTATTTGTAAAGTGTTATATCATGACAGAATTTAAGGACAGGCCTTCACACTAAATGCTGAAATGATTTGGGCCTTTCTGTGTGGAGTTTGCATGTTCTCCCCGTGTCTGCGTGGGTTCTCTCCTTGTTCTTCGGCTTCCTCCCGCAGTCCAAAGACATGCATGCTAGGTTAATTGGTGAGTCTAAATTTTCTGTAGGTGTGAGTGTGTCTGTCTCTATGTTGTCTATGGTGTACCCCACCTCTCACCCAATGTCAGCTGGGATAGGCTCCAGCCCCCGCGACCCGATCCAGAATAAGCGGTTACAGAAAATGAATGAATAATCATATCATATGAAATGTCAGACATTTGAGAAAATACTCATCAGATCATATCTGTTTATATTTGTTGTATGTGGATGTAGCATGGATGAAGTCTCATTTTGTTGCCAAACCCTGTTTTGATGAATGATAAAAAAAATTGACATTGATAGCTTTTTGGTAATTTTCTTATGAGATCGCGCCGAAAATAATTAAAATGCAATTTTTGTCATGACAAAGAGACAGAAAAGGCAGGGGAAGACAAATTTCTTCTTGGGACAAGAAACCCAAGTAGGAACTATGAAGTCCTACTTTTGAATCTGAAAATCCTTAATATTAAACTTCTTTACTTCTTTTCTTTTTTTTTCATAGAGATACTGTTTTCTCTTTTTATTTAAGTAAATTTGCGTATTTTAAAATACTGAGCAGGGTCTTTAGACTGACAGTATTTGTTGTTTGATCTTCTAGCTGCCTTGTGTTATATTCATAAATTGTAGCGTTCCCATTTCCGGGGCCCTCTGAATGTAGCATACCGGGTTGACGACAACAGGCAGTAATTAAATCAGGGGACTGACCGACCGACCAGAAACTCCAGGTGGAAAACTCCGCACAATAAAGTGAAGTAAGTTTAAAATTAGTTAAATGATAAATAAGTCTTTGTGCTGGTGATTGGTATATTGTTAGCTAGCTAACATTAATGTAGAGTCATGTCAGCTAGTAACAGTTTGCTATTTGAAGAGAAATTATTTTGACAGTTCAAGGGCAACTGTGGCATTTTAGGCTGGATGGTAGCTAACGTTAGCTAATTTAACCATAACACTAACCCTGCTTAATAGTTCTCATTATAAATTGTGCTGAGGATCAACGCTACGTTCCTCTTTTCACACATTATTTCACCCTGTTTGTCAGTGAATCTCAAAGTCAAAGTCTCAAAGTTGAGGCGCAGGGAGGGTAAGTGTCCGTGATACCCAGTTAACACCCAGAAATTATGGACAAGGGCATGCCTGATATTAGTGTATGTGGATCCGAAGTGAAGAAAGTGAGGGGACGGAGGTACCGGTGTTACAATTCTCAATTCGAGTAAGGGAGTAATAATGTTGATTTAATGACTCCCTGGATGAAAATGCGTTTTGCAAGAGACTCGGGCTGGTATCAGAACATCCTTGTTTCCTTCTCTTCCTCGTCATGCTACCACTGCTTGCGCTGGTGCCGCACCTGCTTTTAATTTCTGATTAGTTAATTGCATGATTGGCTTAAAAAAGTTAAAAGTTAAAGTACTTATCTCATCTTATATAAATTATGCGCAATGCTGCACAAATATTTTTATTCCTTTGTGAAGGCATAAAAAACAATAACATAGCATTGTTCACTTTTATTTCATTTATTATTGTGCAGGAACAAATTGAAAATGAAGTAATAAAATCAGTTCAAATTAAACAGCCCTGATTCACTTAACTCTGCTTTACAGTTAATTCCTGTTCTGTATCACATAAAAGACAAGCTCACATGACAAAACAGAACCAACAAAAAAGACATTCAAATTACTATACTATACTTTACTTTTCTGTATTAATTCAAAAAATTTCATGACGTGATCACAAAGTAAGGATGGGTTTGTCCTTTGCCAGAACTCGTTACATTCGTGCCAAATGTGTCAGTGGGACTAAAGCATCAAGTTATTTCTCTGTGGTTTTTGAATGTTTTTTTTTTTTGTTTAATTCCAGAGGAATTACTCACCCTATATTATGTTTTTGCCACACAATGTTTTGTGTCACCATGTTTTTGACTATAACACTCACTGTGCATACTTATGTTCCAGGAATTTGCTGCTGCGTGTAAAATACAGAGTGGCAAGTGTGTTATCACCATTAAGGTAAGCTGCTTCCATGTGATGTAGCTTAAGTATGAGTATAAAAATATTGGTTCTTTCTTTGTCAGAACAGGCTATTGGCAACATATACTCAGGCCTAGAATGAGGTCATTTTTAGGAGAAGTCACTTTGGACTATGATGAATTCAAATTTATTGGGGCTTTCTGGCCACATTGTAGGGCACAAAAGTGCACAAACAGTAGGTGGTAATTACACTGTATATAGATGAAACAGTTTTAGCTGATAATTAGCTAGATGAGCTACTGTAAATAACCAACACAAACACCCATTATTAGACTGTAAACCATTAATCAAACCAATGAATAAATGCAGTCAATCAGACAATTTAAAAGCTAATTTTATGTTTCACTAGTATAAAAGTATCAGTTCTTTTTGTTGTGTTGTGTACCTTCAGTAGTGAGTGACAGGTAAACACACAAAGGGCAACCATTTATTGCATACCACAGTTAGAAACTGACAATAATTAGCTGATAATTAACCTGATCAGCCACAAAGTAATTGATACACAAATTATTAAACCATTAACCAACCAACATGATTAGACCAACTGTATGATTAGAATTGTGTCGATTGCAGTGTCCATGGCCAATTCCACTCTATTTAAAGTCTGACCTTTGCAACATCTCAGTGAAAGCCATGTATCTCTCCTCTGAATATCTGGAGCGGTACTCACAAACATTCTAAAAAATGAAAAAAAAAGGAGGAGGGACAGAAATTTTTATCTTGGTGAGGAGGTGTGGTTGACGCTGTTGCTGGGTATGACTTATTCTTTTAAAAGGTGTGATTGGTTGATCCAAAAAATAGGACAGAAAGAATTTAGTCTCTATTAGGGCTGAACAATTAATCAAAATTTTGTCACAATTTCAATATGTTCTGCTGCAATTTTCAAATCACAGGATGCACAACATTTTTTAAAGGCAAAATTAAGGTCAAAATACCATTTTAAATAAATATTGTGGTGCTGCAGAGGTGTACTGGCCAACACATCATTCTCTAGTTTAGTGCAGATCCCTGAAAATAACACACCATAATCATTTTAATGTGTTTTTCAACTGAGAATAATGTAAAAAATATCCTTTCCTCCAATATTACAAATCCTATTGCAATAGCAAAATCAATCAAAATAATTGCAACTAGATATTTCTTAAAATTTGTTCAGCCCTAGCCCCTATTAAGACATGGTGTAATTATGAACACTATTTAACCCTCAATAACACCCATGGACATTTTTGTCCTTTTGGATTTTAATTTTTCCATCATTTTGGCTGTGTTAATGCATATTGCATACACTTTGGTCATGTTGTGTATTTTTGTGTTAATTTAGACACTTAAACTTCATATGCTATGATATCTCTAAAATAAACTGTGTAATGAAAATGCTCCCCAATTTACATCCAGAAGATATTTTTGTCCCCTTGACTAGTGGCAAAACTGCGATTTTTGATCCCATTGCCATTGGAGCATAAAAGCATGTTTGGGGTTTTTTTTGGCTCTCATCCTGCAGTCTTCAAAGTTGTTTTTGTATGTCTGCTGTAAACTATACTTGATGTGAATGTGGACTTAGAGAAATTAAATGTGAGCTTTGAGCTTTACTTGTAGTAAAGTTCAAAGTCCCTCAATAATCCACAGTCAAACATTCACTCATTCATCTCATTCATGTAAACAGACAGCTGCATGAAGGACACAGGTGCAAGAAAAACAGAAAAACACAAAGTCTGAGAGTCCATGAGTTTACACACACACAAAGTCTCTCTCTCTCTCTCTCTCTCTCTCTCTCTCTCTCTCTCTCTCTCTCTCTCTCTGACTCTCTCTGTGTGTGTAGCTGTTATCAGCGGTCAGTTTGTCTGCTGCGCACATGACGTGACCATCGTGCAGAACTCGTGTGTGACAATGACGGGCACAGAATCAGATATGTGACGCTGACCGGCCGGTCACCGGTCAGGGCAGGTCATGCTGAAAACCGGCTGGTTCTGGTCGATCGGTGCATCCCTAATATGTGCTGTACTTATTAAGGAATGCACAAGGGTTAAGATAATATCTTTTGAATAAATTGTAAGCCATACTGTAAAAGTAGCTTACAAAATATAGCAGTAGCTATTAGGGATGGGCATCAAGACCCGGTTTTACTTTAGAACCAGTTCCAAAATTACGATTACTCCAGAATCATTAAGAATTGAGATTTCCAATTCCACTATTGATTCCCATGTGCAAATTAAATGCGTCTGAAGTCACAGACTCAAACTTTTCCCGACTTGGTTTTTGTTTTCTCTGCACCTGGGTCCTTCATACACATGTATGCATTACACGGAGTGCACGTGTGATTGATGTTATCGAGTGGCTTTGAACTTACCTACATCAGCATTAAGCTCACATTGTATTTCTGTGGTTCACATCCACATGAAGCAGAGTGAATGCAAACATGCAATGAGGACCACTAACTCATATAGTTTTACCCCTACAAAGATGCACACATGTACACACACTCACGCACACACACCACATAGTGGGTGGGGGAGTTACCCATCACCTGTTCAGGCCCAGATTCTTTAACTTGCTGATGAGCCTGAAGGGCCCTATGGTGTTACACCCTGAACTGTAGTCCACAAACAGCACTCTCACATATGTAATATGATAATTTTCTTTTTTTTCAATAACAGGACAAGCTGTGGCATGTAGCAAGAACAAAGCACAGAAGAGGGGGCTATGCACCAGGGGCTATGCAGTAAGGACTTTAGTGTTGCATATGGGGCATGTGCACTACCAGGTAAGCAACTCGAGAGCCCCAAGATAAGGGATGGGCCTTGACACCCTGTTAACCCACTTAAGAACCAATTCCAAAAGTACAATTCCATCAATGGCTTTACACATATGCGTGTATTTTTGGCCCAAACCTACTGCTACATAGCCTTTCTCTACAATGTTGAACACAAATTGAAGCATTGCCATTACTTCTTAAGCGAATATAAAGAAATGGTAAAATAAAGCAGTGACCTAAAAGTATAAACAGCATCACAGGTGAGACACTAAACTTGAATCCACAGTCATTCATTTAGAGGTTAGAAAGTATTGAGAGCCTAAGGTGATAGTTTACCCACAAATTAAATTTCTCCTGATATCTACTCATCCCTGTGCTGTTGTGAGGATGGGTGAAGATCTCCAGTTCACAAAACACTCCTGGAGCTTCAGTGGAAAACAGTTTTGCGGCCAAACTTAGTGCAGTTGTAGTGAATGGTGACCAGTTTTAAAATGTAGAAAAAGAACACAAAAAACCCCACAAAATGTCTCCATACTCTTTGTGTGGTGTAACCCAAGTGTCCGTAAGCTGCAACCTTAAAATTTGACCCAAAAAGACGCCATATTTTTAGACTAAATGTCAACTGTAACCTCTCAGACCGGAGTTGCTTGCACATGCCTAAAGTGGGTACACAAGCTCTTGCCCAAGCGGCGCAACATGAGATATACAAGGTCTTGCGATACTTTCATACCTGTGTTTACATGCTACCTGGAAGCAACTCAGACAGAGCGAGATCTTCTCAGAAATAGTTACTTGTTATGCGTACAGTTGACTTTGCAAACTCTCAACCAAGAAGAAAATGTCCAAGGACTGATATAGAAGAGGAACATAATTTCTTTGCTGCAGCTACACCACTTGGGCAAGAGCTTGTGTACCTGCTTCAGGTGTGTGCACAGTTCCGGGCTGAGAGGCTACAGATGACATTTAGGCTAAAAAGATGGTGTAAATGGCATGAGTGAAATTTCATTTTTGGGTGAACTATCACTTTAACACACACACTTCTTCAGACCACTGTCTCTGCTCTCCTGCACAGACAGGAGCTCAGTCTGACAACACACGCTAGCTTGAGGGCAAAGATGGGGGGTCAGAGATGCTGAGGTCGAGATATATTCCAAGCACAGTGTCTTGGACGAGAGTGATGCAGCGTGGCCCGGTGTGTTTTAGCCTTTAGTGATAATGGCCATAGAATGGTCAGTAAATTTCATAGAATGTTGTCTCCATCTAGATATGGTGTAATTACAAGTGAGTATTAAAGGACAACTTTTCCAGTATTCCAGTATTGAGGGAGGCAGATACAGCTGGCAGCTGCAAAATAAGTACAACAGTATACATTGGACAAATGCAAAGTTGCATTGAAAGTGCTTTTTTTCACCACAGACCTGCTCAGATCGCCAGTTTTATCTCTGTCAACAGCATGCGAAGCGTCTGTCTTACCCTTCACTTGCTCCGGTCTGTGTGTAACAAAATCTCACGGGATCTTTGCTTGTTACTGGAAAAAAACAGAGGAGCCATGACTTGTAAAAGTCAGTTGGTTGTCCCATAGTACAGGTGAGAGTTTACTAGGCCGATTGAAGTGTCATGGCTAAATATTATTATATTATTATATTATTATACCTTTGATTTCAGTGGCTGCCAGTACTTACTTGAGCCCGAGTATACGGATGAGGAGTTTGAGTTCCTACAAAGAAAGAGCGGATGAGGATAGAGAGAGAGGGGCAACGGGCAGACGAGGATGAAGCAGCTGTTGCATGTCTGTGAATCTGTGAAGACTGGTTGTGCTCCTGTGAATGCTGTACTCTATGCCCACAGAGGAAGAATGTCTGTGTTGTAACAAGTGGGACCTGTTGCCCAGTATTTATGGTCTTGATGTGTCCAGGGATGATAGAGAAATTAGTCAACGCTGTGTAACCACTGTGGTGGGAAAATTATTCACCAAACTGGTCACTGTTGTTCCTCTTAGTTATTTCTGATGTTCTGTCAGGCACTAACTGGTTACTCGTCCTTGAACACACAGTTCTCTCTTTGGAAGAACAACTTCTGATAACACAATCACATCCCGACTCTCCCGATAAGCACTTCAGGTCCATCCTGACCCAACCTCCTTCATCTCCTAACCCTGTAAAACAGATTTACATTCTTGACTCATTATCAGTTCCTTTTTCACTTTGAGTGTGACTGTGTACTGATCCTTTGCAAAGCTTGATTAAAACACCAGAAAGACAATCTTGGTCATTGGTGTCTGTCTTAATTTTCAGATTTTCCACCACACCACCTTACAGGATTTCCGCCCTCTGACCAGCAGGGCAGTGCTGGATACCTTCTTTCATGTGCCCAAAATAAATTGGAGGCAACCAAAACCACATCGACCAAATGGTCAACTATCCATTGAGTAAGTATAAATAATATGTCTTCATGCATGTAATATCTGTACCTAGAATTATTTGACAGATGCGCCTTTTCTGTTGCATGCATTAGTTTGCCCTCAGACATTTCTAAATCATCTTAACCCTTTCCTTTCGTCCAGCCAGTACAGACTTGCAGCCTATCATGTGGTGCTGGAGTGGGCTGTCAGAGGAGAATGTCTTGTTTATGGTAACAGAAGAGTGCTGCCAAGCTGGATCATCACTGCTATCAGAAGCAAGTACCCATTACCCACTGGCACTTACAGCAGGTTCAAGGAGGCACATGTTCAGAACACATCTACCGATGAATGACTTTTCAATAATTGTACTCTTGACTGCACTGCTTTGCAGTCTACAAACCGTTCCAGTCTTTAGAGACACTAGCAGAGCCTGCATAAATCTTGCACACTGTAAGTATTTACAGTACAAAATCATCCACTCCATATATGCAGGGGCGGACAGTAAGAAAGTACATTTACTTGAGTACTGTACTTTATTTGAGTATTTGTTTTTCTGGAAACAAATATCGTACTCTTGTACGATTGTACCACATTTCTAGAAAGGTTGTCATTACTTTGAAGTCAGCTGTTGTTGTTTCTTCTTTTCTAAAATGCGACTGGCCCCATGCTGTGTTCCTCACAGAAGGAAACCAAGTACAGTACCCACTCTTAACTGGGATTGATGCAAAAGCAGAATTGCGTCATCCAGGCACTCTGTAACAAGCCCAAGCAAGCACTCCCTCTTTCATTCCAACAAAACTCAGTAATAATGACGGCAGGAGAAAGACAAAATTAAATCTCAAGATGTTGTTAGAATTAGAAAAAGAGAAATAATTTCAGGTAGGCTTTTAATGTTGGATTGTTTTTATTTGGGTGAAAAATACCACACAATTATACTGCCCCTGAAGCCAGAAAGAAATCTCAGTTATATAACAGACTTGGAGAACTTCCTTGGCTTCAATCTGATTTTATGCTGTGATTTTAACAGTTACATCAGAAAAAATGACAGTAGCTGTCCTTTTTGTTTTTGATTGCATTTCTATGCTGAAGTTTTTATAGTGTTTCATCATGGTTCTACAAGTAAGTCAGAGCACCATTGTGGTGGTTTCAGAGAGTTTCAAGGTTCAAACAATAAGCAGTGTATATAGAAATGAACTTTGTAATGTGTACTTTTGGATACTTAAGGTTTTTTTATCATTCATTTTTTATTGGAACAATAACAAATAGGCTAAAAGCCAGTCCAGCAAATTGCCATTTTACATTTTAGGTTTATGTACCCCCAGCCCTCAACCTCTTTCCCTATCCCTTCTTGCCCCCTACCCCAGCTCCCCTCTAGCAACCAACAGGATAGATCAGAGCAGTCCTATTTAGACAGAAAGTCTTTCAAGTCAGATATCAGATCCATCCACATTAAAATTGTGTTTGGTCCTGCATCAATAATCCTTGCTGATGGTAGTTCAGGTAAGGAATGTCCAAAAAGCTCCAGAGCCAATTAATATTTGAGATATTGTGAGGAAGTTTCCAGCACTGGACTACGATCTTCTTGGCTGCAGTTAGGCCCGCCAGCCAGATTTTGCGTGCTTTAGCCGTGAGGGAGAGACAGGAATCGTCATTTAGAAGATGTACAGCAGGATGTACAGCATTGGTAATACCACCCCAATTAGTCCTGCCAGTGTATTAACAACTTTTGCCCAGAAATCTAGAATCCCTGCACATTTTCATACAACATGAATAAAGGAGCCAACAGTTCTGTGGGAACAGAAAGAACAGTATGGGTCAGGGGCTAGTCCTATTTGATGCCTAATTCTCGGTTTAAAGGGGAACTATTATGCTTTTCCTCTTTTTTGACCTATAAATGTTGTCACAATGTCGGATACTCATGTTAAACGATTCCAAAGCGTCAGATAATGAGGTTCATGCATTTGGAAGTGAGCCCTGCAAGCTGTTTTGGATGGCTCTGCACGCTGTGTTTTACTGTCTTTTTTAACGATCTAGTAACATTGATGTTAATGCATGCCAGACTTACTTATATGGTCATACCCCGGCATATGCTCTAGGCCTGCCCGCTCCCCCGCTCTGCTTCGGAAGTTACATCGCTGTGCGCTGCTCTGCTGTCTACAACGATTTCACAGTGTTAGCACGTTGAGCAATGGCTCCTAGAAAATGTTTGTTCGGGTGTGAGGGAAAATTACCTTTGTTTAGCTTTCCTAAAGAGGCAAGCATCAGGCAGAAGTGAATAGAGTTGTTTTTTCCCGGCCAGCAAAAGAAAAATACCTCCGTGTTTTTTCTCTGTCTACAGTATGTCACAGGGGACTGTTTTGTCAACATGGGCCAGTATGAAGCTGGATTAGCCGGTAGCCGGGCTCGGCAGCGCTCGCCAGCCCTTCGGAAGTCCTCGGGAGTGCGACAAATCACAGTGGAGTGGGCTCGGCGGGAGGCGTACATGGAGCAGGGCCGGGGGGTGGAGTATATAATAGGTCCCCTTTAAGGTATGCTCTACGACAAAATTTCAAATGTATATATACTGATGGTTTGGGTTTTAGGAGGCATCAGGAACGTTATTCCAAATTACAACCCATTTCAGTTTTTGTTCCACCTCAGCTATGTCTCTCCCCCAAGCCAAGTAAGATTAATTTGTCATATATATAAGCCACTATTCATCTGGAGCACACTGTATCCAACTTACAATAGGATGTTCTTGTAAGGCTGATTCCCACTGAACTTTATAGGCTTTACAAACTGACCCTAAAAGAGAATGTTTGTCAATATTGTATGGAATTTAAGGATTGTGCTTGCCCCATTAATATCTTGTTGTAATACCTTTATCTTCCCAGGCTTTGTTAGTAAAAGGTTTCCCCCTAGATAAAAGGTGACCATTATTCCATAGTGGGGATGATTTACACCAAACACTTTTAACTTTGAGGAATTTTTCTGCCACTTTAAAGACTTGTAGCATATGAGTTAAAATCGGATGTATTCTCTTCTTGGGCTGGCAGTAGTGATCTTGGGAAAAGTGTACACTGCAGACCCAATGGTCTGCAAGATGCAGTGTCTGGACAGGAATGTTAGCATCAATTTGTAGCACAATTAGCCACAACTTCAGCATCTTTTTTTTTTTTTTTTTTTTTCTTTTGTAATCGATATAGCGAAACTCTCAACTGCACTCAGGGACAACCAACTCCACTCTGACCGGCTCTCAGTCATGGTTCCTTTGTTTTCTTCTGGCAACACACTAAGATCCCATGAGATTTTGTCACACACAGCCTGGAGCAAGTGAAGGTTAAGAGATGTGCTTTGCATGCTGTTAACAGAGTTAACAGAGTTTACACTGGTGATCTGAGCTGGTCTGTGGTGAAAAAAAAGCACTTTCAATGCATGAAGTTTTACAGGAGGCATTTGCCCCCATATATATTGTTGCAACTTGTTTCGCGACTGCTGGCTGCATCTGCATCCCTCAATACTGGACCAATTTCAAAATGAGTTGTCCCCATCAATCATGCACACACATACACATGGGGAAATTGGACCCAGGTTGAAAAATACTGAAGTTATCCTTTAAGAACTGAATACTTTGTAAGCCTAATTGTACTTCCTGTGTCCATGAATGCCATTTTGTGAGCCTGGCAGATGTGGGCATCCAGTGGAAATGAAATCAACTGTATCACCATGTAAGACTGTGAAAGCACTGTAATTGTGTTATCACTCTGCTAATGGAAAGTTGACCAAAGTCTCCCTGTTATGATCACTTTCATTTCTGGCATTGTTGTTATGGAAGATTTATCAGCCTTGTCTAGTTTTATTTTATCTTGTAAAGTACTTGGTAACATTAAAAAAAGTGGTACATAAAAAAAAGTTGATCATTATTATTGTTACATGAGCACATCTCTCATGAGATCGACCACAAATGTTATCCCCGCACAGTCCAATCCATAGTGTTTTACTAACTCACTGTCTCTCATCAATTCTTTGTCATGTTCTCCTCTGCTTAAGAAACACTTAAGCCTCCTCCCTACTCTGACTGGAATCAAACCAGGGCCGCTGCAGTAAGGATGCAGTTTTTGCATATGGAACATGCGTAATTACAGTTGAGCTAATGAGGAATCCGAACATAATTTAAAATATATCTCCTAACAGTGAGATAAGCTGGTAAAAAGCACTTCATTTTCCACTCAGGGGTTAGAAGCTAGTTTCCACATTACAGACATTAAAAATCATGTCTTATGTATTGAATAACATTACAGCTTGATTTTTTTGGCTTCAATAACAGGGCAGACTGAAGAATGTGATAGGACAGGTGGCAGAGAGAGAACAGATGACATGCAGCACATGTCCAAGGGCTGGAATGAAACACTCTGCACAAGGAGTCCGCCTTTGCAAATAAGGCATGTGTTCTACCAGGTGAGCGACTGGATCTTGATCTTGAAGAGGGGTCTATGTATCATTCCTCCCAAACTGTATTTAACTTTGATAATTAGGATAAACAAATATACAATATATCATTATATATCGATATATCAAACAAACAAACAAACAAAGAAACAAACAAAAAATAATAACAATGAAAAATCCACTTGCTTTTTTGGTCCATGTCCTCAAATCAGCAATTGGAATAGAAGTTAAACCAAAACCAGAAATGACTTTATTGTCACTTCAGGCATTGCTTATTCTGTCTCATTTCATTATAGCTAAAGGCACTGCTAAGATTTAACATATATTATTTGTTGGAATTATGAATAAAACTATAGGCTAGATATTTATTTAGATATTCTTTTTTAATTAATGAGTCTAAAAACTTTTCACCAATCCACTTGTGCCACAGACCCCTGTTTGAGAACCACTGCCCCAGAATATCTATACGAATTAAAAAAAAATCCATTCCTCTAAAACTTTGTAGGTGGCAGGAAATGGTAGCTGTATCTGTCTGACCCTTGAATAAAGTATTATTTTTTTTCCTTTACATGGTTGGTATTCTGCAAAAAAGCCAGAGTTTGCAGTGTTTTTATACATTTCTGCCCAGCCTTTCTTTTATAGCACCACAGCATAAGGTGTGTGATGTATGTAATTCCTTGAGCTCATTAAACATATACTCCCTCTTGTGGCATAAAGGGACAACAACTTCTGTCTTAAGATGTGCTGTGCCTCAGGTTATTTATATATTTACTGGGTAAAAATTACAGATTTATCTTTTAGAGAAGAAATGGACACTTCTGTTAATCCTTAGATTCATTTCTGTAAAATTAAAGCACATCTAGAGCAGCATTTGCTGAAAATTTCTTCACCGCTTTAAAGTTCTAATCAAATATCAAATCTGTACAATTTTTATGGGCAGTTTCTTTGAAAGTGAAACGTAAATGGTGACTTACAACCACTTACATTTTCTGGTAAATACAATTGTATTTTCTTCCACGGTTTAGACCAACATCATGTTCTAATAATCTAAAATGAAAGACACCAGATTCGACCACCACAACAGAGTTCAAGGTCACTTGCTAGACTCTTCCATTCTGGTGGAACGATTGTCAGAGTCTCTCAGTCAGACTTGACCTTTGCTTCATGGGACTTATTCGTGTTGTTCTCTCATGACTAGATCCTTGCTTGTGTGTTGTATTAGCTCTCGGATGTACGTGACTTTAGATAAAAATGTCTGCTAAATTAAATTGTAAATTGTAAGTTGTGATGAAATAAATCTTTACACAGCGAATACAGCATCATGGTCCAATAAATCCACCACAATATATATATATATATATGTATATGTATATATATATATTTCTAGTGGAGCCCCAGTATAAAGTGTTTGCAGGCCAAGATGATGTCTAAATTGAATCCATATTTTAATACTGGAGGACACTATCATAGTATAACAGTCAGTATAACAAGAAATAGAAGAATACAAGGGTGAGTACAGGAAGGCTTTTAGTGATACCGGGTGAACAGAATTTGACTCCAAAATCAACCATGACGGAGGGACCTCAGCATCCCCATATTTGACCCAGTAGTTCAAATTTCATATGTTTGTTGCCCAATAATAGTACAGGAAGTTTGGTAACACCATTCCGCCCTGAGCTTTGGGCCTCTGTAAAACTTGTCTACGTAACCTTGGAGACTTCTTATTCCAAACAAAACCGAGAATAAGACTGTCCACTTTATGGAAAAATGAAAGAGGAAGAAATATTGGAATACATTGGAATAACTATAAAAAGTGCGGGAAAACATTCATTTTAATTGCATTGATTCTGGCAGCTACAGAAAGATTTAGTAGGGAGCACCGCTCAAAATCCTGTTTAATTTGTGTGAGCAGCAAGAACTTATATATATGCAACATTCTATATACTGTCTATTTGTCTGAGCCAGGAAAATATAACTCATAGCACATAAATTAAGCACATATGAAGACAAAGAGTTGTTGTCTGTTTATGACACGTTTATGAAATATACCCTTAAGTGTACCCTTTCTATATTTTAAACCAAAATTAAAAAAAGGTCATTTTTACATCTAAAATACTTGAAAGATTACATTCTAGTTAAAGAATCGATGAATCTGAAATAATTTATATGAAAATTCTTACTACTAGTCCAACACGCATAAACCATTATAAACCAGCATAAGCGAGTCTTTTGTTTCGATATGATGTAAATATCTTTAATACATGTGTTTGTAATCTCCAAACATTTACTCTGTGTTTACCTTCATAGTTCAAAAAATAGTATTTTGTCTCTTATAATGTGTCCTGAAAACTGAAGAAACTCAGCCCTTTGCCTTTATATTTATCAAAGTTCATAGATTGCTTAGGATGGTTGGTTAGGATGTAATCTATAAAATTATTTTGGATTTAAAGATGAGCAATTTCACATTTTGGTTTATTATTTATAGGATATATTCCCTACTATGGTATGAAGGGGCAACACTCATGTCTTCATATATGCTATGTCTGAGTTTGATTCTCCTGGCTCTTATTTTGATAGAGCTTATTTAACTTCCGGGTCAACTGTCTGCCTTTCTGCTGTTTTCAAGTCAACAAGTAAGAAATAAAATTACACCAAAACTGATCCCTTTTTTTAGTATCATTATTTAGATTTTTACTCTTGTTTTTATGTCTGCTGGCAAAAAAAAAAAGAAAATTAGCTCTCTTTACCCATTTTTGTTTTCTGGTTCAAAGCACTAACTTGAGGGTATACTCCCTCTTGTGGCAAAAACAGGCAATAACTCAGGGTTTCATCTGTTCAATGTGTGAGTATACCTATGAATTGCTGGCTAAAAATTACACATTTATTTTTCAGAGAGGAAACTAGTGCCCAGTGACTGTTTAGCTATCTCTGTTACATCTGAACATAAAACAATAAGTCCCTGAGTAAATGGGACAACACAACCTTCAAATACTATTTCTGTATTTGCTTTTAACTAATATCTTGCCTTTAACTTATAATATTTGTGCCTTTAGTGATGCTTTCCTTCATTGCCTAACTGACACAAGCCATATATATTATATATATTGATATATTGTTTATTTAATGTAATTTCATTGTAGTTGAAGGCAAACACAGAATTAATGTTTGAAGGTTGCAATGTCCTGTTTGCTAAAACATACATGTATTGTTTTCCATTTTGATATGACTGACAGGAAGACTTGACACAGAAGTTAAAGTAACTTTATGAAAATAAAAAATATATATCAATATAATAAATATTCATTGGATATTGTTTAAAGGCAAATACAACATTAATATTTGAAGGTTGTAATGTCCTAAAGCAGTAGTTCCCCCAAAAATGAAAATTCACTGAGTGAAGATCTCCAGTTCACAAAACACTCCCGGGGTTTCTGTGGAAAACAGTGTTGCAGCCAAATCCAGTACAATTGAAGTGAACAGTGACCAATTTTAAAATGTTAAAAGAATACACACAAAAACCCCCACAAAATGTCTCATACTGCTCATGTGGTGTAATCCAAGTGTCCGTAAGTTGCGACATTAAAATTTGACCCAAAAAGACGCCATTTACACCATGTTTTTAGCCTAAATGTCAAGTGTAGCCTCTCAGACTGTAGCTGCTTGCACAGAGATAACTGAACAGTCAGATTCCTCCTTGAAAAATAAATATGTAATTTTTAACCAGTAATTCATAGGTATACTCACACAATGTACAGATGAAACCCCAAATTGTTGCCTATTTATGCCACAAGAGGGAGTATACCCTCAAGTTAGTGCTTTTAAGCCAGCAAAGAAAAATTGGTCAAGGGAGCTAATTTTCTATTTTTACTGGCAGAAATAAAAACAAGAGAGAAATCCAAATAATTATTGTAAATTATACTGGTGTTATCTTATTTCTTACTTGTTGACTTGAAAACCGTTGAAAGGCAGACATCTGACCTGGAAGTTAAATTAGTTCTATCAAAATAAGAGCCAGGAGAATCGAGCTTATGAGCTTATGAAGAGAAGAGTGTTGCCCCTCAATAAAAATTTTCAGGTTAAGTATAATTATGATTCACTCTGGTAATTATTTTGATATTTGAGATCCTCTTTCTTTCTGTTACAAATTTTATCTTTTCAGATTCGAATATTATTTTTTATAGTTTCAAATCTTTTTTTCACTTTTGGATCTTTCTGTTTCAGTTTCAGATCTTTTCTTTTCAGTTTCAGAATTTGGTATGTACTCCTTACAGCAGTGGTTCCCAACCTTGGGTCAGGACCTCAAAATGGGTTTGACAGATACTTAAATAAATAATTGCTAAATTAAAATTAAATTAATCTTTATAATGTTAAAAACACAACCTCAGCCGCTCAATAAAATATGGTGGGTTAAGAGAGAGCATTATAATATATGTTTTAACCATATATTGCCGATATTTGATCACGAGCCAAAGAAGCCTGGGAACCACTGCTGTAAGGAGTACGATTCACAAACACTAGCTGATAGCATCAGGCCTAGGGGTGTGAATCTCACTGACTGAGACAATTCGATACGTATCTCAATACATGTTCAACAATACGATATATTTTATAAATCTTTAAGCGGCCAACGATTCGGTTCGAAACGATTCAATTCTGATACAATACGATACAATACGATACGACGCAATACAAGACAATGCAATGTGTCAGTCTTTACATTTTGATTCAATTAATGCTATGTTTGTAGAGTGCTGTTAGTTGCCAAAAAATCCTGATAGTTTTACTAAATATAGTAACAGTAGAGACAGAGAGGGAGACTTTACAGTGATGTTTATATCTTATTATGAGTCTCATGTGTAAATGAGATAAATGAGAAACATTTTTCACTTTTATTTCATTTATTATTTGCAGGAAAAGATTAGAAATAATGTAATAAAATCAGTTAGAATTAAACAGCTCTGACTCACTTAAAACTGGTTTACAGCTAATTCCTGTTCTGCATCACATAAAAGACAAAATCATATAACAAAACGGAGCAAACAAAAGATCCACTACCCCAGAAATTACTACGTACTTTGTTGTATCAATTCAAAGATTTCATGAGATGATCACAAAGTAACGATGGGATTGTCCTTTGCCAGTGGTTATTTCTCTGTGTTTTTTGAATGTTTTTTTTTTTTTTTTATTCCAGAGGAATTATACAATTGCTTGTCCTATATTATGTTTTTGGCATGCAGTGTTTTGTGTCACCATGTTTTTCACTTTAACACTCAGTGTGTATACTGGTGTTACAAGACTTTGCTGCTGGGTGTAAAATACAGAGTGGCAAGTGCGTTATCACTATTAAGGTAAGCTGCTTCCATGTGGTATAGCGTAATAGGAGTATGACTATAAAAGTATTGGTTCTTTCTTTGTCAGACCTGGGCCCCGTTTCCCAGAGCCTTCGTAGCGCTACGTGCATCGTAAGTTGTATTTCAAGGTCTCCCTTAAGGTTGTCCCAACTCTGGGAAACAGCCCGTAACCTTAAACCATTAATCAAACCACTAAATAAATGCAGTCAATCAGACAACGTAAAAACTCATTTTATATTTCACTATTATAAAAATATCGGGTTTTTATTGTGTTGTGTACTTTCAGTAGTGAGTGACAGGTAAACACACACAAAGGGCAACCATTTATTGCATACTGCAGTTAGAAACTGACAATAATTAGCTGCTAATTAACCTGATCAGCCACAAAGTAATTGATACACAAATTATTAAACCATTAACCAACCAACATTATTAGACCAACTGTATGATTAGAATTGTATAGATTGCAGTGTCCATGGCCAATTCCATTCTATTTAAAGTCTGACCTTTGCTAATTCAAATTTTCTTTCTTTGTAAGACCTGTAATCGGCAGTATACAAAAACATTTTTGGAAAATTGAATTGTACATTCATAATAAATCACTGGCAATGAAATCTTTTACATTTTCTTCAAAAGTGCTCCGGGTCACTCTTAGCCTCAGTCTTATCAAGTTTATATACCAGAGGAACCGCAATCTCTTGTGATGGTAGGCAGATGTAAACAAAACAGAGGCTGACTTCATGCAACAGTTTGCTGTAGTAATGCTTAGCAGTGAGAAAAAAAAAACAAAAGAAGAAACCTGAAGAAGTCTGGATGATGTTTGGGGATGTTTGCTGATATAAACATCCAGAGTTGCAAAGTCGGATAGATGAATGTAAAACTGTGACAGAATAAGCTGATATGTATTCACTCGACTGGAGAAATGTGCCCACATTAAGAACTTACACGGACATAAATCTGCAAGCCAAACTGCTGCTGCTAGCATTACTAACATTAGCCACATTGTGTGTCAGGCTGGCAGCTAACATTAGCTCTGGGTCCTTTACACGCAGACACTGTGACCCTCTGGTCTGAAAAGGTGAAGCGTTTAGTGAGTTGTTGTCATGTTTTGTACAGCAATGTGTGAGGCTTGTATTGCACAGCGCAAAATAACGCGCATTTCAGCGGCATTTAAAGTACGATTTTGCGATTGTAGACTGTGATTAACGTCTTCAAATGGCTCTTAATAAACACAGTATTTTTTTCGGACAGTGTTTAACATCATAAATCAATAAATTCTACTACATTTTAGCAGCTTTCTGAGTGTTTTCTTAGTGTTAGACCAGTCGATTAGTCTAAATTCAATTTTGCCTTAATCGACAGGGAAATTAGTCACCAGGAACATCCCTAATGGTGACTAGGGATGTAACAATACATTCAACTCACGATTCGATACAATTTCTGATACTGGCTTAATGATACTATTTTTTTTATTTCACATAATGAGATTGCAGACAAATTATGACTAAAAAATATTCCTGTAATTAATTGTCAGACAAAAAACACAACATTTCTGAGGTAGGGTGTAGCTGCAAAACACAAACTATGCGATGAATGTATATTTAATAGGGCCGTCAAAGTTAACGCGTTAATGCTTTAATGTGAATTCCTTTTTAACAACACAATTTTTTTTTTAAACTTTATTTTTATTATTTTCTTTTAAACAAAAACAGAACTTAAAACAGACAGGGTCATCACAGGTGTAGAGAAATGCTAAACATACAGAATGAGGATTGAATGAACCCGGGTTACATTCATTGTCGAAAAAGTCCTTTATGTCCATGAGTGTTATTTGAGGTCCAAAAAGTTTTTATGATCCTTGGCTCCATTTAATGCTAGTCCTCAGTGTTTCCTTCAAAGTGAGATGTCTCCCATTCTTTCTTAACTTAAAAGTCTGCTCTGTTTGTGCATAGGAAAAATACATTACATTGTTTCTCCAACCAAACATGTATAAAGAAATCACTACAGTTTCAAATAGGACTTCCATTTTTTTCAGGGAAAAGGTCAATCGTTCCATAGTATAAATGTCATTAACTATTTCTATCCACTCAAAGGTTTTAGGAGGTTCTATGCTCAACCATTTTCTGGTTATTGCTTTTCTTTACTACGTTATATGTTTTTGAAAGTTGTTGAAAGGTATCTAAGCCTCTATTGGAGGATATCATACAGTATGAGGTCATGCCTGCATTTGTCCAGAGTTTAAATCTGTTTTCAAATTTAGCCGGTGTGAATTCTGTGTCATACGCCACCCAGTGTAATATTCGTGCATTCCTCTCGAAGTTCAGGTCTTTAAATTCTTTATGCCAAATGTTTAAGGGGACTGCAGTCCATTTAGATAATTTGTCTAAATATTTCTTCTGAAGGGATTTTTCCCCAAATATAGATTGAAGAGGTATGTTTGTTTGAGTTTGTTCTATGTCTTTCCGTTGCGCATCATATGTAGGATCACACAGAAAACGTAACTGTGCTGCTTTGTAATAATCTTCTAAGCAGGCTGAAGCCCTTCCTCCTCTGTCCTTGGGTAATTGTAATGTTTGAAATCGAATCCTGGGTCTTTGCTTTCCCCAAATGAAGGTTGAAATCATTCTGTTCCACTCACTGAATTGCTTGGGAGGGACATCAACAGGCAATGACTGAAAAAGGTAGAGCAGCCTGGGTAATATATTCATCTTTATAACGTCTATTCGATTATACGTGTTCATTGGTAATAATGACCAGCGATTTAAATCGGCCTTAATATCCGCTGTTATATGAGTATAGTTATGTTCATAGATGGCAGTTAGATCTCTAGGTATTTGTACTCCCAGGTATTTAATTATGTCACCCTTCCATTTAAAATGACATAATCTGTAAACTTTTTCTTGTGGTTCATAGTAAAAAGTTTGGGTTTTCTGTAAGTTCAATTTGTACCCGGAGTATGAACCAAATACTTTAAGAAGAGACAGTAATTTAGGCAAGCTTTCATTAGGGTTGGTAAGCGTCACAAGAATGTCATCTGCGTACAGACAGGTCTTGTGTTGTGTATCTCCAATCAATATGCCTGTTACGTCATTATCTTCTCCGATTTCCTGTGCTAGTGGCTCAATAAAGAGGGCGAAAAGTGTAGGGCTGAGGGGGCATCCCTGACAACATCCCCTCTCAAGAGACGCTGTTTTAGATAAATTCCCATTTATTTTAATTCTGGCTGTGGGAGAGCAATGAAGGTAAAGATTTCAGGCATCCAACTACCTGGCTGTTAAAACCAAATCGTCTAAGAACCAAGTATAAATATTCCCATCGAACAGAATCAAAAGCTTTCTCGGCAATAGATTCTCTATCCACTGTTTCTCATATACTCAATGAGGTGGAAGCCCGCCTCACATTGTCCTGGGTCTGCCTGTTTTTTACAAAACCAGTTTGGTCTGTATCTGTGAAATCCAGGATTATATTTTCCTCCATATTTAAAACAGATATGGGTCTGTAAGAACTAGACTTATCTTTACCCGTGTTAGGAATTACTAAAATTACTGCTTGTGTCCAGGACGATGGAGTCTCCCCCCCTCGAAGAACATAATTAAAACATTCCTTAAGAACTGGTATTATAATCTCTCTAAAGGTTTAATACCATTCCAATGGGTGTTTATTCTCCAAAGACTTTAAGTTTTCAGTCAAATCCTTGTTTCTCTTTTTCCTTCTTCTTCTGAGCTGACCACATGATAAGTTTACCTCTTATAACAGCTTTTGCAGCGTCCCACAGTGTACTGGGAGACACTGTGCCATTGTCATTATGGGTCATGTATTCTTGAAATTCTCCCTTTTTGTATTTCTGACATTGAGGATCATTCAAAAGATTAGTGTTAAATCTCCACAATGTGTCTTTGGGCTTGCTGTCAAAATGCAGTGTTAAATATACCCCTGCATGATCAGAGATGCCCCTTACCCCAATGTTACATTTGGTAATCCTGTGGTGATCTGAATTAAACATAAAAAAATAATCAATTCTTGAATATACAGAATGAGCATGAGAAAAAAAAAGTAAAGCATCTATCAAGTGGGTCTAGCTCCCTCCACACATGTACCATGCCAAATTATTTAAGCAATTTTTTGATGTATACTGCTTCAGGTCTTATTATTTTTTTGTTTTGTTTTGTTTGAGGAGTCCATGGAGGGATAAAGTTGGATATTCCAGTCTCCCCCACATACCAACACACCTGACACTATATCACACACCAGATCTAAGATTAAAAACTTTTTTGATCAGCTGTTTATTATTTCCTGGTGGTCTATAAACATTCAATAATGTAACTTGTTTGTGGTCAATTAAACCTTTGACCATTAAGTAGTGCCCTTCTTTATCGTTGATCTGTGAGGAGAGCTGGAAGTTTACCTTGTTTGAAATTAGTATCGCTACAGTGCAGTGCGCTATTAGAAGCTTCAATTGACTTAACTATTGAAGTTTTTAGTGCGTTTTGGCCTTAATGTTAAATTGAGCAGGTCAGTATGCTCATCTGTGCCTGATGGACTTGGGTTTGTCATGTAATTATTTGAGCATGTATTTTTATGCCAAATGCAGTGCCTCTGAGGGTTTCTGGGCATATTTGTCATTTAGGTTAATGTATTTGATTGAATAAAGTTTCATTTGAATTACACTTTAAACACTTGAAAAATATCCCTTTAACCCTTGAGGCAGCCTTAAAAAAAACTATACACTTTTTTCCCAAAGGCCAAAACACACTGCAGGCTTCAGAATAATGCAGTGAAGTGACAAACATTTCATAGCGTAGCCGAGCATCTGTCTGTTTCAGACAGATATTTTAATCAGATAACTGTTCAGTACCATCAGGATTTATCATCAAAAAAGTTTTCTATCAGTCGGCACTTCACACACGATCCCCCTCCCTCCCTCCTCTCTGCTGTCCCTCTCTAGATCTTCGTAGCTGTTTTGCTTTGGGAGTGGGGCACCTGGGCTGGAATGAGCGTGGTCCATTTGTCCTTGCAGGACCCTCTCATCAAAGGACCCCATTACCATGACTACAGAGCATTTGGACCTGAAAGGCTACAGATGACATTTAGCAGGGCTGTACACTTACTTTTTTAGGTGGTAGCACTGGTGCTAGCAAGTTAAAAATTTTAATAGCACAAAGAAAAATTTAGTAGCACACACAGTTGGACAGTTAGTTAACGTGTTTATTGGCTAAATTCGATACTGATCAAATGTTAACCCCCTGGCTTCGTCTTAATTTCCATCCTAATTGGTTGTTAAGGACAAAAATGTCCACCTCCATAAAAACTACATTAAAAAAAGTACAGATTCATATTTTTCTACTTTTTTCTGCATAAATCTCTCAAACAACTTCAGTCCTGCCCCCAAAACTAAACATTCAATCATTTTGAGAAGTTTAACCCTTTAAATGCCTGTTTGATTACTCGATATCACTGTTATTATTTATGAAAAAAAGCAAAGAAATTTAGATATTTTCCATACAACAAATGTTGGGTGGCTGGGGCATTTTTTTTTTTATCAGTCTTGGATATGTCAAGGATTAACCAAAATATTGACTTTGATGCATTATTACTTTTTGTGTAGCATCAGATTTAGACGTTAAGGACAATTAACTCCCATTCAAACCACATTTTTTTTAATCTCAAAGTTGCTGATTATAATAATGCATTCTGTAATGTTAGGGTTTCATCTTTGAGAAAAATAGTAAAATTAGTCATTTTTACTGTTCAACACTAAAATCTGCCATTTACTCATCATAGGCCTATGCATACAAATCTTGTTATTTCTTAGTGATAAAATACTGCAGTAACACTATTTCCACTTTTTTTCCACGTTTCCACTGAAATTATTTTTAAATCAGCAGCAGATCTTTCAATTCTCATTTATTTTACGTACTTGAACATTCAAATTGAACACTCAAAACAGAACAATATGTTACAAAACAACTTGACTTGAGGCGAGGTGAGCATCTCTACAGGTGATGTGTCGCTTTGTAATACTGTGTTTATAAACGTTGTCACGTTTAAAGATTGTACTCCCTGTGATGTACGGCGTATTCCCTGCCATCAGTTCACCTGCCGCCACACAATATTTACAAAACAGTGCTTTTTTGGTTTGTTTACCCGGAAATGTAGTTCTTTTGTATTCGGATTGAGAAGGACCGTACACACTTAGAACTACAACTCCCGTGAAGCATTGCTACAACAACTGACGTATAGGACAAGAGACGGCCTATAGCAGGGGTGTCAAACTCAAACACAGAAAGGGCCAAAATTTAAAACACAGTCTAAGTCGCGGGCCAAACAGGATTAACATTTATTAAACTGTCTAAAACTGACTATGTTTTATTCAGAAATATGAATTTGAACAGCCAGACTGCAACAACTTTTTCCTCAATAAAATAAATAGGATTTAAAATATTTTTTTTCTTCAACAATAACAAAAGAAAACGAGAATATTTCAGCTCAGAATATTTCAGCTCACATATCCAGGTGGGGGTTACATTTGAAAATGCTTGCTTTTTGTCTGCACACAAGATATCGCACACTTTAATCATGCAAACCCTCAATGGCACTGCATTTGGCATAAAAATATGCTCATATAATAATATTACAAACCCATCAGCCCATCAGGTACAGATGAACATATTGACCTGCGTCTTCGCGACTGCGAGCTGATTTATTTCTCGAGTTGCGCGGCAGCTGACGCAGTGCGTTGTGGGATTTGTAGTATGAGTGGTGGGAGTGCTATTTACCGATGGGCCATTCATAACAGACACGTGAAATTATCTCGCAGGCCGTATGTGGCCTATAGCCTTGTTTTCCCTACTATTTTTTTTTAGACATGATACCAGCGCAACTCCTTCACACTTGTGCGAGTGGACACGTATTTCTCTTCGCACAGAATGATTTTTATTACCAAATTACGTCGAAAATTGTCGCACTGTACAGCCCTGTTTAGGCTAAAAACATGGTGTAAATGGCATGAGTGGAATTTCATTTTTGGGTGAACTATCACTTTAACACACAGACACTTCTTCAGACCACTGCCTCTGCTCTCCTGCACAGACAGGAGCTCAGTCTCACAACACACGCTAGCTTGATGGCAAAGATGGAGGGTCAGAGATGCTGAGGTCGAGATATATTCCAAGCACACTGTCTTGGACGAGAGTGATGCAGCATGGCCCGGTGTGTTTTAGCCTTTAGTGATAATGGCCATAGAATGGTCAGAAAATTTCATAGAATGTAGTCTCCATCAAGACATGGTGTAATTATGAGTGAGTATTAAAGGACAACTTTGGAAATTTTCAACCTTGGCCTTGATTGAGACAGCTCGTTTTGAAATTGGTCCAGTATTGAGGAAAGCAGATGCAGCTGGCAGCTGCGAAATAAGTACAACAGTATACATTGGACAAATGTGTCCCGTACAAGTTCTTGCATTGAAAGTGCTTTTTTTCACCACAGACCCGCTCAGATTGCCAGTTTTATCTCTGTCAACAGCATGCGAAGCGTCTGTCTTACCCTTCACTTGCTCCGGACTGTGTGTGACAAAATCTCACGGGATCTTTGCTTGTTACTGGAAGAAAACTGAGGAGCCATGACTTGTAAAAGTCAGTTGGTTGTCCCATAGTACAGGTGAGAGTTTACTAGGCCGATTGAAGTGTCATGGCTAAATATTTACCTGATTTGGAGAATGTAGATGAGACCTTTGATTTCAGTGGCTGCCAGTACTTATTTAAGCCCGAGTATACGGATGAGGAGTTTGAGTTCCTACAAACAAAGAGCGGATGAGGATAGAGAGAGAGGGGCAACGGGCAGATGAGGGTGAAGCAGCTGCTGCATGTCTGTGAATCTGTGAAGATTGGTTGTGCTCCTGTGAATGCTGTGACTCTATGCCCACAGAGGAAGAATGTCTGCGTTGTAACGAGTGGGACCTGTTGCCCAGTATTTATGGACTTGATGTGTCCAGGGATGATAGAGAAATTACCCAACGCTGTGTAACCACTGTGGTGGGAAAATTATTCACCAAACTGGTCACTGTTGTTCCTCTTAGTTATTTCGCATGTTCTGTCAGGCACTAACTGGTTACTCGTCCTTGTACACACAGCTGTTTTCCCTTTGGAAGAACAACTTCTGATAACACAATCACATCCTGACTCTCCCGATAAGCAGTTCAGGTCCATCCTGACCCAACCTCCTTCATCTCCTAACCCTGTAAGACAGATTTACATTCTTGACTTGATTATCAGTTCCTTTTACACTTTGAGTGTGACTGTGTACTGATCCTTTGCAAAGCTCGATTAAAACACCAGAAAGACAATCTTGGTCATGGGGTCATGGTCTTAATTTTCAGATTTTCAATTTACAATTTGGTGTCAGAAGTGGGATCGCTTGTGTGAGGGTTTCTGGACTCAGGGTCGACGGTGGTAGTGCACACCCTGAGGAGATATTCCCTTCAACCTCAACCTCCCCACAAAGACTGGTGAGAAGGAGGGCCTTAGACTCGAGACCAGACTCACTCAGCGCTGCGATTCAACAATTCTGATTGGTGAGAATCTGAAAATTTATTTAATTGATTTTTAGAAAAATAAAAAAGGGGGAAAAATCAGGTTACTAAAGATGTCAAGATATAAGAGTTGAGATGGGAAAGAGTCCCGACAGTTTTTAACCAAGGTTTAGTAGAAACCTGGAGGTGCACTGACGAGTCCAACTTAAAAGAGTTTACTAAGACCACAATACTGTATGGGAAAAATTATCACTGGTTAATTGTCGTATTGTGCAAAGTAAGACTCAGTGTTTACTAAAACCACAATAGTGTATGGAAAAATCATTACTGGGTAATAATTATATTGTGTGAAGTAAGACTCCAAAAAGCATGCGTAGAAGAGTAGAGAATTCCTCTGTACTAATTAATTTTGATTATCTTGTGAGAAAAAGAAAAAAAAGGGGTGAGAGAATTTAATAAGAAACAGCAATGCATTGAAATCAATTATATTATTTTGAGCATACTAATATTGATCAGTTCTGATACTTTTGTATTGGATCGTGGAAATAAGTTGAGGACATAACTATCTTCTAATTTTTTGTCGTTATTCTTCAGTTTACCAAAAATGGGTATTTGTAACAGCAAAAATCAAACCAAAAAATAAATAAATAAATAAACAGGATAATGTGGATTTGTCTGCTCCAAACATAAATTACATGAACGTGAACTATGGTGATTCATTTGTGAAACAGATACATTTTTGGGTGACTGAATGTAACTTTTTGAGCACAGAAGCAATTGACTCCATGTCTTTCCCTATTTGTCTCAGAGATCATCCAGCATCATGAAGTGTTTTAATGTGTACTCTTTGATTTTCACTGCACTCTCGACGTTTTACCATTGTGAACAGGAATGAGGAATTTCAAACTGAATTCACCTTTTTGTACCCAAATTTGAGCTGGCTCACTGGGCTTCTCTGAGAAGTCAGAAATTAATCAAGCATAGCATTCAACCACTAAAACATTTTTTTCTGTTCAGGAATGCAAGTAAATAACTATAATTTGACATCTTAATCAAGAAATAATAATGTGCTTTACTATGTTTTCTGGGTTTTTTTGTAAACAGTAAATTTGAAAATTCATGGATAACAATAATAATTACATTTTAGCATTAGAAATATTTCGGTTAAATTCCCTCTACATACTGGTGTATTAACCATTACAGAAACAAAAAAATGATTTGGGTATTTCCCAATGCTGTTAATTTAGGATACCTGTGGCATAAACCTTACATTCCATCCTTACCAGAACCTGTTTGCCATACATTTAAAATATTTTCACACTGCCACTCTAAAAACAAATCCAGCCCCCACACTGGGGTACATTAGGTTTGAGGAGGCAGAAGATAATCCTCTGAATTATTTTTTATATTTGAATTCAATTTTAATTCAGAGGATGTTCTTGCCCTACTTGATTTTTGTTACTGTGCATTTTTATATATTGATACTGACATTCTAATATTCCATCATATACAATGGTAGAAATAGTCATACTGATAACTGCATACTCATATCAATTATATTGTATACAAATATATGACCTTTTTTCTTTAGTTTCAGGCCGTCAAGTGATGGGCACAGAGCAATGAACCAACCTGAAGTTTCTGGTCCGGCTGAGGAAAAATCTGTCACAAACTGACACAACCCGCTAATCCCTACCCGACTCATAGCTCACACAGCACACTACGTCCTGTTACTTTTTGACACACCTCCTAAATAACATACACATTAAACAATCTATGAACTTTGATAATCATATATTGTAAAATTTTATATATTGTAAAATCTCCCTGTGTTGTGTGTTTGTTTGAAAATACCCCTCTGTTGTGATTGGCTGTCATGAAGAACATCTGTGCTGTGATTAGCTGTTGCAAAATCCCCCTTTATTCAGATTGGCTGTTTGAAAATGACCTTGTATTGTGATTGGATGTCATGAAAAACATCTGTGCTGTGATTGGCTATTGTAAAATCACCCTGTATTGTGATTGGGTGTTGTAAAATCGCACTGTAATGTGATTGGCTGTTGAGAAATACCTCTTTATTCTGATTGGTTGCTGGAAAATCCCCCTGTATTGTGATTGGCTGTTGTAAAATCCCACTGTAATGTGATTTGCTGTTGAGAAGTACCTCTTTATTCTGATTGGTTACTGGAAATTCCCCCTGTATTGTGATTGGCTGTTGCAAAATCCCACTGTAATGTGATTGGCTGTTGAGAAATACCTCTTTATTCTGATTGGTTGCTAGAAAATCCCCCTATATTCTGATTGGTTGTTTGAAAATAACCCTGTATTGTGATTGGCTGTCATGAAAAACAGCCGTGCTGTGATTGGCTGTTTTAAAATCCCCCTGCATTGTGATTGGCTGTTGTAAAATTCCCCTTTATTCTGATTGGCTATTGTAAAATCCCCCTGTATTGTGATTGGCTGTTGTAAAATCCCCCTGCATTCTGATTGGCTGTTGGAAAATCACCGTGCTGTGATTGGATGTTGTAAAATCCCACTGCATTGTGATTGGCTGTTGTAAAATTCCCCTGTATTCTGATTGGCTGTTTGAAAATCACCCTGTTTTGTGATTGGCTGTTGTAAAATCCTCCTGTATTCTGATAGGCTATTGGAAAACCCCCCTGTATTCTGATTGGCTGTTGTAAAATCACTCTGTAATGTGATTGGCTGTTGAGAAATACCTCTTTATTCTGATTGGTTACTGGAAAATCCCCCTGTATTCTGATTGGCTGTTTGAAAATCCCTCTGTATTCTGATTGACTGTTGCAAAATCCCCCTGCATTCTGATTGGCTGTTTGAAAATCCCAATGTAATGTGATTGGTTGTTGTAAAATCCTCCCGGAATTGTGATTGGCTGTTGGAAAATCCCACTGCACTGTGATTGGTTGTTGTAAAATCCCCCTGCATTGGGATTGGCTGTTGGAAAGTCCCACTGCACTGTGATTGGCTGTTGTAAAATCCCCCTGTATTCTGATTGGCTGTTGTAAAATCCCCCTGTATTGTAATTGGCTGTTGGAAAATCCCACTTCAATGTGATTAGCTGTTGAGAAGTACCTCTTTATTCTGATTGGTTGCTGGAAAATCCCCCTGTATTCTAATTGGCTGTTGGAAAATCCCCCTGTATTGTAACTGGCTGTTGTAATATGCCCCTATATTCTGATTGGCTGTTGCAAAAAACCCCTGCATTCTGATTGGTTGTTTGAAAATGTCCCCATATTGTGACTGGCTGTCATGAAAAACATCTGTGCTGTGATTGGATGTTGTAAAATCCCCCTGCATTCTGATTGGCTGTTGGAAAATCACCCTTTGCTGTGATTGGCTGTTGGAAAATCCCACTGTAATGTGATTGGCTGTTGAGAAATACCTCTTTATTCTGATTGGTTGCTGGAAAATCCCCCTGTATTGTGATTGGCTGTTGTAAAATCTCCCTATATTCTGATTGGCCGTTGCAAAACAACCCTGCATTCTGATTGGTTGTTTGAAAATGACTCCGTATTGTGACTGGCTGTCATGAAAAACATCTGTGCTGTGATTGGCTGTTGTAAAATCCCACTGTAATGTGATTGGCTGTTGAGAAGTACCTCTTTATTCTGATTGGTTACTGGAAATTCCCCCTGTATTGTGATTGGCTGTTGCACAATCTCACTGTAATGTGATTGGCTATTGAGAAATACCTCTTTATTCTGATTGGTTGCTAGAAAATCCCCCTATATTCTGATTGGTTGTTTGAAAATAACCCTGTATTGTGATTGGCTGTCATGAAAAACAGCCGTGCTGTGATTGGCTGTTTTAAAATCCCCCTGCATTGTGATTGGCTGTTGTAAAATTCCCCTTTATTCTGATTGGCTATTGTAAAATTCCCCTGTATTGTGATTGGCTGTTGTAAAATCCCCCTGCATTCTGATTGGCTGTTGGAAAATCACCCTGTGCTGTGATTGGATGTTGTAAAATCCCACTGCATTGTGACTGGCTGTTGTAAAATTCCCCTGTATTCTGATTGGCTGTTTGAAAATCACCCTGTTTTGTGATTGGCTGTTGTAAAATCCTCCTGTATTCTGATAGGCTATTGGAAAACCCCCCTGTATTCTGATTGGCTGTTGTAAAATCACTCTGTAATGTGATTGGCTGTTGAGAAATACCTCTTTATTCTGATTGGTTACTGGAAAATCCCCCTGTATTCTGATTGGCTGTTTGAAAATCCCTCTGTATTCTGATTGGCTGTTGCAAAATCCCCCTGCATTCTGATTGGCTGTTTTAAAACCCACTGTAATGTGATTGGCTGTTGTAAAATCCCCCTGCATTGTGATTGGCTGTTGGAAAATCCCACTGCACTGTGATTGGTTGTTGTAAAATCCCCCTGCATTGTGATTGGCTGTTGGAAAATCCCACTGCACTGTGATTGGCTGTTGTAAAATGCCCCTATATTCTGATTGGCTGTTGCAAAAAACCCCTGCATTCTGATTGGTTGTTTGAAAATGACCCCATATTGTGACTGGCTGTCATGAAAAACATCTGTGCTGTGATTGGATGTTGTAAAATCCCCCTGCATTCTGATTGGCTGTTGGAAAATCACCCTTTGCTGTGATTGGCTGTTGTAAAATCCCCCTGCATTGTGATTGGCTGTTGTAAAACCCCCCTTTATTCTGATTGGCTGTTTTAAAATCCCCCTCTATTCTGATTGGCTATTGGAAAATCCCCCTGTATTCTGATTGGCTGTTGGAAAATCCCACTGTAATGTGATTGGCTGTTGAGAATTACCTCTTTATTCTGATTGGTTGTTTGAAAATGACTCCGTATTGTGACTGGCTGTCATGAAAAACATCTGTGCTGTGATTGGATGTTGTAAAATCTAGACTTGCACCGATTTCAACTTTCTTAGCCGATTCCGATTTCCATTTTCACAAACATTTTTGCAACTTTTCTTGTAAATATGTTCATAATAAGACACTGACTATTAAATATTCATTTAATACTTTCTCCAAAATCATCCAGATTACAACCAGGCCTTATTATAATTTTATATTAAGATTCTGAATTGGGTGAATGTGATCTCGCGAGATCATCTCGCGGGATTTCGTGGTACGCGATTTCACGTGATCTTTTGTGGAAGCGAATGTAAACAAACCAGAGACTAACGCGGTGCAACAGTTTGAAGTAAAACTTTGCCGTGAGAAAAACAAACACAGAAGTTAAACGAGTCTGGATGAGAAAATGTTTGAGGAGACACATCAACACAGGTTGTTTATTCTTCAGCCAGAACAGGAGGTGAGATTTTAACTGTCCCTCTGTGAACAGCAGTCTGCTGCTAGCTTGCTAGCATTAGCCTGAAGTGCGAGAGAGTTTACGGCTGTTTTGCGACATTGTCAGCTGCTCTGTCTCGTTGTAGACTGTCTGTCTTCTCTTTATCCTGTTCTTGGAATCTGTCGCTGACACCAGCTTCATGCAGACGTGTGTCTGAGTGTGTAGCTGTTATCAGTGCTGTGTTGACGTCACGGTCAGTTTGTCTGCTGTGCGCATGACGTGACCATCGTGCAGAACATGTGTGTAACAATGACGGGCACAGAACCGGATTTGTGACGCTGACCGGCTAGTCACCGGTCAAGGCCAGTCACGTGAAAACCGGCCCGATTCCGAGCATTGCCGATTAATCAGTGCAAGTCTAGTAAAATCCCCCTGTATTGTAAGTGGCTGTTGGAAAATCCCACTGTAATGTGATTGGCTGTTGAGAAATACCTCTTTATTCTGATTGGTTGCTGGAAAATCCCCCTGTATTGTGATTGGCTGTTATAAAATCCCACTGTAATGTGATTGGCTGTTGAGAAATACCTCTTTATTCCGATTGGTTGCTGAAAAATCCCCCTTTATTGTGATTGGCTGTTGTAAAATCCCACTGTAATGTGATTGGCTGTTGAGAAATACCTCTTTATTCTGATTGGTTGCTGGAAAATCCCCCTGTATTGTGATTGGCTGTTGTAAAATCTCCCTATATTCTGATTGGCTGTCAAAAAAACACATCTGTGCTTTGATTGGTTGTTGGAAAAATTACTTGTATTTCATTGGCTGTTACGTACTGTGACAGGCCTAATGAAAACCCATCATTTCATGTTCAGTAAGCCCTCTTAACTATCCGTAACTCAAAAACACTAACTTAAAACTTAAAAAAGAAGATGTTTTTCTGTGTCATACAATATTATTTATGTATAAAGGGAGAGTGCTGAGAAATGTACTCAAAAAAGTGAGGCAGTCAGTTTCAGTAATTTTTTATTTCTTTTTTTATCCTAAAAGAACATTATAATTGCAGAGAAACACATTTGGCCATCTGTAAACTGTGTAGCAACTCAAAGCCTCTGGAAATCTGGTTTAAAATAAAGTATCTATCAACGTCATGTAACTAACAATATCAGGAAAATGTGCAAAAACTATACCTTTAACTACAATATTTCATATTTGTATTAAAACTAATTTCTAACATTTTTCAGGTGTTTATACAGAACCTAGGTTGTATGTGACACTGACTTACCTGCAGTCGATGGATGTTGACACGCCTCCAATTTTGTAGAAGCAAAGACGCATACCAGCACAGAAGCGTAGCAATGCACTGTTAAGGAAAGGGTCAGCAACAACATATAACATATTTTAACCACTTACAAAAATTTGTATCAGTTTAAATGTACATTATATTTTGAATATTTTCTCAGCTTCACCTTTCTACCAGGCAGCCTTTTCTCATGGTATACTGCTGTTATATAAGCCAAATATCGCGCTCTCCAAACCAACCATGTATTAAGTAAGTAGTGCTTCTGCTAAGACTCGGGTGGCTTTGGAGATATGATATTTGGCTTGTATAAAGGTGAGATCCTGTTGGAAAGGCTGGCAGACAGGAAGGTAAAGCAGTGAATATATTTGAAATATTGCATAAAGTTAAATACTTTTTTGTTGGGAAGAACACTTTCAAGTGGTTAAAATATTTTGCTGCTAACCCTGTCTAAAGCAGTATACTGTTTAGCTCATCTGCATCGGTACTCCTGCTGCTTCTCCAAACCAGAAGCAGGCAACTAACATCTACTGTGGGCAATACACTGACTATGGATAAGTACCCTATACAAACACACTTCGAATAACAGGAACCATCCTTTTAACAGTTATGAAGGTACTGTGTGGCATACTTCTGACCATTTAGTGTAAACCTAGCAACTATAAAGGCACATTATGCAGTTTTGGAAAAGAAATTCAAACTCAGAAAAGTAATAATACAAACACAAATATTGATATATTTTCATAACTGAATAAATAAGGGATCCTAAGAGGAAAATGAGGTCCCTAAAACACTGTCTGAAGCCAGAAAGTTGGGTCCCTGCAAAAAAAAGAAACAATATGAAAATTATGCTCTTTGAGGACAATTTGTTTATTCTGTAATTATTTATTAATTCAGTCAGTCATGTATGTATCCGTGAATATTCTTTTTTGATTCAAAATTCTTTCCCAAAACTACAAGTGTACCTTTAAAAACAAGATCTTTAAAATTGTCACATAACAGGTTATGAACACTACATATCTTTTTTACAATGGTTCAATGCAAATTTATTACATAAACAAGTTCAAATACAATGTGTACTGAAAGCCTGTAGACTACATTAGCAATCTGAACAAGATGAGCTAAACAGTTGTCAACATGGACAACAACATATTCATGTCGCAGACCATGCTGTAACTGAGTGAGCCACTAAAGTTCACTATTCCTTTTCAGAATCCACTAATCTTGTTTAGATCTTGAATTCTAAAATTGTGTCGTCGAGTCATTCTTGAGTCTGCAGCCGTGGTTTGCAGCTCTAATTTGCAGCTCTAAGTGAATTTAAAAGTGTTGGTCAGTCTTTTTGGGATGCATCAACAATCTGGTGAGGTTGATCACCACATCACCTTCTGCAGTGACAGATCCTTATAGGCTGGTAGTGAACCAGAGTCCCAGTGATTCACCCCAAGATCTGGCTGTGGCTCAGAAAGACAATGCACTAATCGCATCCAGTGAAAACAATGGAAACTAAGGTGAGCAAAGAATTTTGATTATGGTTGATTGTCATAAAAATGCTGTATACACAAGTCCGATAGATCTGTTTTCATTCTACTGTTTAGTGCTCTTGATTGCAGAGAAGGTAAGATAACTTTTAAGTGTGCCACTACTGGACTAATGACATTTATTTCATTTGTTTGGGGTGGTGCTGCTACTAACAATTATTTTTAATATTTCATAATTTATTATTTCAGAATTAATGTATTGATTAATCAATCAGTTGGTTGGACTATAAAATGTCAAAAAAAAGTGTGAAAATCACTTGATCAGCATTTCTTGAAGCCCAAGATGACGTCCTCAAATGTCTTCTTTTGTCCACAAACTAGATATATTCAGTTTACTGTCACAGAGGACTAAAAAAAACAGAAAACATTTGAATATATTCACACTAAAAACAGACTATTGAGACTTTTTTTCTTTAAAAAATTACTCAAAGTGATTAATCAATTATCAGAATTATTGGTGATTAATTTGATAGTTGATTAATTATCTATTAACCAATTAATGTTACAGCTCTAGTTTGGGGTGGCTGTCATATATATAATCAACACAGCCCAAGTGGCCAAAAAATACACTTCATAGGTTTCAAAACTTCTCACCTGCAGTTGAAATTTAGCCAGCTAACTGTCTGTCTAATACTGGCACATTTACAGAAATGCTGATTAGGTTATCCCTAGAACTAAATGAAAATGAGGAGTCACGTGGGTATGCTGAGCAGGATGGCAGCACTGTAGGAGGGCTCAGACCACTCGCAACTAATTTAATTGTTTAATCCATATTTATCTGCCTACCTTGAGCTAAATATTGATAGACTTTATCCCAGAAAAGTTCTTAGTACTTTGACTACATTTTTGGCGGTGAGAAATGGCGACAACGTCGAAATATTTTAAGGATATGGGCCACATAGCTACTCAGAACAAGCTAGCTGCTAATGAGGACAAGTCTCCCGACGAAGCTGCAGAACAGAAAATAAGTATGGAAAAAATCTTTGCTGAAATAACCAAACTGAGTACTAAACTGACGGAAGTAGCTGCTGATGTAGTGACCATCAAAGAAACCACCACCGAGCTGAAAAACTCTGTCAGCGGGCTACAGGTACGAGTGGAGGAGGCGGAGGAGCGAATCTCCCAGCTGGAGGACACGACTGAGGGCCTTGTGACAAACACCGGTACCATGGGGAAAAAGGTGGATATGCTATGGGACCGTGTGCAAATCCTGGAGAATCATTGCAAAAGAAACAACGTAAGATTGGTGGGACTGGCGGAGACATACGAGAGCAGAATTAGTTTACAGTCACCTTTAAAAGTAGGAATTCCTGTAGTTTAGCTGAAAAGTAGGCTACAGGTCTCTGTCTGTCTCCGTGGTCCTGGAGTAACACTCAACACTCTTTGTCTACAGTCTGAGCGAAAGGTCGGTTTGGATCTGGTAACCCAAGAGTTGGAGTCGTCAGAGTCTTCCGAAGGACAAGTTTTAAGTCAACAAATGTTTACCCTGCATCAGCAGTCCATGTCACTTTACTATGTGCTTCTAGGCCTCACCCAGGTGCGATTGCACTCAGGGGGGCCTTGAGGACACCAGTGAAAACACCAGTGGGAATGAAGGGCCTGCAACAGGAACACAAAAGGCATAACGTGTTTCTTTATGATTGAGTTTGAAAATGTTTTAAAATGCTTTTACTCTTTTTTGGGAGAGGGATTTGCCCTCACATGTCATCACATGACCCAAAAATGTCACTTGTTGTTGGACAAACTGCAGTTTTGACGAGCTAGCTTTGTGACCTTCTCCATCCAAATGTTTCAAATGTGTCTTTTTCACACTGAGCTTGAGTAATCATGCACTTCCTGGTGACAGATTTAATGAGCTCAAACTTTGTTTTGAATTTCATACCTGAATTTTTGTTTTGTTTTGTGGGAATGATTACACCTGTCTTTAATCAAGTGATAAAGACTAGTGTAATACTGTCAACAGCCACTTTTTTTTTTTTTTTTTTGAGTGGATATTATGGTTGACAGGGCCTTTAATTAGATTTTGGTGTGATCACAATTTGTTGCATGCCTCTGATTAGACTGACCTACAGTGTATCATTCTCTCACGGGGCGCTCGGCAAAGTGCCCCTGACCTGCAGCTAAGTAGCCAATCCGGCCTATCAATGTCACCAAATTTAATGCCGGTGGGGCGCTGGAAATGTAGCCGCAACTGCTACGTAAAATGTGTGAAGGTTTATGATTGCTAGAGCTACGTGAGGAGCCAGTGATAGGTTTTTTTTGTAGTGCGACTCCCAGACTCTGTCCTACAGCGGGAGAAAAAAAACTATGGTGACGAGGAAGAGAGATGATGGCGATGGCGATGGCGATGGCAGTGACAACTGGAGTTCAAGCACAGCTTCCACCAAATTCGGTGAAATTATTAATGTACCCTTTTGCGAGACGGACGACGGAGGAAAAACTTCTCGTTAAGGAGCTGGGACCCGACAAACCTGAAATGAACATTTCCCAGCAAACCAAGGAGAAAGATAAATTGTACAAACAGAGTTTTTGTCTGAGCTGGTTGAACCGTAAGACGTGGCTGGCAGGTTGTGGAGCAGCCAATGCACTTTTCTGTTTCCCCTGTATCCTCTTCAGAAGTGACAAATGTGATTCAACTTGGACAAAGACTGGACTAACTGACTTAAAGCACCTCTCTGAACGGATCAAGAAGCATGAGAGGTCAAGGGGGGGTAAAGCTAGCTGTGCTCGGAAAGATTAGCATAGCAACACAGCTAGATAATGGGGACCGCATCGCTGTAAGAAGGCACAATGAAGAGGTAGATAAAAAACCGTAATATTTTATCCAAAATAAATGTAAAATTTTGTGGTGCTTTTGAATTAGCAATGCGGGGACATGATGAAAGGGATTCCTAAGACAACACCGGGATATTCAGAGGTTTAGTCAACTTAATGGCATCCATTGATTGGGACTTGAGGGAGCACCTTGAAAATGCGACCGTATTTAAAGGCACCTCGAAGACAGTTCAGAACAAGCTCCTGGACTGTATGCTGGCAGTTCTGAGAGAACAGATCATAGATGAAGTAAAGACAGCTGAGTTTTTAGCAATCCAGGCTGATGAAACTACCGACATTTCCACACACTGTCAGCTAGTCCTGGTACTAAGGTACATTGATGGACGCAACAATATACAGGAGCGGTTCTATGAAATCATCAAGCTACCCAACAGCTATGCGGATTCAATAGCCAGTGCCTTATTGGAGAGGCTGCACAGCATCCTTCCCGAGAGACAAGAAAAAAAGTTGATGGCCCAGGCATATGATGGGGCTGCGGTAATGAGGGGTGCCACTGGAGGAGTGCAGCGAAAGGTGCAGGACATCTATGCAAACGCTCACTACATTCACTGTCATGCCCATCAGTTAAAGCTGGTAATGCAGCAGGCAACTTCCCACATCCCTCAGATCATTCACTTTTTTACTGACATGGGGGGATTTGCTTCTTTTTTCTCAAAAGCGAGCAAGAGAACTGCAGTGCTAGATGAGATGGTGGCGCACCGACTTCCAAGTGCATCGTCAACACGTTGGAACTTCAACAGTGGTGCAGTCAACACAGTCTATGAGCACAAGAATGATCTGGTGAAGTGTTTTCAGACCATCTGGAACAGTGAAGCGTTTGATAGCCCTACGAAGAGAGAGGCTGGAGGCTATTTGAGAATGCTGGAAGATGAAGCTTTGTGTTTTTCCCTAGCCTTGTTCCATAAGATCATGCCACATGTGGACATGCTGTATAATCAGCTCCAGAAGAGGAACATCGATGCTGTCTACATCGCAGGAATCACCCAGACATTCATGAATCGCATGCAGGCTATCAGGTATGTTAAATGCATTATTATGTAGCCTAGCCTAATTGTTAATTCTCTGCATAAATTATGTGTAGCTTTAAATGCTTATATGTCATCTTATTCAAATAATTAATTAATGTGAAATTTAGATGAAATATAATTGCTGGGTTTGGTTAATATATCCCTAATTGGTTTTCACAACTGATTCATAAAACTTATGTATTGGATCAGGGAAGCTGTTCCTAATCTGGCTGAGGATGAGGAGTACAGGGGACCTGTTCAGGAGCCACCCACAAAGAAACGGAGAACATTGGGAGAAGACACGCAGCACCATTTGGCACTGGAGGTCAGCACTTGCTTACACACACAGAGACACAGAGAAACACAGGGCCCTATCTTGAGCTCGTGCCTTAGGGTCGTGTCTTGTGCTGATTGAAAGCGTAAGTGGAAGGTGGGAGGTGCAGTGGATTTAATTTATTCAAGGTGTGTCCAAATCCAACCTTGTTGTCTTGTGCCAGGGGCGGGAGTGATATTTTGCCCTGCCCCGCCCTTTGCGCCACCAGCGCAAAGCGGGATAGACCTATCAGACGTGCCCAAGTGCCCTCATTAATTCACAGGCGAGTTTAGGCCGAACATGCAATAAACCAATCAGAAAGTCAGCTCTCATCACCTTTCAAGAGGCAGTTGCGCCAGCAGCGCAAGCGGAGGCAGCATGACGGCGGATTTACCAGGAAGAAACAAAGAGAAAAGATTTTTAAAGTGAGGAGACAGATCTCCTGGTAAGAGAAGTGAAAACGTGATATATGAAGATAGCAGGACGTCTCCAAAACAGCTTCACGCCGAAATAGTTTACTTTACAGTAACGCCTGCAAGAAACTTTACAACAAATGAACCGCAAATGTCATGCAGATATGTAACTGGTTATATTTTAACCTGAAGCACGTTGAAAGTATGTTATATTTCATAATTAGTTGTTATAATCATCATCATTATTAACTTTGCTGGCTGAGGATCGGGGGAGAGAGATGGTGCAGTAGAGAGGGGAGGCGAACCGATCCAATCTAGCTGCAAAGCTTCCTGGTTCCACTGGCCCACCTGAGCCAGTTGAAGGCACAGATACGCGGCTGTCTGTGCTCCTTCTTCTTCTCCTCTCCCACCTAATCATCATCTCCTCCTCCTGCTGACTCCAGATGCTGACTCATCTGATAAAGACTATCAGACAGCTGTGATCCTGTTTGCAGGTCTGCTGAGATTTATTGGGCTTTATAATTATAATAATAGTACTGTTGTACTTATTAGTGTGATTAACTTCAAAGACACACACGCGAGTGCACGACTTTTAAACATAAATGAAAGGTGTTTGGTGATTGTGGAGATGAGGGTGCGCACCTCAGCCAAGGGCAAGACACACACATACCTGCACTATTAACTTCAATATTCACACTTTATTGCTGGTGGATATGTTCAAAGGACACTTCACTAATCGACACTCCTGTGGAGAATGTAAATGTGTAATGTAAATTAAGGTGTTTGGTGATTGTGGAGCCATCGCGCTTGCGCTGGGTCTGTGCCGCTGTGGGTGTGAGGTCTAAACATGAAGGCGTGGCCCGGCGTGTTTGCTATCTTGTGCTGAGCACATTGGAGTAAAACGCGCTTGCGCTTTAGACCAGCCAAAACCTGGTCGAAGCGCAAAGTCTGTGGTTTTTCAGCACAAGATAGCACCTGGCGGGCTTGGCCGAAACACACACACGTCTTCACAATCACAAAACACCTTCATTTATGATCATTCTCTTCCTCTCACTTGAGTGTCGATTAGTTAAGTGTTATTCAAACATATTTTCTATCAGCAATAAAAAGTAAATATTGAAGTTAAAAGCTTTCACGTGTGTCTCACGCTTGGCTGAAGTGTACACGTCTCTACAATCACAGAACACTTTTCTTCTTTTAAGATGAACTCACTAATGAGGAAAAGAATTATAATTATAAAGCCTAAAGGTTGTCTTTATCGGATGAGTCAGCATGACAGCTGGAGCAGCTGTAGTGTGTGTCTGCCTGTTTGTTATGATCCAGAAAAACAATGATTGAACAATTATGATCTATAACATACAAAATATACAGACACTATATTTGACCATAGGAGTCCGGCCCAACCTGAGAGAAAAAAGTTATGTGTGCTTCTGTCATAGCTGGTTGGATAGATCCGTGCGTAATTTTGCACACTCCAAACTTCAGAACACAACAACTTGTTTCGCAGCGGGACAGAGGAGGGAGGATGAGAGGAGGAGATCAGGATTAGGTGGGAGAGGAGAAGAAGGAGGAGCACAGACCACCGCTTAACTGCTCCTCCACCTGGCTCAGGTGTGCCAGGTGGAGCCGGGAAGCTTCGCGGCCTCTGGATCTGTTCGCCTCCCCTCTCTACTACACCATCTCTCTCCCCGCTCCTCAGCCAGTAAAATTAATAATGATGATGATGCTAATAATTAATTATGAATTACAGCACAGTTTCAAGGTGCTTCAGGTTAAAACATAACCAGTTGCATATCTGCATGACATTTGGAGTTCATATTTATTGTATTATTGTATATAAACTATTTCGGCGTGAAGCTGTTTTGGAGACGTCCTGCTGTCTCCATATATTGCGTGCTCTTGCGCATTCTCTTCTGGAACCAGGAGATCTGTCTCCTTGCTTTGAAAATCTTTTCTCTTTGTTTCCTCCTGGTAAATCTGCCGTCATGCTGCCTCCGCTTGCGCTGCTGGCGCACCTGCCTCTTGAAAGGTGATGAGAGCTGACTTTCTGATTGGTTTATTGCAAGTTCAAGCAAAAGTGCCCAGCCACGCCTTCCTTTTGCCTTCATGTTTAGACCTCACACCCACAGCGGCACAGACCCAGCGCTAGCGCGTTTGCTATCTTATGCACATAGCAAAAATGGCACTTGCGCCAGGCTAAGATAGGGCCCACAGAGACACACAGAGGAACAGACACACAGAGACACAGAGGAACAGAGAGAAACAAAGACATCATCAAAAAAATCTAATGAAGATGCTCACCACTTGATATAGTAGTCCAGACTCAAATGTTTATTGTCATATGATATCTATGAATAATTACAGTTAACCATTTTGGTTTATTACACAATATAGGCTAGCTATTCAGAACATTGATTGTAGTGAGACGTGAAGACCTAATTCTTTACCTTTTTTATAATTGTATGTTATCACATAGGTATGTGACACCGTCATGAGCCATGCCAAGGAGAGGTTTTCTTTCACCAAGCACCTCATCAGTGCCACTGTCTTGCAAGGAGACTTGTTCCAACAACACAGCAGAAGGTTCCCAGATTCAGCACTGGAAACCACGGTGGAAGCCTATCCCTCATTGGACAAGGCCAGACTTAAAACAGAACTGTCCCTGATCTACGAGAATGAGGAGTTCCAGAGTTGCAAAGGTGCACTGGCTCTCTATCAGGTTTTGATGGAAAACGACCTTGGAGAAACATTCACTGAAACTGTAAGTCTTCTCAACATCATCATCACAACACCAATGACAACATCAGAGTCTGAGTGGTGCTTTTCTACATTAAAGAGGATAAAAACTTTCCTTAGAAACACTATGTCACAAGATCGGCTCAAAGCTCTGGGTATGCTCTGACCCAAGATTGTACTATATCTCTTTTGAGATGGTGAAACTTGCCCTACATTGGACTGGACAATGCAAGTTAGACTGGCCCATTATAGAAAAATCTTTATCCTTTCCCTTTACACCCATAGAGTTCCTCTCTCAAAATTCAGGGAGAATCTCTAACCCTATTATGTTGCATTCCAAGGAAGTTTGGATGAAGATACACAAAATGATTAAATTATCTCATTCTAAACAGCCATATTCGTCTTTGTGGCAAAATCCTGCAATCTGTATTGGTAAAACACCGGTCTACTGGAAGAGTTGGCACAACCATGGAATATGTACGCTGGATAATTTGTATGATGGTAAAGTGTTTATGTCTTATATTGATGTATTGAGTAAATATAATCTAAATGGAAAGGAACATTTTTGGAAATATGTTCAGACAAGGCACTGTGTTATGTCACTAGACTGGCAAACTGAAGACAACCATATTTTAGGGTATTTGGTTTTGCCATCACACCATCACAGAGCCTCGATATTTTACAGAAGAATGAACTCTACACTCAGTACTGATCTAAACATTTTGAAGGTTTTATGGGAAAATGACTTTGGGGTTGTTCTTGGGAATGAGGAATGGAGGGAAATAATCTCACAATGTGGGAAATTTTTAAGGGAATGTAAAGGCAAATGTACACAATATAAGATTGTACAAAAATATTATTGGACTCCTGTGAGACTGAATAGATTAGGCCTCATGAACAACTCATTGTGCTGGAAGTGTCAAAATGATAACGGTACTCTGATACATTGTTTGTGGGAATGTCCAATTATCAAGCACTTCTGGATGGTTGTCGTACGTATTCTAAGTGATTGGTTAGAAAGACCTGTGCCACTTTGTCCTACACTGTGTTTACTGGGTAACAAAGGACAGATAGATAATATATCAAAAGGAAAATTCTCTGTTATCATGGTTGGGGTCTCAGTGGCAGCTAGGATTATTCTTAAAGGGGACCTATTATGCTTTTTCCTCTTTTCTGACCTATAAATGTTGTCACAATGTTGGATACTTGTGTTAAACGATTCCAAAGCGTCAAATAATGAGGTTCATGCATTTGGAAGCAAGCCCCGCAAGCTGTTTTGGATGGCTCTGCACGCTGTGTTTTACTGTCTTTTTTTAACGGTGTAGTAACATTGACGTCAATGCGTGCCAGACTTACTTATATGGTCATTGCCCGGCATGTGCTCTAGGCCTGCCTGCTCCCCCGCTCTGCTTCGTAAATTATATCGCTGCTCTGAGTGGTGAACTATTAAGTGAGATTAATGTGTTAGCGAGCTATGTTGTGTCTAAACACAGGATTTTCAGTGTGACGAATGTGGCTCTCTTTTAACCTGGTAACCATGGTAACTACTAAACTCATAACGTGGTCACAAGCAGGTTATGTTCAGAGTTTCAAATTAAATTGTCTGTAAAACGCGCTATTCTTTAACAAATTTTTGTCCTTAGCTTTTAAACTGAGGGAGGACGTTACATTGAAAAATTACTGAGCTGTATGCTCGTAATATCACCGAACGAATCCATGTAATGTAAAAATGTAACAGCAGCACAAACTGTCTGCATCGCGCTGTCATGATGGTAACCTCCGTTTGGTGATGCAGAGTCATTTTTCCCGTTTGCTCCAGATCATATTAACATTTTAAATTGACATTGTATATAATCCACACACTAAAATAATGATGAAGCAACTACAGACACTTTGAATACTTTTTACTGTTATCTGTTTTGTCTCTGTGATTTTGCAGCTCAGATCACTGATTAGAAAATTCATCATCATTTATCACAGCCAATCTTAAATCAGTTACACTCATTTTACGTTGGTTTGGTCAAAAACTTCAGTGATGTCCATGTCTCTGTCATCATAGGACAGTGTCAGACAGACTTAATCATGTTTAAATCTGCTGTATGGAGTTTTATTGTTTAATGTGCGGTTTTCATGTTAGAATAAACGGCAGCATTAAGACCGCATTTAGTCCATCAGTCATTTTCTGACATCATTCTTCTTCTCCTGCTTTATTTGCAGCAACAATGTTGCTTTTGCCGTAATGTATTTTGTATATTTTCCACAGCTCATAATTATAACAACTTGATGATTTTGACTTAAGTAAGGCTCGCGATCGCTTCATTTCATGTGGAAGAAGAGTCAAATGACGCAACAAACGCCCCTTTTATATGAATGCGCACAGAGTCTGAAGACGAAAGCCTGGATTGACAAAGTGAGTTGATAACCACCATCATGATACCCGTTATCACTGATTGCAGTTTTAGGCTTTGTCATGCAGAGAAAGCCTGGCTGTGTTGAGCTTCCTTCGTAGCACAGCCCCCTGCTTTCCTAAAGAGGCGAGCACCAGGCAGAAGTGGATAGAGTTGCTTTTTCCCGGCCAGCAATGGAAAAATACCTCCGTGTTTGTCTGTCTATGGCACTTCACAGGGGACTGTTTTGTCAACACGGGCCAATACGAAGCTGGGTTAGCCGGTAGCCAAGCTCGGCAGCGCTTGTCAGCCCTTCGGAAGTCCTCGGGAGTGTGACCAATCACAGCGGAGTGGGCTCGGCGGGAGGCGTAAATGGAGGAGGGCCGGGGGGCGGAGTAAAGTACACAGACCGTTTTCGCGGGATGCAGAAAATACAAGGAAGAGATGCAGCGAGAGGCACAGCGTCCTGACGATCTACAAAGGTTTCTGTGCGGGCGATCGTGTGTAGCTGCTCTATAGGAGTCCAAAATCAAATACAAAGGCCCGAAATTGAGTATAATAGGTCCCCTTTAAACACTGGAAAACTCGGAAAGCCTTACCGTTTAAAGAATGGGTAAATATGATGATAAAGACTGCTTCATATGAATGTATGCTTTATAAGTTGAATAATAGAGATGGTACCACAGCGCCAGAATGGGAACCATTTTGGTCCTACATTACTTTTACTGTCAGTCAGTAGGACGACAGCTGATTTCCTTCCCTCTGATATTTATTTTATTTTATTTATTTTTTGTTTGTTTTTCTTTCTAGGAACTTCCACACCTTGTAATATCATTGATACTTTCATTTATGTTTATGTATAAGAGCCCTGTTCTTTAATGTTAAAGAGCACTGTACGATTGTCATGTACCAAGTAAAAACTCAAATAAAAACCTGAATTATAAAAAAAAAGAAAGAAATGAAAATATGAATGAATTACTAAAAAATGGGCCTGGTTTTTCTTAACTGAAACTTACCGCATGATACACAGGAAGGCCAAGGAGAACAGCAGTACACCTTGTGTTTGATGTCATGAAGTTCCTAAGAGGATAAAAATAGTGTAAATTCTGTGACAAATTTATTCATCAAGCCCAATGCCAAACCGTTCCAACCAACTGGCCACTACAGCATCAGAAAATAAGTCCACACGTCTTGTGCTGATTTATCTGGTGCAATCAGAGAAAGAGCATGGACATGCAAAAACGGGGACTATGCAGTGGAGCAATTGTGGAATTAAAGTTCATTTGAACCATCAAATTAAACATTCCAAAAATTTAACCTGTGAAATGCATAATCACCTGCTGGTCGTGCACTTGAATATATCACCCATAGCACCTGAAATCTTGTTTTTGTCTAGTTTTGGAAGCCCTTTGTCTGAATAAGATCATCAGTTGAGGGGTGTGGCAATCAAACTCGGTGTTCAAGGGCAGGTTCTTGTGACCATTAGAACGCTGCATACATACAGCTACATTTCAGAAAAGAAGAAGTACATTAAGTTCTAGGTTTGTGAATCACTAAGATAAATTATTGTTTTATTTAAAAAAGAATAATAAAATCAGAACAGGATTAGAACAGCATTTTCTTATTATGGCTAAATGTTTGTAAAGCAGTATTAGTAATGATTGCAACATAAAAGTCACTACATAAACTCAATATCTCATTGCAAACAAATCTATAAAGTCAAAATAAATAAATTCACAGTAAAACCAATGATTTCAAGATTAATTAAATTAGATAAAACTATGCATAATGTGACATACATTACTGAGAAAGGAAAAACAGGTGAGAGAGATTAACCATATTACCTCAGACTGCATATGAAGAGTGGGCCAGAGGTCCCTGAGCTGTTTCACAGAAAGTTGATTCTGCATGTTGGAGTCACTGGAGTGTGAAGGTGTGGAGTTGTCTTGGTTTCTTGGGCTTCTTGTTTCAGCTCAAGCCATCAACCCAAAGTATCCGTATTTGATGACCAAGGAATGAGACTTAACAATCAAATGTCTTCCTCCAGAATTACTTACTGCTCCTTGAAAACTGGGACTCGTCTGACTCCTGATCATCATCAAAATCGTGGTACTGGCGTCACAGTTGGGTACACAGCATGTGCATGATGAATACAACAAATACATCTGTTTTCTGACCGACTCAGTCACACTATTGTCATTCTGGCAAGTGAAGTAACACTCCAATCCAGCGGGTGGCATTAAATCACCAAAATGCTGTTTGCCAACTGCCATTTAAAACAAAGAACAGCCAAAGAAGGAGGCGCAGCAAAACAAGGACATTGGATGCTTTTTATTCTGTAAATTCATCTCCTCCACTTGCTCCCTCTCCTCACATCTTTGCTCCACCCAGCGAGGTCATGACAGAGATGTGAGGACGGAGGAGACAGAGCTGTGAGATGAAAAATCCTTGGTTCCTTTTTTGGCATTAGTCTGAAGCGGCGTCAGTTACTGATGACGAGCTGATAACAGCTGTATCAGCGGTCAAACTGACTGGTACGAATGTTCACAGAAACAAATCTAAGAAAGATTTCGATACCTGACAGCATTCAGTTAGATCTGTAAATTGAAATGGCTGATTATTGGTAGTATTCTTTCTGATGCTGATTTTAATCATCATTTAATATTCCTTTGTCCATCTTCTAATTAATATAGGCAACTGATCAGTGTTATTTGTTTACTTAGGCTATTTATTGGCTTGCATTATGGTCATCTGCACAGTAATACACACATCGCACTTTCCACTTGCTTGTGTCATTATTCACAACATGCAGGTGCAAGTGCTGCAGAAACTTCTGTCAGTCACTGGACTTTGATCTCCCTTTGTGGGTCTTGATGACGCAGGATGAAAATTGCCAAAACTGCCCAATTAAGGGATACACCAGTGTATCCTTGGTCTGAGCACCTCCCAGTAAATTGCACTACTCTCTGCTCAAAGTAAATGAAAAGAAACTAAACTTTATTGATTTGGGGTTTTTGATGTTGTTGTTGTTGCTTTTTCTGCATTTTACTGTGACATGCCTAGTTTTCATACTGAACATTATTCAGCTCTTGCAGTGAGTAAGGTGAACGAAAATTCAGAGTTGCATAATCAATCATTTTATTTCACTGTAATCAAAGACTACATGTAACACAAACTCCAATTTTTTAAGCCCTGATAAGCCCAAGCATTTGAGTTTATTAGTTAGGCAAGTACTAGAGTACTGCTAACTTATTCAGGATTACAGTGTTCCATTCATCCACTCATGGAATTGATAAAAAAAAAAAAAAAAAAAAAAAGGTCAACCAGTCAAAAAAGCCAGCATTTCTTTTTTTGTGTGTGTGTAATTTTTTTCCATAGCACCTGTTCATCGAGGCACCAAAGAAAAGACATTTGATGAAAGTATCTGTGTATGATGAATTGCACGTCATGTAATGTTAATTTGGTAGATACATTTATGCGTATGGTCTGGGAGTGTCTTGAAGTCAAAACATTCTGGGAAAGGGTGTCTCAAAAATTGTCCAATATGACACAAATAAATTTTTATTGTTTGCCATCTCTAATATTAAGGAATGATCATTCATCTGACCCTTAACTCAGAAGCGGTTGTTATCTTTGGCAGCCATGGCTGCTAAAATGTTGGTTGCTGTAAGATATTTATTTTCTAATAAATAATCAATCCATCAGTTGTACCATTCTTTAAAGTGATAGTTCACCCAAAAAAATTAAATTTCATTCAATATCTATTGACCCCTTTGCTGATGTGAGGATGAGTGAAGATCTCCAGTTCACAAAACACTCCTGGGGTTTCAGTGGAAAACAGCCAAATCCAGTACAATTGAAGTGACCGGTGACCAGTTTTGAAATTAAAAAAATAAATAAATAAAATAAAACACAACAAAACACAAAAAATGTCTCCATACTGCTTGTGTTGTGTAATCCAAGTGTCTATAAACTGCAACATTAAAATCTGACCCAAAAAGATGCCATTTACGCCATGTTTTTACCCTAAATGTCAACCGTAGCCTCTCAGACCAGAGCCACATGTACACCTGAAACATAAGTCGGGCCTTTCTCAATCTGGAAAGGATTTTGTACACTACACTACAAGGTTTCTGTTGCTCTCGCTCTGTAGTCCATGGCTGCAGCAACAAAATGATGTTCCTCCTCTATGTCGAAGGCCTTGTACATTTTGTTCTTTGTTGAAAGTTTGTGAAGTCAACTGTATGCGTAACAAGTCACTATTTCTGAGCAGATCTCTCTCTGTTGTCTGAGTCACTTCCAGGTAGCATGTAAACAGAGATGTGAAGGTATTGCGAGATCTCATATATCTTGTGTCGTGCAGCTTAGGCGAGAGCTTATGTACCCACTTCAGGCGTGTGCATGTAGCTCTGTTGTGAGAGGTTACAGCTGAGATTTAGGCTAAAAACATTGTGTAAAGGGTGTCTTTTTGGGTCAAATTTTAATGTTGCATCTTACGGACACTTGGATTACACCACACAAAGCAGTATGGAGACATCTTGTGGTTTTTGTTCTCTTTTTTTTACATTTTAAAATGTTCACTTCAATTGTACTGGATTTGGCTGCAAGGCTGTTTTCTGCTGAAACCCGGGAGTGTTTTGCGAACTGGAGATCCTCACCCATCCTCACATCAGCACAGGGGTGAGTAGATATTGAGTGAATTTTCATTTTTGGCTGAACTATTGCTTTTTAATAGAGTATGTGCTTATAGAACTGTCCAGAGCAAAGATGAACTATTATAGCCAAAACAATCTTGAGAAGTGGATGGAAGCACTGAGCTCAACAAAGCATATAACAAGTTGAAGGGAGGAAGAAGAGAGATCAGAAAAATTCTTAGTATAAAAACTTGTATCAGTGGCGTACAGTGAGGATTAGATCTGGGACTTCAGCCAAAACTTTGCTAGACACACCAAAAAAAAAGGATTTTGGTGGAATAAAAGGCAGGCAGCAGTTACCTTGATAGCTGTATTAAAATTTGTATTAAACAGTAGATGACTACCATTTACTCTGTTACTATTGTTTGGTTAAGTTATAATGAAGTTTGTGTTTGATATTAATAGCTGTAATAATCAATAAGGATCATTGATCTCCAGTTATATTATTTCTGTCTACCAACACAGCTCTGTCTGCTGTGCTGTGCTGTTGGAAGAAGTTTTAATAAAGAAGATTCAAGTGTCTGAAAATTGATTTCTAAAAGACTCGGAGATGAGGGTAATTTCAGTAAAATGTGTCAAATATATCCCTACCTGGGAAGCTGGGGGAAATAGGCTATTTCCAAGTAAGTAGAAAAATGAAAAAATATCTTCTCCAAACAAATCCAAATTTCCAGAGCTGTCTTATTTACACACAGGGTCATTTTGGTGAGCAAGGTAGTTGCAGCATTATTCAAGTAGTGTCCAAAATCCTCTATGAAGACAGTCTACTTTATGCAGCTTGTGTGCCCAGCATTTTTTATCACTCTTTAAAAAAATGCTGCTTACACAACAATTTCTTGTTTGTTAAAAGTGCATTCATCCATATTAGTCAATTATCACAAAGAATCATCACCAACACGTTTTAACCTTCTTTTAACCATTTGTTCTGATTTTCTAGATGGCAAATTCAGATCTCACTCTCAACATCATCAACCGAGGTTCCAGCAACAGCAGGCAGCTGTTCAGTCTTCAGTGAAAAGGCTGATAAATTCACTGTACAGTACCTACCCAGCACCAAACAGCAGAAAATCTGGTGCAGACCTGAACAGAAATAAAGTGAATATTGATCTTTGTCAGGTGGTCACAAATCTGAATTCAAATGAATGCCTAAGTTTCTCTGTAAATGGGCAACTGTTTGTTCATGTTCACCACTTACAGCTTCACTTACAACTTTAAAGTGGTGATAGGCCAATGTTCTGTTAAAGCTGTAAAGCCTGTTTTCCTTTCCCCTAAAGTGGTCAAAAAATCAATAATTCAATAACATAACAACATCTAAAGAGATCACTTGTGACAGAGCTTCGTCAGAAGTTTCCCCCTGCTTGCAGTCATTGCACTCATTCAGCATAAATATCTCTGTTAATATTCAATTAAAAGTTCTCACTTTTTTTGAGATATTGGCTTTATATTTAATAGTTCCTGCAACTGCCAATTCACCTGTCTTTGATTTCAGAGCCAACAGTAGACATCATCCATCTAACTGGAGACAGCAATGGGCATGTGCAGTTTGGTCAAGACGCATACAGTCTACCAAAAGATCAGGCATATCCCCAATCACTTCATCTTCCTGTCAAGCAGAGTCCATTGTGAGACCAGACAGAGCTGGGCAGTGAATGATGGCACAGAGATCTGGTCACACCATTCTGCACCTTCAGCACTGGATGTTCCATGAACAGACACTTTACCCACAACATTCTAGTTTGACTTTTTTTTGGGGGGTGGGGGTGGGGGGGGCATTTAGCCTTTATTGGACAAGACACCTGTTGCCATTCACAGTAGGTATTTTTAAGGACTTGTCCCACAATGATACCATTCAGAAATAACACTGAAAGTACTTTCTGATGGCCCTCTGCTTCAGATTGGTATTTGTAAAGTGTTATATCATGACAGAATTTAAGGACAGGCCTTCACACTAAATGCTGAAATGATTTGGGCCTTTCTGTGTGGAGTTTGCATGTTCTCCCCGTGTCTGCGTGGGTTCTCTCCTTGTTCTTCGGCTTCCTCCCGCAGTCCAAAGACATGCATGCTAGGTTAATTGGTGAGTCTAAATTTTCTGTAGGTGTGAGTGTGTCTGTCTCTATGTTGTCTATGGTGTACCCCACCTCTCACCCAATGTCAGCTGGGATAGGCTCCAGCCCCCGCGACCCGATCCAGAATAAGCGGTTACAGAAAATGAATGAATAATCATATCATATGAAATGTCAGACATTTGAGAAAATACTTATCAGATCATATCTGTTTATATTTGTTGTATGTGGATGTAGCATGGATGAAGTCTCATTTTGTTGCCAAACCCTGTTTTGATGAATGATAAAAAAAATTGACATTGATAGCTTTTTGGTAATTTTCTTATGAGATCGCGCCGAAAATAATTAAAATGCAATTTTTGTCATGACAAAGAGACAGAAAAGGCAGGGGAAGACAAATTTCTTCTTGGGACAAGAAACCCAAGTAGGAACTATGAAGTCCTACTTTTGAATCTGAAAATCCTTAATATTAAACTTCTTTACTTCTTTTCTTTTTTTTTCATAGAGATACTGTTTTCTCTTTTTATTTAAGTAAATTTGCGTATTTTAAAATACTGAGCAGGGTCTTTAGACTGACAGTATTTGTTGTTTGATCTTCTAGCTGCCTTGTGTTATATTCATAAATTGTAGCGTTCCCATTTCCGGGGCCCTCTGAATGTAGCATACCGGGTTGACGACAACAGGCAGTAATTAAATCAGGGGACTGACCGACCGACCAGAAACTCCAGGTGGAAAACTCCGCACAATAAAGTGAAGTAAGTTTAAAATTAGTTAAATGATAAATAAGTCTTTGTGCTGGTGATTGGTATATTGTTAGCTAGCTAACATTAATGTAGAGTCATGTCAGCTAGTAACAGTTTGCTATTTGAAGAGAAATTATTTTGACAGTTCAAGGGCAACTGTGGCATTTTAGGCTGGATGGTAGCTAACGTTAGCTAATTTAACCATAACACTAACCCTGCTTAGTAGTTCTCATTATAAGTTGTGCTGAGGATCAACGCTACGTTCCTCTTTTCACACATTATTTCACCCTGTTTGTCAGTGAATCTCAAAGTCAAAGTCTCAAAGTTGAGGCGCAGGGAGGGTAAGTGTCCGTGATACCCAGTTAACACCCAGAAATTATGGACAAGGGCATGCCTGATATTAGTGTATGTGGATCCGAAGTGAAGAAAGTGAGGGGACGGAGGTACCGGTGTTACAATTCTCAATTCGAGTAAGGGAGTAATAATGTTGATTTAATGACTCCCTGGATGAAAATGCGTTTTGCAAGAGACTCGGGCTGGTATCAGAACATCCTTGTTTCCTTCTCTTCCTCGTCATGCTACCACTGCTTGCGCTGGTGCCGCACCTGCTTTTAATTTCTGATTAGTTAATTGCATGATTGGCTTAAAAAAGTTAAAAGTTAAAGTACTTATCTCATCTTATATAAATTATGCGCAATGCTGCACAAATATTTTTATTCCTTTGTGAAGGCATAAAAAACAATAACATAACATTGTTCACTTTTATTTCATTTATTATTGTGCAGGAACAAATTGAAAATGAAGTAATAAAATCAGTTCAAATTAAACAGCCCTGATTCACTTAACTCTGCTTTACAGTTAATTCCTGTTCTGTATCACATAAAAGACAAGCTCACATGACAAAACAGAACCAACAAAAAAGACATTCAAATTACTATACTATACTTTACTTTTCTGTATTAATTCAAAAAATTTCATGACGTGATCACAAAGTAAGGATGGGTTTGTCCTTTGCCAGAACTCGTTACATTCGTGCCAAATGTGTCAGTGGGACTAAAGCATCAAGTTATTTCTCTGTGGTTTTTGAATGTTTTTTTTTTTTGTTTAATTCCAGAGGAATTACTCACCCTATATTATGTTTTTGCCACACAATGTTTTGTGTCACCATGTTTTTGACTATAACACTCACTGTGCATACTTATGTTCCAGGAATTTGCTGCTGCGTGTAAAATACAGAGTGGCAAGTGTGTTATCACCATTAAGGTAAGCTGCTTCCATGTGATGTAGCTTAAGTATGAGTATAAAAATATTGGTTCTTTCTTTGTCAGAACAGGCTATTGGCAACATATACTCAGGCCTAGAATGAGGTCATTTTTAGGAGAAGTCACTTTGGACTATGATGAATTCAAATTTATTGGGGCTTTCTGGCCACATTGTAGGGCACAAAAGTGCACAAACAGTAGGTGGTAATTACACTGTATATAGATGAAACAGTTTTAGCTGATAATTAGCTAGATGAGCTACTGTAAATAACCAACACAAACACCCATTATTAGACTGTAAACCATTAATCAAACCAATGAATAAATGCAGTCAATCAGACAATTTAAAAGCTAATTTTATGTTTCACTAGTATAAAAGTATGAGTTCTTTTTGTTGTGTTGTGTACCTTCAGTAGTGAGTGACAGGTAAACACACAAAGGGCAACCATTTATTGCATACTACAGTTAGAAACTGACAATAATTAGCTGATAATTAACCTGATCAGCCACAAAGTAATTGATACACAAATTATTAAACCATTAACCAACCAACATGATTAGACCAACTGTATGATTAGAATTGTGTCGATTGCAGTGTCCATGGCCAATTCCACTCTATTTAAAGTCTGACCTTTGCAACATCTCAGTGAAAGCCATGTATCTCTCCTCTGAATATCTGGAGCGGTACTCACAAACATTCTAAAAAATGAAAAAAAAAGGAGGAGGGACAGAAATTTTTATCTTGGTGAGGAGGTGTGGTTGACGCTGTTGCTGGGTATGACTTATTCTTTTAAAAGGTGTGATTGGTTGATCCAAAAAATAGGACAGATAGAATTTAGTCTCTATTAGGGCTGAACAATTAATCAAAATTTTGTCACAATTTCAATATGTTCTGCTGCAATTTTCAAATCACAGGATGCACAACATTTTTTAAAGGCAAAATTAAGGTCAAAATACCATTTTAAATAAATATTGTGGTGCTGCAGAGGTGTACTGGCCAACACATCATTCTCTAGTTTAGTGCAGATCCCTGAAAATAACACACCATAATCATTTTAATGTGTTTTTCAACTGAGAATAATGTAAAAAATATCCTTTCCTCCAATATTACAAATCCTATTGCAATAGCAAAATCAATCAAAATTAAAGCTGCAAGCAGCGTTTTACGGGCCCTCGCACACCCGCGCCACTCGGGGGGCCGGCGGCCGCGGCCTCGTGGCAGGATTCGCCCCGGGCGAAGAGGCTCTGTGATTGTCAGGGCCTTTTGACGTCCCCTTAAGGAATTCGACGTCGCTTCCTGTCGCCGCTAGGTGGCGCTGTGAGTATGTCTCCTGCTTGTCACGTGGATGTGTTCAGACCGGGACTTCTATGACACTTGTGAAGTTTGGTGGGGATCGGACCATGTATGCCCAAGTTATAGCAATATGTGTTTCATGGCGAGACATCAAACTTCGCCACCACCTGACGGCCACACCCTTCAACGAGGGCGTATATCTTTAATACCTTTTGATCACAATGTTGTCTAGATGGTACACAGTGATTTTGAACCCGTTCTGATCAATCCTGTAGGAGGAGTTCTTCACATTCCAATGCGTGGAAAACGCCAAAAATGGCTGCAAAATTCAAAATGGCCGACTTCCTGTTGGGTTTGGCCAATGGGTCCAAGAGGCTTTTTTGTGCGTCTGCATGTGATACATATCTGTACCAAGTTTCGTGCATGTCGGTGAAACGTGCCACAGGGGCTGATGTTTAAGGGGTGTGGCCAAGCCATTTGGCCACGCCCATCAACAAAACTCATATCACATGTTCAGACCTGGACCATTAACACACATGTGAAGTTTCAGGCAGATATGACCAAGGACACTGAAGTTCAGGCCACTTTTCTGCGTTTTGGCGAAACATCGACTTCGCCGCGCTCTCGGCGCAACGCCGTTTGACGATACGTCATAATCTTCACAATATAGCATTACCAACTTGTTAAGGCCTCACTCACCAAATTTGAGTCAGATATGGTGAATGTGGTGGGAACAGTACCTCAAACTGTAAAACATGACATTTCCTGTTGCCACCAGGGGGCGCTGTGACAATTATGGAATATTTTCATAGACATCTGTTCAGGGCAGGACTATTATCAAACATGTGAAGTTTGGTGCAGATTGGACCTTTTATGCTGAAGTTATAGCAATTTTGTTTTTCATGGCGAGAAGTCAAATTTCGCCGCCACCTCACGGCCACACCTTTTAACGATAGCGCGATCTTTTAATAACTTTTAATCATAAAGTAGTCTAGATGGTACACAGTGATTTTGAAGCTGTTCTGATTAATCGTGTAGGAGGAGTTCGTTAAAGTACGACGTGTGAAAATGGCCAAAAATGACCTTAATTTGAAAATACAATTCAAAATGGCCGACTTCCTGTTGGGTTTAGGGGGTCACTCCAAGAGGCTTTTTTGTCCGTCCCGACATGATACATAGGTGTACCAAATTTCGTACGCCTAGGGCAAAGTTAAAGCTGGGGGCTTCGATTTTGAAAAGTGTTAGGGGGCGCCGTTGAGCCATTTTGCCACGCCCCTTTGTAACGACCATAAAATATTGAATTTTTCACAAGACCTGACGAGTGTGCAAAAAACTGGGACTTTTTGAGCACGTTTAGGCCCTCAAAAATGCGACCTTAGGATAAAAGGAAAAATAATAAGAAGAATAATTTTTACAGTTTCAATAGGGTCCTCGCACCGGTTCGGTGCTCGGGCCCTAATAATTGCAACTAGATATTTCTTAAAATTTGTTCAGCCCTAGCCCCTATTAAGACATGGTGTAATTATGAACACTATTTAACCCTCAATAACACCCATGGACATTTTTGTCCTTTTGGATTTTAATTTTTCCATCATTTTGGCTGTGTTAATGCATATTGCATACACTTTGGTCATGTTGTGTATTTTTGTGTTAATTTAGACACTTAAACTTCATATGCTATGATATCTCTAAAATAAACTGTGTAATGAAAATGCTCCCCAATTTACATCCAGAAGATATTTTTGTCCCCTTGACTAGTGGCAAAACTGCGATTTTTGATCCCATTGCCATTGGAGCATAAAAGCATGTTTGGGGTTTTTTTTGGCTCTCATCCTGCAGTCTTCAAAGTTGTTTTTGTATGTCTGCTGTAAACTATACTTGATGTGAATGTGGACTTAGAGAAATTAAATGTGAGCTTTGATCTTTACTTGTAGTAAAGTTCAAAGTCCCTCAATAATCCACAGTCAAACATTCACTCATTCATCTCATTCATGTAAACAGACAGCTGCATGAAGGACACAGGTGCAAGAAAAACAGAAAAACACAAAGTCTGAGAGTCCATGAGTTTACACACACACAAAGTCTCTCTCTCTCTCTCTCTCTCTCTCTCTCTCTCTCTCTCTCTCTCTCTCTCTCTGACTCTCTCTGTGTGTGTAGCTGTTATCAGCGGTCAGTTTGTCTGCTGCGCACATGACGTGACCATCGTGCAGAACTCGTGTGTGACAATGACGGGCACAGAATCAGATATGTGACGCTGACCGGCCGGTCACCGGTCAGGGCAGGTCATGCTGAAAACCGGCTGGTTCTGGTCGATCGGTGCATCCCTAATATGTGCTGTACTTATTAAGGAATGCACAAGGGTTAAGATAATATCTTTTGAATAAATTGTAAGCCATACTGTAAAAGTAGCTTACAAAATATAGCAGTAGCTATTAGGGATGGGCATCAAGACCCGGTTTTACTTTAGAACCAGTTCCAAAATTACGATTACTCCAGAATCATTAAGAATTGAGATTTCCAATTCCACTATTGATTCCCATGTGCAAATTAAATGCGTCTGAAGTCACAGACTCAAACTTTTCCCGACTTGGTTTTTGTTTTCTCTGCACCTGGGTCCTTCATACACATGTATGCATTACACGGAGTGCACGTGTGATTGATGTTATCGAGTGGCTTTGAACTTACCTACATCAGCATTAAGCTCACATTGTATTTCTGTGGTTCACATCCACATGAAGCAGAGTGAATGCAAACATGCAATGAGGACCACTAACTCATATAGTTTTACCCCTACAAACATGCACACATGTACACACACTCACGCACACACACCACATAGTGGGTGGGGGAGTTACCCATCACCTGTTCAGGCCCAGATTCTTTAACTTGCTGATGAGCCTGAAGGGCCCTATGGTGTTACACCCTGAACTGTAGTCCACAAACAGCACTCTCACATATGTAATATGATAATTTTCTTTTTTTTCAATAACAGGACAAGCTGTGGCATGTAGCAAGAACAAAGCACAGAAGAGGGGGCTATGCACCAGGGGCTATGCAGTAAGGACTTTAGTGTTGCATATGGGGCATGTGCACTACCAGGTAAGCAACTCGAGAGCCCCAAGATAAGGGATGGGCCTTGACACCCTGTTAACCCACTTAAGAACCAATTCCAAAAGTACAATTCCATCAATGGCTTTACACATATGCGTGTATTTTTGGCCCAAACCTACTGCTACATAGCCTTTCTCTACAATGTTGAACACAAATTGAAGCATTGCCATTACTTCTTAAGCGAATATAAAGAAATGGTAAAATAAAGCAGTGACCTAAAAGTATAAACAGCATCACAGGTGAGAAACTAAACTTGAATCCACAGTCATTCATTTAGAGGTTAGAAAGTATTGAGAGCCTAAGGTGATAGTTTACCCACAAATTAAATTTCTCCTGATATCTACTCATCCCTGTGCTGATGTGAGGATGGGTGAAGATCTCCAGTTCACAAAACACTCCTGGAGCTTCAGTGGAAAACAGTTTTGCGGCCAAACTTAGTGCAGTTGTAGTGAATGGTGACCAGTTTTAAAATGTAGAAAAAGAACACAAAAAACCCCACAAAATGTCTCCATACTCTTTGTGTGGTGTAACCCAAGTGTCCGTAAGCTGCAACCTTAAAATTTGACCCAAAAAGACGCCATATTTTTAGACTAAATGTCAACTGTAACCTCTCAGACCGGAGTTGCTTGCACATGCCTAAAGTGGGTACACAAGCTCTTGCCCAAGCGGCGCAACATGAGATATACAAGGTCTTGCGATACTTTCATACCTGTGTTTACATGCTACCTGGAAGCAACTCAGACAGAGCGAGATCTTCTCAGAAATAGTTACTTGTTATGCGTACAGTTGACTTTGCAAACTCTCAACCAAGAAGAAAATGTCCAAGGACTGATATAGAAGAGGAACATCATTTCTTTGCTGCAGCTACACCACTTGGGCAAGAGCTTGTGTACCTGCTTCAGGTGTGTGCACAGTTCCGGGCTGAGAGGCTACAGATGACATTTAGGCTAAAAAGATGGTGTAAATGGCATGAGTGAAATTTCATTTTTGGGTGAACTATCACTTTAACACACACACTTCTTCAGACCACTGTCTCTGCTCTCCTGCACAGACAGGAGCTCAGTCTGACAACACACGCTAGCTTGAGGGCAAAGATGGGGGGTCAGAGATGCTGAGGTCGAGATATATTCCAAGCACAGTGTCTTGGACGAGAGTGATGCAGCGTGGCCCGGTGTGTTTTAGCCTTTAGTGATAATGGCCATAGAATGGTCAGTAAATTTCATAGAATGTTGTCTCCATCTAGATATGGTGTAATTACAAGTGAGTATTAAAGGACAACTTTTCCAGTATTCCAGTATTGAGGGAGGCAGATACAGCTGGCAGCTGCAAAATAAGTACAACAGTATACATTGGACAAATGCAAAGTTGCATTGAAAGTGCTTTTTTTCACCACAGACCTGCTCAGATCGCCAGTTTTATCTCTGTCAACAGCATGCGAAGCGTCTGTCTTACCCTTCACTTGCTCCGGTCTGTGTGTAACAAAATCTCACGGGATCTTTGCTTGTTACTGGAAAAAAACAGAGGAGCCATGACTTGTAAAAGTCAGTTGGTTGTCCCATAGTACAGGTGAGAGTTTACTAGGCCGATTGAAGTGTCATGGCTAAATATTATTATATTATTATATTATTATACCTTTGATTTCAGTGGCTGCCAGTACTTACTTGAGCCCGAGTATACGGATGAGGAGTTTGAGTTCCTACAAAGAAAGAGCGGATGAGGATAGAGAGAGAGGGGCAACGGGCAGACGAGGATGAAGCAGCTGTTGCATGTCTGTGAATCTGTGAAGACTGGTGGTGCTCCTGTGAATGCTGTACTCTATGCCCACAGAGGAAGAATGTCTGTGTTGTAACAAGTGGGACCTGTTGCCCAGTATTTATGGTCTTGATGTGTCCAGGGATGATAGAGAAATTAGTCAACGCTGTGTAACCACTGTGGTGGGAAAATTATTCACCAAACTGGTCACTGTTGTTCCTCTTAGTTATTTCTGATGTTCTGTCAGGCACTAACTGGTTACTCGTCCTTGAACACACAGTCCTCTCTTTGGAAGAACAACTTCTGATAACACAATCACATCCCGACTCTCCCGATAAGCACTTCAGGTCCATCCTGACCCAACCTCCTTCATCTCCTAACCCTGTAAAACAGATTTACATTCTTGACTCATTATCAGTTCCTTTTTCACTTTGAGTGTGACTGTGTACTGATCCTTTGCAAAGCTTGATTAAAACACCAGAAAGACAATCTTGGTCATTGGTGTCTGTCTTAATTTTCAGATTTTCCACCACACCACCTTACAGGATTTCCGCCCTCTGACCAGCAGGGCAGTGCTGGATACCTTCTTTCATGTGCCCAAAATAAATTGGAGGCAACCAAAACCACATCGACCAAATGGTCAACTATCCATTGAGTAAGTATAAATAATATGTCTTCATGCATGTAATATCTGTACCTAGAATTATTTGACAGATGCGCCTTTTCTGTTGCATGCATTAGTTTGCCCTCAGACATTTCTAAATCATCTTAACCCTTTCCTTTCGTCCAGCCAGTACAGACTTGCAGCCTATCATGTGGTGCTGGAGTGGGCTGTCAGAGGAGAATGTCTTGTTTATGGTAACAGAAGAGTGCTGCCAAGCTGGATCATCACTGCTATCAGAAGCAAGTACCCATTACCCACTGGCACTTACAGCAGGTTCAAGGAGGCACATGTTCAGAACACATCTACCGATGAATGACTTTTCAATAATTGTACTCTTGACTGCACTGCTTTGCAGTCTACAAACCGTTCCAGTCTTTAGAGACACTAGCAGAGCCTGCATAAATCTTGCACACTGTAAGTATTTACAGTACAAAATCATCCACTCCATATATGCAGGGGCGGACAGTAAGAAAGTACATTTACTTGAGTACTGTACTTTATTTGAGTATTTGTTTTTCTGGAAACAAATATCGTACTCTTGTACGATTGTACCACATTTCTAGAAAGGTTGTCATTACTTTGAAGTCAGCTGTTGTTGTTTCTTCTTTTCTAAAATGCGACTGGCCCCATGCTGTGTTCCTCACAGAAGGAAACCAAGTACAGTACCCACTCTTAACTGGGATTGATGCAAAAGCAGAAATGCGTCATCCAGGCACTCTGTAACAAGCCCAAGCAAGCACTCCCTCTTTCATTCCAACAAAACTCAGTAATAATGACGGCAGGAGAAAGACAAAATTAAATCTCAAGATGTTGTTAGAATTAGAAAAAGAGAAATAATTTCAGGTAGGCTTTTAATGTTGGATTGTTTTTATTTGGGTGAAAAATACCACACAATTATACTGCCCCTGAAGCCAGAAAGAAATCTCAGTTATATAACAGACTTGGAGAACTTCCTTGGCTTCAATCTGATTTTATGCTGTGATTTTAACAGTTACATCAGAAAAAATGACAGTAGCTGTCCTTTTTGTTTTTGATTGCATTTCTATGCTGAAGTTTTTATAGTGTTTCATCATGGTTCTACAAGTAAGTCAGAGCACCATTGTGGTGGTTTCAGAGAGTTTCAAGGTTCAAACAATAAGCAGTGTATATAGAAATGAACTTTGTAATGTGTACTTTTGGATACTTAAGGTTTTTTTATCATTCATTTTTTATTGGAACAATAACAAATAGGCTAAAAGCCAGTCCAGCAAATTGCCATTTTACATTTTAGGTTTATGTACCCCCAGCCCTCAACCTCTTTCCCTATCCCTTCTTGCCCCCTACCCCAGCTCCCCTCTAGCAACCAACAGGATAGATCAGAGCAGTCCTATTTAGACAGAAAGTCTTTCAAGTCAGATATCAGATCCATCCACATTAAAATTGTGTTTGGTCCTGCATCAATAATCCTTGCTGATGGTAGTTCAGGTAAGGAATGTCCAAAAAGCTCCAGAGCCAATTAATATTTGAGATATTGTGAGGAAGTTTCCAGCACTGGACTACAATCTTCTTGGCTGCAGTTAGGCCCGCCAGCCAGATTTTGCGTGCTTTAGCCGTGAGGGAGAGACAGGAATCGTCATTTAGAAGATGTACAGCAGGATGTACAGCATTGGTAATACCACCCCAATTAGTCCTGCCAGTGTATTAACAACTTTTGCCCAGAAATCTAGAATCCCTGCACATTTTCATACAACATGAATAAAGGAGCCAACAGTTCTGTGGGAACAGAAAGAACAGTATGGGTCAGGGGCTAGTCCTATTTGATGCCTAATTCTCGGTTTAAAGGGGAACTATTATGCTTTTCCTCTTTTTTGACCTATAAATGTTGTCACAATGTCGGATACTCATGTTAAACGATTCCAAAGCGTCAGATAATGAGGTTCATGCATTTGGAAGTGAGCCCTGCAAGCTGTTTTGGATGGCTCTGCACGCTGTGTTTTACTGTCTTTTTTAACGATCTAGTAACATTGATGTTAATGCATGCCAGACTTACTTATATGGCCATACCCCGGCATATGCTCTAGGCCTGCCCGCTCCCCCGCTCTGCTTCGGAAGTTACATCGCTGTGCGCTGCTCTGCTGTCTACAACGATTTCACAGTGTTAGCACGTTGAGCAATGGCTCCTAGAAAATGTTTGTTCGGGTGTGAGGGAAAATTACCTTTGTTTAGCTTTCCTAAAGAGGCAAGCACCAGGCAGAAGTGAATAGAGTTGTTTTTTCCCGGCCAGCAAAAGAAAAATACCTCCGTGTTTTTTCTCTGTCTACAGTATGTCACAGGGGACTGTTTTGTCAACATGGGCCAGTATGAAGCTGGATTAGCCGGTAGCCGGGCTCGGCAGCGCTCGCCAGCCCTTCGGAAGTCCTCGGGAGTGCGACAAATCACAGTGGAGTGGGCTCGGCGGGAGGCGTACATGGAGCAGGGCCGGGGGGGTGGAGTATATAATAGGTCCCCTTTAAGGTATGCTCTACGACAAAATTTCAAATGTATATATACTGATGGTTTGGGTTTTAGGAGGCATCAGGAACGTTATTCCAAATTACAACCCATTTCAGTTTTTGTTCCACCTCAGCTATGTCTCTCCCCCAAGCCAAGTAAGATTAATTTGTCATATATATAAGCCACTATTCATCTGGAGCACACTGTATCCAACTTACAATAGGATGTTCTTGTAAGGCTGATTCCCACTGAACTTTATAGGCTTTACAAACTGACCCTAAAAGAGAATGTTTGTCAATATTGTATGGAATTTAAGGATTGTGCTTGCCCCATTAATATCTTGTTGTAATACCTTTATCTTCCCAGGCTTTGTTAGTAAAAGGTTTCCCCCTAGATAAAAGGTGACCATTATTCCATAGTGGGGATGATTTACACCAAACACTTTTAACTTTGAGGAATTTTTCTGCCACTTTAAAGACTTGTAGCATATGAGTTAAAATCGGATGTATTCTCTTCTTGGGCTGGCAGTAGTGATCTTGGGAAAAGTGTACACTGCAGACCCGATGGTCTGCAAGATGCAGTGTCTGGACAGGAATGTTAGCATCAATTTGTAGCACAATTAGCCACAACTTCAGCATCTTTTTTTTTTTTTTTTTTTTTCTTTTGTAATCGATATAGCGAAACTCTCAACTGCACTCAGGGACAACCAACTCCACTCTGACCGGCTCTCAGTCATGGTTCCTTTGTTTTCTTCTGGCAACACACTAAGATCCCATGAGATTTTGTCACACACAGCCTGGAGCAAGTGAAGGTTAAGAGATGTGCTTTGCATGCTGTTAACAGACTTAAAAGAGTTTACACTGGTGATCTGAGCTGGTCTGTGGTGAAAAAAAAGCACTTTCAATGCATGAAGTTTTACAGGAGGCATTTACCCCCATATATATTGTTGCAACTTGTTTCGCGACTGCTGGCTGCATCTGCATCCCTCAATACTGGACCAATTTCAAAATGAGTTGTCCCCATCAATCATGCACACACATACACATGGGGAAATTGGACCCAGGTTGAAAAATACTGAAGTTATCCTTTAAGAACTGAATACTTTGTAAGCCTAATTGTACTTCCTGTGTCCATGAATGCCATTTTGTGAGCCTGGCAGATGTGGGCATCCAGTGGAAATGAAATCAACTGTATCACCATGTAAGACTGTGAAAGCACTGTAATTGTGTTATCACTCTGCTAATGGAAAGTTGACCAAAGTCTCCCTGTTATGATCACTTTCATTTCTGGCATTGTTGTTATGGAAGATTTATCAGCCTTGTCTAGTTTTATTTTATCTTGTAAAGTACTTGGTAACATTAAAAAAAGTGGTACATAAAAAAAAGTTGATCATTATTATTGTTACATGAGCACATCTCTCATGAGATCGACCACAAATGTTATCCCCGCACAGTCCAATCCATAGTGTTTTACTAACTCACTGTCTCTCATCAATTCTTTGTCATGTTCTCCTCTGCTTAAGAAACACTTAAGCCTCCTCCCTACTCTGACTGGAATCAAACCAGGGCCGCTGCAGTAAGGATGCAGTTTTTGCATATGGAACATGCGTAATTACAGTTGAGCTAATGAGGAATCCGAACATAATTTAAAATATATCTCCTAACAGTGAGATAAGCTGGTAAAAAGCACTTCATTTTCCACTCAGGGGTTAGAAGCTAGTTTCCACATTACAGACATTAAAAATCATGTCTTATGTATTGAATAACATTACAGCTTGATTTTTTTTGGCTTCAATAACAGGGCAGACTGAAGAATGTGATAGGACAGGTGGCAGAGAGAGAACAGATGACATGCAGCACATGTCCAAGGGCTGGAATGAAACACTCTGCACAAGGAGTCCGCCTTTGCAAATAAGGCATGTGTTCTACCAGGTGAGCGACTGGATCTTGATCTTGAAGAGGGGTCTATGTATCATTCCTCCCAAACTGTATTTAACTTTGATAATTAGGATAAACAAATATACAATATATCATTATATATTGATATATCAAACAAACAAACAAACAAAGAAACAAACAAAAAATAATAACAATGAAAAATCCACTTGCTTTTTTGGTCCATGTCCTCAAATCAGCAATTGGAATAGAAGTTAAACCAAAACCAGAAATGACTTTATTGTCACTTCAGGCATTGCTTATTCTGTCTCATTTCATTATAGCTAAAGGCACTGCTAAGATTTAACATATATTATTTGTTGGAATTATGAATAAAACTATAGGCTAGATATTTATTTAGATATTCTTTTTTAATTAATGAGTCTAAAAACTTTTCACCAATCCACTTGTGCCACAGACCCCTGTTTGAGAACCACTGCCCCAGAATATCTATACGAATTAAAAAAAAATCCATTCCTCTAAAACTTTGTAGGTGGCAGGAAATGGTAGCTGTATCTGTCTGACCCTTGAATAAAGTATTCTTATTTTTTTTCCTTTACATGGTTGGTATTCTGCAAAAAAGCCAGAGTTTGCAGTGTTTTTATACATTTCTGCCCAGCCTTTCTTTTATAGCACCACAGCATAAGGTGTGTGATGTATGTAATTCCTTGAGCTCATTAAACATATACTCCCTCTTGTGGCATAAAGGGACAACAACTTCTGTCTTAAGATGTGCTGTGCCTCAGGTTATTTATATATTTACTGGGTAAAAATTACAGATTTATCTTTTAGAGAAGAAATGGACACTTCTGTTAATCCTTAGATTCATTTCTGTAAAATTAAAGCACATCTAGAGCAGCATTTGCTGAAAATTTCTTCACCGCTTTAAAGTTCTAATCAAATATCAAATCTGTCCAATTTTTATGGGCAGTTTCTTTGAAAGTGAAACGTAAATGGTGACTTACAACCACTTACATTTTCTGGTAAATACAATTGTATTTTCTTCCACGGTTTAGACCAACATCATGTTCTAATAATCTAAAATGAAAGACACCAGATTCGACCACCACAACAGAGTTCAAGGTCACTTGCTAGACTCTTCCATTCTGGTGGAACGATTGTCAGAGTCTCTCAGTCAGACTTGACCTTTGCTTCATGGGACTTATTCGTGTTGTTCTCTCATGACTAGATCCTTGCTTGTGTGTTGTATTAGCTCTCGGATGTACGTGACTTTAGATAAAAATGTCTGCTAAATTAAATTGTAAATTGTAAGTTGTGATGAAATAAATCTTTACACAGCGAATACAGCATCATGGTCCAATAAATCCACCACAATATATATATATATATATGTATATGTATATATATATATTTCTAGTGGAGCCCCAGTATAAAGTGTTTGCAGGCCAAGATGATGTCTAAATTGAATCCATATTTTAATACTGGAGGACACTATCATAGTATAACAGTCAGTATAACAAGAAATAGAAGAATACAAGGGTGAGTACAGGAAGGCTTTTAGTGATACCGGGTGAACAGAATTTGACTCCAAAATCAACCATGACGGAGGGACCTCAGCATCCCCATATTTGACCCAGTAGTTCAAATTTCATATGTTTGTTGCCCAATAATAGTACAGGAAGTTTGGTAACACCATTCCGCCCTGAGCTTTGGGCCTCTGTAAAACTTGTCTACGTAACCTTGGAGACTTCTTATTCCAAACAAAACCGAGAATAAGACTGTCCACTTTATGGAAAAATGAAAGAGGAAGAAATATTGGAATACATTGGAATAACTATAAAAAGTGCGGGAAAACATTCATTTTAATTGCATTGATTCTGGCAGCTACAGAAAGATTTAGTAGGGAGCACCGCTCAAAATCCTGTTTAATTTGTGTGAGCAGCAAGAACTTATATATATGCAACATTCTATATACTGTCTATTTGTCTGAGCCAGGAAAATATAACTCATAGCACATAAATTAAGCACATATGAAGACAAAGAGTTGTTGTCTGTTTATGACACGTTTATGAAATATACCCTTAAGTGTGCCCTTTCTATATTTTAAACCAAAATTAAAAAAAGGTCATTTTTACATCTAAAATACTTGAAAGATTACATTCTAGTTAAAGAATCGATGAATCTGAAATAATTTATATGAAAATTCTTACTACTAGTCCAACACGCATAAACCATTATAAACCAGCATAAGCGAGTATTTTGTTTCGATATGATGTAAATATCTTTAATACATGTGTTTGTAATCTCCAAACATTTACTCTGTGTTTACCTTCATAGTTCAAAAAATAGTATTTTGTCTCTTATAATGTGTCCTGAAAACTGAAGAAACTCAGCCCTTTGCCTTTATATTTATCAAAGTTCATAGATTGCTTAGGATGGTTGGTTAGGATGTAATCTATAAAATTATTTTGGATTTAAAGATGAGCAATTTCACATTTTGGTTTATTATTTATAGGATATATTCCCTACTATGGTATGAAGGGGCAACACTCATGTCTTCATATATGCTATGCCTGAGTTTGATTCTCCTGGCTCTTATTTTGATAGAGCTTATTTAACTTCCGGGTCAACTGTCTGCCTTTCTGCTGTTTTCAAGTCAACAAGTAAGAAATAAAATTACACCAAAACTGATCCCTTTTTTTAGTATCATTATTTAGATTTTTACTCTTGTTTTTATGTCTGCTGGCAAAAAAAAAAGAAAATTAGCTCTCTTTACCCATTTTTGTTTTCTGGTTCAAAGCACTAACTTGAGGGTATACTCCCTCTTGTGGCAAAAACAGGCAATAACTCAGGGTTTCATCTGTTCAATGTGTGAGTATACCTATGAATTGCTGGCTAAAAATTACACATTTATTTTTCAGAGAGGAAACTAGTGCCCAGTGACTGTTTAGCTATCTCTGTTACATCTGAACATAAAACAATAAGTCCCTGAGTAAATGGGACAACACAACCTTCAAATACTATTTCTGTATTTGCTTTTAACTAATATCTTGCCTTTAACTTATAATATTTGTGCCTTTAGTGATGCTTTCCTTCATTGCCTAACTGACACAAGCCATATATATTATATATATTGATATATTGTTTATTTAATGTAATTTCATTGTAGTTGAAGGCAAACACAGAATTAATGTTTGAAGGTTGCAATGTCCTGTTTGCTAAAACATACATGTATTGTTTTCCATTTTGATATGACTGACAGGAAGACTTGACACAGAAGTTAAAGTAACTTTATGAAAATAAAAAATATATATCAATATAATAAATATTCATTGGATATTGTTTAAAGGCAAATACAACATTAATATTTGAAGGTTGTAATGTCCTAAAGCAGTAGTTCCCCCAAAAATGAAAATTCACTGAGTGAAGATCTCCAGTTCACAAAACACTCCCGGGGTTTCTGTGGAAAACAGTGTTGCAGCCAAATCCAGTACAATTGAAGTGAACAGTGACCAATTTTAAAATGTTAAAAGAATACACACAAAAACCCCCACAAAATGTCTCATACTGCTCATGTGGTGTAATCCAAGTGTCCGTAAGTTGCGACATTAAAATTTGACCCAAAAAGACGCCATTTACACCATGTTTTTAGCCTAAATGTCAAGTGTAGCCTCTCAGACTGTAGCTGCTTGCACAGAGATAACTGAACAGTCAGATTCCTCCTTGAAAAATAAATATGTAATTTTTACCCAGTAATTCATAGGTATACTCACACAATGTACAGATGAAACCCCAAATTGTTGCCTATTTCTGCCACAAGAGGTAGTATACCCTCAAGTTAGTGCTTTTAAGCCAGCAAAGAAAAATTGGTCAAGGGAGCTAATTTTCTATTTTTACTGGCAGAAATAAAAACAAGAGAGAAATCCAAATAATTATTGTAAATTATACTGGTGTTATCTTATTTCTTACTTGTTGACTTGAAAACCGTTGAAAGGCAGACATCTGACCTGGAAGTTAAATTAGTTCTATCAAAATAAGAGCCAGGAGAATCGAGCTTATGAGCTTATGAAGAGAAGAGTGTTGCCCCTCAATAAAAATTTTCAGGTTAAGTATAATTATGATTCACTCTGGTAATTATTTTGATATTTGAGATCCTATTTCTTTCTGTTACAAATTTTATCTTTTCAGATTCGAATATTATTTTTTATAGTTTCAAATCTTTTTTTCACTTTCGGATCTTTCTGTTTCAGTTTCAGATCTTTTCTTTTCAGTTTCAGAATTTGGTATGTACTCCTTACAGCAGTGGTTCCCAACCTTGGGTCAGGACCTCAAAATGGGTTTGACAGATACTTAAATAAATAATTGCTAAATTAAAATTAAATTAATCTTTATAATGTTAAAAACACAACCTCAGCCGCTCAATAAAATATGGTGGGTTAAGAGAGAGCATTATAATATATGTTTTAACCATATATTGCCGATATTTGATCACGAGCCAAAGAAGCCTGGGAACCACTGCTGTAAGGAGTACGATTCACAAACACTAGCTGATAGCATCAGGCCTAGGGGTGTGAATCTCACTGACTGAGACAATTCGATACGTATCTCAATACATGTTCAACAATACGATATATTTTATAAATCTTTAAGCGGCCAACGATTTGGTTCGAAACGATTCAATTCTGATACAATACGATACAATACGATACGACGCAATACAAGACAATGCAATGTGTCAGTCTTTACATTTTGATTCAATTAATGCTATGTTTGTAGAGTGCTGTTAGTTGCCAAAAAATCCTGATAGTTTTACTAAATATAGTAACAGTAGAGACAGAGAGGGAGACTTTACAGTGATGTTTATATCTTATTATGAGTCTCATGTGTAAATGAGATAAATGAGAAACATTTTTCACTTTTATTTCATTTATTATTTGCAGGAAAAGATTAGAAATAATGTAATAAAATCAGTTAGAATTAAACAGCTCTGACTCACTTAAAACTGGTTTACAGCTAATTCCTGTTCTGCATCACATAAAAGACAAAATCATATAACAAAACGGAGCAAACAAAAGATCCACTACCCCAGAAATTACTACGTACTTTGTTGTATCAATTCAAAGATTTCATGAGATGATCACAAAGTAACGATGGGATTGTCCTTTGCCAGTGGTTATTTCTCTGTGTTTTTTGAATGTTTTTTTTTTTTTTTTATTCCAGAGGAATTATACAATTGCTTGTCCTATATTATGTTTTTGGCATGCAGTGTTTTGTGTCACCATGTTTTTCACTTTAACACTCAGTGTGTATACTGGTGTTACAAGACTTTGCTGCTGGGTGTAAAATACAGAGTGGCAAGTGCGTTATCACTATTAAGGTAAGCTGCTTCCATGTGGTATAGCGTAATAGGAGTATGACTATAAAAGTATTGGTTCTTTCTTTGTCAGACCTGGGCCCCGTTTCCCAGAGCCTTCGTAGCGCTACGTGCATCGTAAGTTGTATTTCAAGGTCTCCCTTAAGGTTGTCCCAACTCTGGGAAACAGCCCGTAACCTTAAACCATTAATCAAACCACTAAATAAATGCAGTCAATCAGACAACGTAAAAACTCATTTTATATTTCACTATTATAAAAATATCGGGTTTTTATTGTGTTGTGTACTTTCAGTAGTGAGTGACAGGTAAACACACACAAAGGGCAACCATTTATTGCATACTGCAGTTAGAAACTGACAATAATTAGCTGATAATTAACCTGATCAGCCACAAAGTAATTGATACACAAATTATTAAACCATTAACCAACCAACATTATTAGACCAACTGTATGATTAGAATTGTATAGATTGCAGTGTCCATGGCCAATTCCATTCTATTTAAAGTCTGACCTTTGCTAATTCAAATTTTCTTTCTTTGTAAGACCTGTAATCGGCAGTATACAAAAACATTTTTGGAAAATTGAATTGTACATTCATAATAAATCACTGGCAATGAAATCTTTTACATTTTCTTCAAAAGTGCTCCGGGTCACTCTTAGCCTCAGTCTTATCAAGTTTATATACCAGAGGAACCGCAATCTCTTGTGATGGTAGGCAGATGTAAACAAAACAGAGGCTGACTTCATGCAACAGTTTGCTGTAGTAATGCTTAGCAGTGAGAAAAAAAAAACAAAAGAAGAAACCTGAAGAAGTCTGGATGATGTTTGGGGATGTTTGCTGATATAAACATCCAGAGTTGCAAAGTCGGACAGATGAATGTAAAACTGTGACAGAATAAGCTGATATGTATTCACTCGACTGGAGAAATGTGCCCACATTAAGAACTTACACGGACATAAATCTGCAAGCCAAACTGCTGCTGCTAGCATTACTAACATTAGCCACATTGTGTGTCAGGCTGGCAGCTAACATTAGCTCTGGGTCCTTTACACGCAGACACTGTGACCCTCTGGTCTGAAAAGGTGAAGCGTTTAGTGAGTTGTTGTCATGTTTTGTACAGCAATGTGTGAGGCTTGTATTGCACAGCGCAAAATAACGCGCATTTCAGCGGCATTTAAAGTACGATTTTGCGATTGTAGACTGTGATTAACGTCTTCAAATGGCTCTTAATAAACACAGTATTTTTTTCGGACAGTGTTTAACATCATAAATCAATAAATTCTACTACATTTTAGCAGCTTTCTGAGTGTTTTCTTAGTGTTAGACCAGTCGATTAGTCTAAATTCAATTTTGCCTTAATCGACAGGGAAATTAGTCACCAGGAACATCCCTAATGGTGACTAGGGATGTAACAATACATTCAACTCACGATTCGATACAATTTCTGATACTGGCTTAATGATACTATTTTTTTTATTTCACATAATGAGATTGCAGACAAATTATGACTAAAAAATATTCCTGTAATTAATTGTCAGACAAAAAACACAACATTTCTGAGGTAGGGTGTAGCTGCAAAACACAAACTATGCGATGAATGTATATTTAATAGGGCCGTCAAAGTTAACGCGTTAATGCTTTAATGTGAATTCCTTTTTAACAACACTTTTTTTTTTTTAAACTTTATTTTTATTATTTTCTTTTAAACAAAAACAGAACTTAAAACAGACAGGGTCATCACAGGTGTAGAGAAATGCTAAACATACAGAATGAGGATTGAATGAACCCGGGTTACATTCATTGTCGAAAAAGTCCTTTATGTCCATGAGTGTTATTTGAGGTCCAAAAAGTTTTTATGATCCTTGGCTCCATTTAATGCTAGTCCTCAGTGTTTCCTTCAAAGTGAGATGTCTCCCATTCTTTCTTAACTTAAAAGTCTGCTCTGTTTGTGCATAGGAAAAATACATTACATTGTTTCTCCAACCAAACATGTATAAAGAAATCACTACAGTTTCAAATAGGACTTCCATTTTTTTCAGGGAAAAGGTCAATCGTTCCATAGTATAAATGTCATTAACTATTTCTATCCACTCAAAGGTTTTAGGAGGTTCTATGCTCAACCATTTTCTGGTTATTGCTTTTCTTTACTACGTTATATGTTTTTGAAAGTTGTTGAAAGGTATCTAAGCCTCTATTGGAGGATATCATACAGTATGAGGTCATGCCTGCATTTGTCCAGAGTTTAAATCTGTTTTCAAATTTAGCCGGTGTGAATTCTGTGTCATACGCCACCCAGTGTAATATTCGTGCATTCCTCTCGAAGTTCAGGTCTTTAAATTCTTTATGCCAAATGTTTAAGGGGACTGCAGTCCATTTAGATAATTTGTCTAAATATTTCTTCTGAAGGGATTTTTCCCCAAATATAGATTGAAGAGGTATGTTTGTTTGAGTTTGTTCTATGTCTTTCCGTTGCGCATCATATGTAGGATCATACAGAAAACGTAACTGTGCTGCTTTGTAATAATCTTCTAAGCAGGCTGAAGCCCTTCCTCCTCTGTCCTTGGGTAATTGTAATGTTTGAAATCGAATCCTGGGTCTTTGCTTTCCCCAAATGAAGGTTGAAATCATTCTGTTCCACTCACTGAATTGCTTGGGAGGGACATCAACAGGCAATGACTGAAAAAGGTAGAGCAGCCTGGGTAATATATTCATCTTTATAACGTCTATTCGATTATACGTGTTCATTGGTAATAATGACCAGCGATTTAAATCGGCCTTAATATCCGCTGTTATATGAGTATAGTTATGTTCATAGATGGCAGTTAGATCTCTAGGTATTTGTACTCCCAGGTATTTAATTATGTCACCCTTCCATTTAAAATGACATAATCTGTAAACTTTTTCTTGTGGTTCATAGTAAAAAGTTTGGGTTTTCTGTAAGTTCAATTTGTACCCGGAGTATGAACCAAATACTTTAAGAAGAGACAGTAATTTAGGCAAGCTTTCATTAGGGTTGGTAAGCGTCACAAGAATGTCATCTGCGTACAGACAGGTCTTGTGTTGTGTATCTCCAATCAATATGCCTGTTACGTCATTATCTTCTCCGATTTCCTGTGCTAGTGGCTCAATAAAGAGGGCGAAAAGTGTAGGGCTGAGGGGGCATCCCTGACAACATCCCCTCTCAAGAGACGCTGTTTTAGATAAATTCCCATTTATTTTAATTCTGGCTGTGGGAGAGCAATGAAGGTAAAGATTTCAGGCATCCAACTACCTGGCTGTTAAAACCAAATCGTCTAAGAACCAAGTATAAATATTCCCATCGAACAGAATCAAAAGCTTTCTCAGCAATAGATTCTCTATCCACTGTTTCTCATATACTCAATGAGGTGGAAGCCCGCCTCACATTGTCCTGGGTCTGCCTGTTTTTTACAAAACCAGTTTGGTCTGTATCTGTCAAATCCAGGATTATATTTTCCTCCATATTTAAAACAGATATGGGTCTGTAAGAACTAGACTTATCTTTACCCGTGTTAGGAATTACTAAAATTACTGCTTGTGTCCAGGACGATGGAGTCTCCCCCCCTCGAAGAACATAATTAAAACATTCCTTAAGAACTGGTATTATAATCTCTCTAAAGGTTTAATACCATTCCAATGGGTGTTTATTCTCCAAAGACTTTAAGTTTTCAGTCAAATCCTTGTTTCTCTTTTTCCTTCTTCTTCTGAGCTGACCACATGATAAGTTTACCTCTTATAACAGCTTTTGCAGCGTCCCACAGTGTACTGGGAGACACTGTGCCATTGTCATTATGGGTCATGTATTCTTGAAATTCTCCCTTTTTGTATTTCTGACATTGAGGATCATTCAAAAGATTAGTGTTAAATCTCCACAATGTGTCTTTGGGCTTGCTGTCAAAATGCAGTGTTAAATATACCCCTGCATGATCAGAGATGCCCCTTACCCCAATGTTACATTTGGTAATCCTGTGGTGATCTGAATTAAACATAAAAAAATAATCAATTCTTGAATATACAGAATGAGCATGAGAAAAAAAAAGTAAAGCATCTATCAAGTGGGTCTAGCTCCCTCCACACATGTACCATACCAAATTATTTAAGCAATTTTTTGATGTATACTGCTTCAGGTCTTATTATTTTTTTGTTTTGTTTTGTTTGAGGAGTCCATGGAGGGATAAAGTTGGATATTCCAGTCTCCCCCACATACCAACACACCTGACACTATATCACACACCAGATCTAAGATTAAAAACTTTTTTGATCAGCTGTTTATTATTTCCTGGTGGTCTATAAACATTCAATAATGTAACTTGTTTGTGGTCAATTAAACCTTTGACCATTAAGTAGTGCCCTTCTTTATCGTTGATCTGTGAGGAGAGCTGGAAGTTTACCTTGTTTGAAATTAGTATTGCTACAGTGCAGTGCGCTATTAGAAGCTTCAATTGACTTAACTATTGAAGTTTTTAGTGCGTTTTGGCCTTAATGTTAAATTGAGCAGGTCAGTATGCTCATCTGTGCCTGATGGACTTGGGTTTGTCATGTAATTATTTGAGCATGTATTTTTATGCCAAATGCAGTGCCTCTGAGGGTTTCTGGGCATATTTGTCATTTAGGTTAATGTATTTGATTGAATAAAGTTTCATTTGAATTACACTTTAAACACTTGAAAAATATCCCTTTAACCCTTGAGGCAGCCTTAAAAAAAACTATACACTTTTTTCCCAAAGGCCAAAACACACTGCAGGCTTCAGAATAATGCAGTGAAGTGACAAACATTTCATAGCGTAGCCGAGCATCTGTCTGTTTCAGACAGATATTTTAATCAGATAACTGTTCAGTACCATCAGGATTTATCATCAAAAAAGTTTTCTATCAGTCGGCACTTCACACACGATCCCCCTCCCTCCCTCCTCTCTGCTGTCCCTCTCTAGATCTTCGTAGCTTTTTTGCTTTGGGAGTGGGGCACCTGGGCTGGAATGAGCGTGGTCCATTTGTCCTTGCAGGACCCTCTCATCAAAGGACCCCATTACCATGACTACAGAGCATTTGGACCTGAAAGGCTACAGATGACATTTAGCAGGGCTGTACACTTACTTTTTTAGGTGGTAGCACTGGTGCTAGCAAGTTAAAAATTTTAATAGCACAAAGAAAAATTTAGTAGCACACACAGTTGGACAGTTAGTTAACGTGTTTATTGGCTAAATTCGATACTGATCAAATGTTAACCCCCTGGCTTCGTCTTAATTTCCATCCTAATTGGTTGTTAAGGACAAAAATGTCCACCTCCATAAAAACTACATTAAAAAAAGTACAGATTCATATTTTTCTACTTTTTTCTGCATAAATCTCTCAAACAACTTCAGTCCTGCCCCCAAAACTAAACATTCAATCATTTTGAGAAGTTTAACCCTTTAAATGCCTGTTTGATTACTCGATATCACTGTTATTATTTATGAAAAAAAGCAAAGAAATTTAGATATTTTCCATACAACAAATGTTGGGTGGCTGGGGCATTTTTTTTTTTATCAGTCTTGGATATGTCAAGGATTAACCAAAATATTGACTTTGATGCATTATTACTTTTTGTGTAGCATCAGATTTAGACGTTAAGGACAATTAACTCCCATTCAAACCACATTTTTTTTTTATCTCAAAGTTGCTGATTATAATCATGCATTCTGTAATGTTAGGGTTTCATCTTTGAGAAAAATAGTAAAATTAGTCATTTTTACTGTTCAACACTAAAATCTGCCATTTACTCATCATAGGCCTATGCATACAAATCTTGTTATTTCTTAGTGATAAAATACTGCAGTAACACTATTTCCACTTTTTTTCCACGTTTCCACTGAAATTATTTTTAAATCAGCAGCAGATCTTTCAATTCTCATTTATTTTACGTACTTGAACATTCAAATTGAACACTCAAAACAGAACAATATGTTACAAAACAACTTGACTTGAGGCGAGGTGAGCATCTCTACAGGTGATGTGTCGCTTTGTAATACTGTGTTTATAAACGTTGTCACGTTTAAAGATTGTACTCCCTGTGATGTATGGCGTATTCCCTGCCATCAGTTCACCTGCCGCCACACAATATTTACAAAACAGTGCTTTTTTGGTTTGTTTACCCGGAAATGTAGTTCTTTTGTATTCGGATTGAGAAGGACCGTACACACTTAGAACTACAACTCCCGTGAAGCATTGCTACAACAACTGACGTATAGGACAAGAGACGGCCTATAGCAGGGGTGTCAAACTCAAACACAGAAAGGGCCAAAATTTAAAACACAGTCTAAGTCGCGGGCCAAACAGGATTAACATTTATTAAACTGTCTAAAACTGACTATGTTTTATTCAGAAATATGAATTTGAACAGCCAGACTGCAACAACTTTTTCCTCAATAAAATAAATAGGATTTAAAATATTTTTTTTCTTCAACAATAACAAAAGAAAACGAGAATATTTCAGCTCAGAATATTTCAGCTCACATATCCAGGTGGGGGTTACATTTGAAAATGCTTGCTTTTTGTCTGCACACAAGATATCGCACACTTTAATCATGCAAACCCTCAATGGCACTGCATTTGGCATAAAAATATGCTCATATAATAATATTACAAACCCATCAGCCCATCAGGTACAGATGAACATATTGACCTGCGTCTTCGCGACTGCGAGCTGATTTATTTCTCGAGTTGCGCGGCAGCTGACGCAGTGCGTTGTGGGATTTGTAGTATGAGTGGTGGGAGTGCTATTTACCGATGGGCCATTCATAACAGACACGTGAAATTATCTCGCAGGCCGTATGTGGCCTATAGCCTTGTTTTCCCTACTATTTTTTTTTAGACATGATACCAGCGCAACTCCTTCACACTTGTGCGAGTGGACACGTATTTCTCTTCGCACAGAATGATTTTTATTACCAAATTACGTCGAAAATTGTCGCACTGTACAGCCCTGTTTAGGCTAAAAACATGGTGTAAATGGCATGAGTGGAATGCTTCTTCAGACCACTGCCTCTGCTCTCCTGCACAGACAGGAGCTCAGTCTCACAACACACGCTAGCTTGATGGCAAAGATGGAGGGTCAGAGATGCTGAGGTCGAGATATATTCCAAGCACACTGTCTTGGACGAGAGTGATGCAGCATGGCCCGGTGTGTTTTAGCCTTTAGTGATAATGGCCATAGAATGGTCAGAAAATTTCATAGAATGTAGTCTCCATCAAGACATGGTGTAATTATGAGTGAGTATTAAAGGACAACTTTGGAAATTTTCAACCTTGGCCTTGATTGAGACAGCTCGTTTTGAAATTGGTCCAGTATTGAGGAAAGCAGATGCAGCTGGCAGCTGCGAAATAAGTACAACAGTATACATTGGACAAATGTGTCCCGTACAAGTTCTTGCATTGAAAGTGCTTTTTTTCACCACAGACCCGCTCAGATTGCCAGTTTTATCTCTGTCAACAGCATGCGAAGCGTCTGTCTTACCCTTCACTTGCTCCGGACTGTGTGTGACAAAATCTCACGGGATCTTTGCTTGTTACTGGAAGAAAACTGAGGAGCCATGACTTGTAAAAGTCAGTTGGTTGTCCCATAGTACAGGTGAGAGTTTACTAGGCCGATTGAAGTGTCATGGCTAAATATTTACCTGATTTGGAGAATGTAGATGAGACCTTTGATTTCAGTGGCTGCCAGTACTTATTTAAGCCCGAGTATACGGATGAGGAGTTTGAGTTCCTACAAACAAAGAGCGGATGAGGATAGAGAGAGAGGGGCAACGGGCAGATGAGGGTGAAGCAGCTGCTGCATGTCTGTGAATCTGTGAAGATTGGTTGTGCTCCTGTGAATGCTGTGACTCTATGCCCACAGAGGAAGAATGTCTGCGTTGTAACGAGTGGGACCTGTTGCCCAGTATTTATGGACTTGATGTGTCCAGGGATGATAGAGAAATTACCCAACGCTGTGTAACCACTGTGGTGGGAAAATTATTCACCAAACTGGTCACTGTTGTTCCTCTTAGTTATTTTGCATGTTCTGTCAGGCACTAACTGGTTACTCGTCCTTGTACACACAGCTGTTTTCCCTTTGGAAGAACAACTTCTGATAACACAATCACATCCTGACTCTCCCGATAAGCAGTTCAGGTCCATCCTGACCCAACCTCCTTCATCTCCTAACCCTGTAAGACAGATTTACATTCTTGACTTGATTATCAGTTCCTTTTACACTTTGAGTGTGACTGTGTACTGATCCTTTGCAAAGCTCGATTAAAACACCAGAAAGACAATCTTGGTCATGGGGTCATGGTCTTAATTTTCAGATTTTCAATTTACAATTTGGTGTCAGAAGTGGGATCGCTTGTGTGAGGGTTTCTGGACTCAGGGTCGACGGTGGTAGTGCACACCCTGAGGAGATATTCCCTTCAACCTCAACCTCCCCACAAAGACTGGTGAGAAGGAGGGCCTTAGACCCGAGACCAGACTCACTCAGCGCTGCGATTCAACAATTCTGATTGGTGAGAATCTGAAAATTTATTTAATTGATTTTTAGAAAAATAAAAAAGGGGGAAAAATCAGGTTACTAAAGATGTCAAGATATAAGAGTTGAGATGGGAAAGAGTCCCGACAGTTTTTAACCAAGGTTTAGTAGAAACCTGGAGGTGCACTGACAAGTCCAACTTAAAAGAGTTTTCTAAGACCACAATACTGTATGGGAAAAATTATCACTGGTTAATTGTCGTATTGTGCAAAGTAAGACTCAGTGTTTACTAAAACCACAATAGTGTATGGAAAAATCATTACTGGGTAATAATTATATTGTGTGAAGTAAGACTCCAAAAAGCATGCGTAGAAGAGTAGAGAATTCCTCTGTACTAATTAATTTTGATTATCTTGTGAGAAAAAGAAAAAAAAGGGGTGAGAGAATTTAATAAGAAACAGCAATGCATTGAAATCAATTATATTATTTTGAGCATACTAATATTGATCAGTTCTGATACTTTTGTATTGGATCGTGGAAATAAGTTGAGGACACAACTATCTTCTAATTTTTTGTCGTTATTCTTCAGTTTACCAAAAATGGGTATTTGTAACAGCAAAAATCAAACCAAAAAATAAATAAATAAATAAACAGGATAATGTGGATTTGTCTGCTCCAAACATAAATTACATGAACGTGAACTATGGTGATTCATTTGTGAAACAGATAAATTTTTGGGTGACTGAATGTAACTTTTTGAGCACAGAAGCAATTGACTCCATGTCTTTCCCTATTTGTCTCAGAGATCATCCAGCATCATGAAGTGTTTTAATGTGTACTCTTTGATTTTCACTGCACTCTCGACGTTTTACCATTGTGAACAGGAATGAGGAATTTCAAACTGAATTCACCTTTTTGTACCCAAATTTGAGCTGGCTCACTGGGCTTCTCTGAGAAGTCAGAAATTAATCAAGCATAGCATTCAACCACTAAAACATTGTTTTCTGTTCAGGAATGCAAGTAAATAACTATAATTTGACATCTTAATCAAGAAATAATAATGTGCTTTACTATGTTTTCTGGGTTTTTTTGTAAACAGTAAATTTGAAAATTCATGGATAACAATAATAATTACATTTTAGCATTAGAAATATTTCGGTTAAATTCCCTCTACATACTGGTGTATTAACCATTACAGAAACATAAAAAAATGATTTGGGTATTTCCCAATGCTGTTAATTTAGGATACCTGTGGCATAAACCTTACATTCCATCCTTACCAGAACCTGTTTGCCATACATTTAAAATATTTTCACACTGCCACTCTAAAAACAAATCCAGCCCCCACACTGGGGTACATTAGGTTTGAGGAGGCAGAAGATAATCCTCTGAATTATTTTTTATATTTGAATTCAATTTTAATTCAGAGGATGTTCTTGCCCTACTTGATTTTTGTTACTGTGCATTTTTATATATTGATACTGACATTCTAATATTCCATCATATACAATAATAGAAATAGTCATACTGATAACTGCATACTCATATCAATTATATTGTATACAAATATATGACCTTTTTTCTTTAATTTCAGGCCGTCAAGTGATGGGCACCGAGCAATGAACCAACCTGAAGTTTCTGGTCCGGCTGAGGAAAAATCTGTCACAAACTGACACAACCCGCTAATCCCTACCCGACTCATAGCTCGCACAGCACACTAAGTCCTGTTACTTTTTGACACACCTCCTAAATAACATACACATTAAACAATCTATGAACTTTGATAATCATATATTGTAAAATTTTATATATTGTAAAATCTCCCTGTGTTGTGAGTGTTTGTTTGAAAATACCCCTCTGTTGTGATTGGCTGTCATGAAGAACATCTGTGCTGTGATTAGCTGTTGCAAAATCCCCCTTTATTCAGATTGGCTGTTTGAAAATGACCTTGTATTGTGATTGGATGTCATGAAAAACATCTGTGCTGTGATTGGCTATTGTAAAATCACCCTGTATTGTGATTGGGTGTTGTAAAATCGCACTGTAATGTGATTGGCTGTTGAGAAATACCTCTTTATTCTGATTGGTTGCTGGAAAATCCCCCTGTATTGTGATTGGCTGTTGTAAAATCCCACTGTAATGTGATTGGCTGTTGAGAAGTACCTCTTTATTCTGATTGGTTACTGGAAATTCCCCCTGTATTGTGATTGGCTGTTGCAAAATCCCACTGTAATGTGATTGGCTGTTGAGAAATACCTCTTTATTCTGATTGGTTGCTAGAAAATCCCCCTATATTCTGATTGGTTGTTTGAAAATAACCCTGTATTGTGATTGGCTGTCATGAAAAACAGCCGTGCTGTGATTGGCTGTTTTAAAATCCCCCTGCATTGTGATTGGCTGTTGTAAAATTCCCCTTTATTCTGATTGGCTATTGTAAAATCCCCCTGTATTGTGATTGGCTGTTGTAAAATCCCCCTGCATTCTGATTGGCTGTTGGAAAATCACCCTGTGCTGTGATTGGATGTTGTAAAATCCCACTGCATTGTGATTGGCTGTTGTAAAATTCCCCTGTATTCTGATTGGCTGTTTGAAAATCACCCTGTTTTGTGATTGGCTGTTGTAAAATCCTCCTGTATTCTGATAGGCTATTGGAAAACCCCCCCTGTATTCTGATTGGCTGTTGTAAAATCACTCTGTAATGTGATTGGCTGTTGAGAAATACCTCTTTATTCTGATTGGTTACTGGAAAATCCCCCTGTATTCTGATTGGCTGTTTGAAAATCCCTCTGTATTCTGATTGACTGTTGCAAAATCCCCCTGCATTCTGATTGGCTGTTTGAAAATCCCAATGTAATGTGATTGGTTGTTGTAAAATCCTCCCGGAATTGTGATTGGCTGTTGGAAAATCCCACTGCACTGTGATTGGTTGTTGTAAAATCCCCCTGCATTGGGATTGGCTGTTGGAAAGTCCCACTGCACTGTGATTGGCTGTTGTAAAATCCCCCTGTATTCTGATTGGCTGTTGTAAAATCCCCCTGTATTGTAATTGGCTGTTGGAAAATCCCACTTCAATGTGATTAGCTGTTGAGAAGTACCTCTTTATTCTGATTGGTTGCTGGAAAATCCCCCTGTATTCTAATTGGCTGTTGGAAAATCCCCCTGTATTGTAACTGGCTGTTGTAAAATGCCCCTATATTCTGATTGGCTGTTGCAAAAAACCCCTGCATTCTGATTGGTTGTTTGAAAATGTCCCCATATTGTGACTGGCTGTCATGAAAAACATCTGTGCTGTGATTGGATGTTGTAAAATCCCCCTGCATTCTGATTGGCTGTTGGAAAATCACCCTTTGCTGTGATTGGCTGTTGTAAAATCCCACTGCATTGTGATTGGCTGTTGTAAAATTCCCCTGTATTCTGATTGGCTGTTTGAAAATCACCCTGTTTTGTGATTGCTGTTGTAAAATCCCCCTGTATTCTGATTGGCTATTGGAAAAGCCCCCTGTATTCTGATTGGCTGTTGGAAAATCCCACTGTAATGTGATTGGCTGTTGAGAAATACCTCTTTATTCTGATTGGTTGCTGGAAAATCCCCCTGTATTGTGATTGGCTGTTGTAAAATCTCCCTATATTCTGATTGGCCGTTGCAAAACAACCCTGCATTCTGATTGGTTGTTTGAAAATGACTCCGTATTGTGACTGGCTGTCATGAAAAACATCTGTGCTGTGATTGGCTGTTGTAAAATCCCACTGTAATGTGATTGGCTGTTGAGAAGTACCTCTTTATTCTGATTGGTTACTGGAAATTCCCCCTGTATTGTGATTGGCTGTTGCACAATCTCACTGTAATGTGATTGGCTGTTGAGAAATACCTCTTTATTCTGATTGGTTGCTAGAAAATCCCCCTATATTCTGATTGGTTGTTTGAAAATAACCCTGTATTGTGATTGGCTGTCATGAAAAACAGCCGTGCTGTGATTGGCTGTTTTAAAATCCCCCTGCATTGTGATTGGCTGTTGTAAAATTCCCCTTTATTCTGATTGGCTATTGTAAAATTCCCCTGTATTGTGATTGGCTGTTGTAAAATCCCCCTGCATTCTGATTGGCTGTTGGAAAATCACCCTGTGCTGTGATTGGATGTTGTAAAATCCCACTGCATTGTGACTGGCTGTTGTAAAATTCCCCTGTATTCTGATTGGCTGTTTGAAAATCACCCTGTTTTGTGATTGGCTGTTGTAAAATCCTCCTGTATTCTGATAGGCTATTGGAAAACCCCCCTGTATTCTGATTGGCTGTTGTAAAATCACTCTGTAATGTGATTGGCTGTTGAGAAATACCTCTTTATTCTGATTGGTTACTGGAAAATCCCCCTGTATTCTGATTGGCTGTTTGAAAATCCCTCTGTATTCTGATTGGCTGTTGCAAAATCCCCCTGCATTCTGATTGGCTGTTTTAAAACCCACTGTAATGTGATTGGCTGTTGTAAAATCCCCCTGCATTGTGATTGGCTGTTGGAAAATCCCACTGCACTGTGATTGGTTGTTGTAAAATCCCCCTGCATTGTGATTGGCTGTTGGAAAATCCCACTGCACTGTGATTGGCTGTTGTAAAATGCCCCTATATTCTGATTGGCTGTTGCAAAAAACCCCTGCATTCTGATTGGTTGTTTGAAAATGACCCCATATTGTGACTGGCTGTCATGAAAAACATCTGTGCTGTGATTGGATGTTGTAAAATCCCCCTGCATTCTGATTGGCTGTTGGAAAATCACCCTTTGCTGTGATTGGCTGTTGTAAAATCCCCCTGCATTGTGATTGGCTGTTGTAAAACCCCCCTTTATTCTGATTGGCTGTTTTAAAATCCCCCTCTATTCTGATTGGCTATTGGAAAATCCCCCTGTATTCTGATTGGCTGTTGGAAAATCCCACTGTAATGTGATTGGCTGTTGAGAATTACCTCTTTATTCTGATTGGTTGTTTGAAAATGACTCCGTATTGTGACTGGCTGTCATGAAAAACATCTGTGCTGTGATTGGATGTTGTAAAATCTAGACTTGCACCGATTTCAACTTTCTTAGCCGATTCCGATTTCCATTTTCACAAACATTTTTGCAACTTTTCTTGTAAATATGTTCATAATAAGACACTGACTATTAAATATTCATTTAATACTTTCTCCAAAATCATCCAGATTACAACCAGGCCTTATTATAATTTTATATTAAGATTCTGAATTGGGTGAATGTGATCTCGCGAGATCATCTCGCGGGATTTCGTGGTACGCGATTTCACGTGATCTTTTGTGGAAGCGAATGTAAACAAACCAGAGACTAACGCGGTGCAACAGTTTGAAGTAAAACTTTGCCGTGAGAAAAACAAACACAGAAGTTAAACGAGTCTGGATGAGAAAATGTTTGAGGAGACACATCAACACAGGTTGTTTATTCTTCAGCCAGAACAGGAGGTGAGATTTTAACTGTCCCTCTGTGAACAGCAGTCTGCTGCTAGCTTGCTAGCATTAGCCTGAAGTGCGAGAGAGTTTACGGCTGTTTTGCGACATTGTCAGCTGCTCTGTCTCGTTGTAGACTGTCTGTCTTCTCCTTATCCTGTTCTTGGAATCTGTCGCTGACACCAGCTTCATGCAGACGTGTGTCTGAGTGTGTAGCTGTTATCAGTGCTGTGTTGACGTCACGGTCAGTTTGTCTGCTGTGCGCATGACGTGACCATCGTGCAGAACATGTGTGTAACAATGACGGGCACAGAACCGGATTTGTGACGCTGACCGGCTAGTCACCGGTCAAGGCCAGTCACGTGAAAACCGGCCCGATTCCGAGCATTGCCGATTAATCAGTGCAAGTCTAGTAAAATCCCCCTGTATTGTAAGTGGCTGTTGGAAAATCCCACTGTAATGTGATTGGCTGTTGAGAAATACCTCTTTATTCTGATTGGTTGCTGGAAAATCCCCCTGTATTGTGATTGGCTGTTATAAAATCCCACTGTAATGTGATTGGCTGTTGAGAAATACCTCTTTATTCCGATTGGTTGCTGGAAAATCCCCCTTTATTGTGATTGGCTGTTGTAAAATCCCACTGTAATGTGATTGGCTGTTGAGAAATACCTCTTTATTCTGATTGGTTGCTGGAAAATCCCCCTGTATTGTGATTGGCTGTTGTAAAATCTCCCTATATTCTGATTGGCTGTCAAAAAAACACATCTGTGCTTTGATTGGTTGTTGGAAAAATTACTTGTATTTCATTGGCTGTTACGTACTGTGACAGGCCTAATGAAAACCCATCATTTCATGTTCAGTAAGCCCTCTTAACTATCCGTAACTCAAAAACACTAACTTAAAACTTAAAAAAGAAGATGTTTTTCTGTGTCATACAATATTATTTATGTATAAAGGAAGAGTGCTGAGAAATGTACTCAAAAAAGTGAGGCAGTCAGTTTCAGTAATTTTTTATTTCTTTTTTTATCCTAAAAGAACATTATAATTGCAGAGAAACACATTTGGCCATCTGTAAACTGTGTAGCAACTCAAAGCCTCTGGAAATCTGGTTTAAAATAAAGTATCTATCAACGTCATGTAACTAACAATATCAGGAAAGTGTGCAAAAACTATACCTTTAACTACAATATTTCATATTTGTATTAAAACTAATTTCTAACATTTTTCAGGTGTTTATACAGAACCTAGGTTGTATGTGACACTGACTTACCTGCAGTCGATGGATGTTGACACGCCTCCAATTTTGTAGAAGCAAAGACGCATACCAGCACAGAAGCGTAGCAATGCACTGTTGAGGAAAGGGTCAGCAACAACATATAACATATTTTAACCACTTACAAAAATTTGTATCAGTTTAAATGTACATTATATTTTGAATATTTTCTCAGCTTCACCTTTCTACCAGGCAGCCTTTTCTCATGGTATACTGCTGTTATATAAGCCAAATATCGCGCTCTCCAAACCAACCATGTATTAAGTAAGTAGTGCTTCTGCTAAGACTCGGGTGGCTTTGGAGATATGATATTTGGCTTGTATAAAGGTGAGATCCTGTTGGAAAGGCTGGCAGACAGGAAGGTAAAGCAGTGAATATATTTGAAATATTGCATAAAGTTAAATACTTTTTTGTTGGGAAGAACACTTTCAAGTGGTTAAAATATTTTGCTGCTAACCCTGTCTAAAGCAGTATACTGTTTAGCTCATCTGCATCGGTACTCCTGCTGCTTCTCCAAACCAGAAGCAGGCAACTAACATCTACTGTGGGCAATACACTGACTATGGATAAGTACCCTATACAAACACACTTCGAATAACAGGAACCATCCTTTTAACAGTTATGAAGGTACTGTGTGGCATACTTCTGACCATTTAGTGTAAACCTAGCAACTATAAAGGCACATTATGCAGTTTTGGAAAAGAAATTCAAACTCAGAAAAGTAATAATACAAACACAAATATTGATATATTTTCATAACTGAATAAATAAGGGATCCTAAGAGGAAAATGAGGTCCCTAAAACACTGTCTGAAGCCAGAAAGTTGGGTCCCTGCAAAAAAAAGAAACAATATGAAAATTATGCTCTTTGAGGACAATTTGTTTATTCTGTAATTAATTATTAATTCAGTCAGTCATGTATGTATCCGTGAATATTCTTTTTTGATTCAAAATTCTTTCCCAAAACTACAAGTGTACCTTTAAAAACAAGATCTTTAAAATTGTCACATAACAGGTTATGAACACTACATATCTTTTTTACAATGGTTCAATGCAAATTTATTACATAAACAAGTTCAAATACAATGTGTACTGAAAGCCTGTAGACTACATTAGCAATCTGAACAAGATGAGCTAAACAGTTGTCAACATGGACAACAACATATTCATGTCGCAGACCATGCTGTAACTGAGTGAGCCACTAAAGTTCACTATTCCTTTTCAGAATCCACTAATCTTGTTTAGATCTTGAATTCTAAAATTGTGTCGTCGAGTCATTCTTGAGTCTGCAGCCGTGGTTTGCAGCTCTAATTTGCAGCTCTAAGTGAATTTAAAAGTGTTGGTCAGTCTTTTTGGGATGCATCAACAATCTGGTGAGGTTGATCACCACATCACCTTCTGCAGTGACAGATCCTTATAGGCTGGTAGTGAACCAGAGTCCCAGTGATTCACCCCAAGATCTGGCTGTGGCTCAGAAAGACAATGCACTAATCGCATCCAGTGAAAACAATGGAAACTAAGGTGAGCAAAGAATTTTGATTATGGTTGATTGTCATAAAAATGCTGTATACACAAGTCCGATAGATCTGTGTTCATTCTACTGTTTAGTGCTCTTGATTGCAGAGAAGGTAAGATAACTTTTAAGTGTGCCACTACTGGACTAATGACATTTATTTCATTTGTTTGGGGTGGTGCTGCTACTAACAATTATTTTTAATATTTCATAATTTATTATTTCAGAATTAATGTATTGATTAATCAATCAGTTGGTTGGACTATAAAATGTCAAAAAAAAGTGTGAAAATCACTTGATCAGCATTTCTTGAAGCCCAAGATGACGTCCTCAAATGTCTTCTTTTGTCCACAAACTAGATATATTCAGTTTACTGTCACAGAGGACTAAAAAAAACAGAAAACATTTGAATATATTCACACTAAAAACAGACTATTGAGACTTTTTTTCTTTAAAAAATTACTCAAAGTGATTAATCAATTATCAGAATTATTGGTGATTAATTTGATAGTTGATTAATTATCTATTAACCAATTAATGTTACAGCTCTAGTTTGGGGTGGCTGTCATATATATAATCAACACAGCCCAAGTGGCCAAAAAATACACTTCATAGGTTTCAAAACTTCTCACCTGCAGTTGAAATTTAGCCAGCTAACTGTCTGTCTAATACTGGCACATTTACAGAAATGCTGATTAGGTTATCCCTAGAACTAAATGAAAATGAGGAGTCACGTGGGTATGCTGAGCAGGATGGCAGCACTGTAGGAGGGCTCAGACCACTCGCAACTAATTTAATTGTTTAATCCATATTTATCTGCCTACCTTGAGCTAAATATTGATAGACTTTATCCCAGAAAAGTTCTTAGTACTTTGACTACATTTTTGGCGGTGAGAAATGGCGACAACGTCGAAATATTTTAAGGATATGGGCCACATAGCTACTCAGAACAAGCTAGCTGCTAATGAGGACAAGTCTCCCGACGAAGCTGCAGAACAGAAAATAAGTATGGAAAAAATCTTTGCTGAAATAACCAAACTGAGTACTAAACTGACGGAAGTAGCTGCTGATGTAGTGACCATCAAAGAAACCACCACCGAGCTGAAAAACTCTGTCAGCGGGCTACAGGTACGAGTGGAGGAGGCGGAGGAGCGAATCTCCCAGCTGGAGGACACGACTGAGGGCCTTGTGACAAACACCGGTACCATGGGGAAAAAGGTGGATATGCTATGGGACCGTGTGCAAATCCTGGAGAATCATTGCAAAAGAAACAACGTAAGATTGGTGGGACTGGCGGAGACATACGAGAGCAGAATTAGTTTATAGTCACCTTTAAAAGTAGGAATTCCTGTAGTTTAGCTGAAAAGTAGGCTACAGGTCTCTGTCTGTCTCCGTGGTCCTGGAGTAACACTCAACACTCTTTGTCTACAGTCTGAGCGAAAGGTCGGTTTGGATCTGGTAACCCAAGAGTTGGAGTCGTCAGAGTCTTCCGAAGGACAAGTTTTAAGTCAACAAATGTTTACCCTGCATCAGCAGTCCATGTCACTTTACTATGTGCTTCTAGGCCTCACCCAGGTGTGATTGCACTCAGGGGGGCCTTGAGGACACCAGTGAAAACACCAGTGGGAATGAAGGGCCTGCAACAGGAACACAAAAGGCATAACGTGTTTCTTTATGATTGAGTTTGAAAATGTTTTAAAATGCTTTTACTCTTTTTTGGGAGAGGGATTTGCCCTCACATGTCATCACATGACCCAAAAATGTCACTTGTTGTTGGACAAACTGCAGTTTTGACGAGCTAGCTTTGTGACCTTCTCCATCCAAATGTTTCAAATGTGTCTTTTTCACACTGAGCTTGAGTAATCATGCACTTCCTGGTGACAGATTTAATGAGCTCAAACTTTGTTTTGAATTTCATACCTGAATTTTTGTTTTGTTTTGTGGGAATGATTACACCTGTCTTTAATCAAGTGATAAAGACTAGTGTAATACTGTCAACAGCCACTTTTTTTTTTTTTTTTGAGTGGATATTATGGTTGACAGGGCCTTTAATTAGATTTTGGTGTGATCACAATTTGTTGCATGCCTCTGATTAGACTGACCTACAGTGTATCATTCTCTCACGGGGCGCTCGGCAAAGTGCCCCTGACCTGCAGCTAAGTAGCCAATCCGGCCTATCAATGTCACCAAATTTAATGCCGGTGGGGCGCTGGAAATGTAGCCGCAACTGCTACGTAAAATGTGTGAAGGTTTATGATTGCTAGAGCTACGTGAGGAGCCAGTGATAGGTTTTTTTTGTAGTGCGACTCCCAGACTCTGTCCTACAGCGGGAGAAAAAAAACTATGGTGACGAGGAAGAGAGATGATGGCGATGGCGATGGCGATGGCGATGGCAGTGACAACTGGAGTTCAAGCACAGCTTCCACCAAATTCGGTGAAATTATTAATGTACCCTTTTGCGAGACGGACGACGGAGGAAAAACTTCTCGTTAAGGAGCTGGGACCCGACAAACCTGAAATGAACATTTCCCAGCAAACCAAGGAGAAAGATAAATTGTACAAACAGAGTTTTTGTCTGAGCTGGTTGAACCGTAAGACGTGGCTGGCAGGTTGTGGAGCAGCCAATGCACTTTTCTGTTTCCCCTGTATCCTCTTCAGAAGTGACAAATGTGATTCAACTTGGACAAAGACTGGACTAACTGACTTAAAGCACCTCTCTGAACGGATCAAGAAGCATGAGAGGTCAAGGGGGGGTAAAGCTAGCTGTGCTCGGAAAGATTAGCATAGCAACACAGCTAGATAATGGGGACCGCATCGCTGTAAGAAGGCACAATGAAGAGGTAGATAAAAACCGTAATATTTTATCCAAAATAAATGTAAAATTTTGTGGTGCTTTTGAATTAGCAATGCGGGGACATGATGAAAGGGATTCCTAAGACAACACCGGGATATTCAGAGGTTTAGTCAACTTAATGGCATCCATTGATTGGGACTTGAGGGAGCACCTTGAAAATGCGACCGTATTTAAAGGCACCTCAAAGACAGTTCAGAACAAGCTCCTGGACTGTATGCTGGCAGTTCTGAGAGAACAGATCATAGATGAAGTAAAGACAGCTGAGTTTTTAGCAATCCAGGCTGATGAAACTACCGACATTTCCACACACTGTCAGCTAGTCCTGGTACTAAGGTACATTGATGGACGCAACAATATACAGGAGCGGTTCTATGAAATCATCAAGCTACCCAACAGCTATGCGGATTCAATAGCCAGTGCCTTATTGGAGAGGCTGCACAGCATCCTTCCCGAGAGACAAGAAAAAAAGTTGATGGCCCAGGCATATGATGGGGCTGCGGTAATGAGGGGTGCCACTGGAGGAGTGCAGCGAAAGGTGCAGGACATCTATGCAAACGCTCACTACATTCACTGTCATGCCCATCAGTTAAAGCTGGTAATGCAGCAGGCAACTTCCCACATCCCTCAGATCATTCACTTTTTTACTGACATGGGGGGATTTGCTTCTTTTTTCTCAAAAGCGAGCAAGAGAACTGCAGTGCTAGATGAGATGGTGGCGCACCGACTTCCAAGTGCATCGTCAACACGTTGGAACTTCAACAGTGGTGCAGTCAACACAGTCTATGAGCACAAGAATGATCTGGTGAAGTGTTTTCAGACCATCTGGAACAGTGAAGTGTTTGATAGCCCTACGAAGAGAGAGGCTGGAGGCTATTTGAGAATGCTGGAAGATGAAGCTTTGTGTTTTTCCCTAGCCTTGTTCCATAAGATCATGCCACATGTGGACATGCTGTATAATCAGCTCCAGAAGAGGAACATCGATGCTGTCTACATCGCAGGAATCACCCAGACATTCATGAATCGCATGCAGGCTATCAGGTATGTTAAATGCATTATTATGTAGCCTAGCCTAATTGTTAATTCTCTGCATAAATTATGTGTAGCTTTAAATGCTTATATGTCATCTTATTCAAATAATTAATTAATGTGAAATTTAGATGAAATATAATTGCTGGGTTTGGTTAATATATCCCTAATTGGTTTTCACAACTGATTCATAAAACTTATGTATTGGATCAGGGAAGCTGTTCCTAATCTGGCTGAGGATGAGGAGTACAGGGGACCTGTTCAGGAGCCACCCACAAAGAAACGGAGAACATTGGGAGAAGACACGCAGCACCATTTGGCACTGGAGGTCAGCACTTGCTTACACACACAGAGACACAGAGAAACACAGGGCCCTATCTTGAGCTCGTGCCTTAGGGTCGTGTCTTGTGCTGATCGAAAGCGTAAGTGGAAGGTGGGAGGTGCAATGGATTTAATTTATTCAAGGTGTGTCCAAATCCAACCTTGTTGTCTTGTGCCAGGGGCGGGAGTGATATTTTGCCCTGCCCCGCCCTTTGCGCCACCAGCGCAAAGCGGGATAGACCTATCAGACGTGCCCAAGTGCCCTCATTAATTCACAGGCGAGTTTAGGCCGAACATGCAATAAACCAATCAGAAAGTCAGCTCTCATCACCTTTCAAGAGGCAGTTGCGCCAGCAGCGCAAGCGGAGGCAGCATGACGGCGGATTTACCAGGAAGAAACAAAGAGAAAAGATTTTTAAAGTGAGGAGACAGATCTCCTGGTAAGAGAAGTGAAAACGTGATATATGAAGATAGCAGGACGTCTCCAAAACAGCTTCACGCCGAAATAGTTTACTTTACAGTAACGCCTGCAAGAAACTTTACAACAAATGAACCGCAAATGTCATGCAGATATGTAACTGGTTATATTTTAACCTGAAGCACGTTGAAAGTATGTTATATTTCATAATTAGTTGTTATAATCATCATCATTATTAACTTTGCTGGCTGAGGATCGGGGGAGAGAGATGGTGCAGTAGAGAGGGGAGGCGAACCGATCCAATCTAGCTGCAAAGCTTCCTGGTTCCACTGGCCCACCTGAGCCAGTTGAAGGCACAGATACGCGGCTGTCTGTGCTCCTTCTTCTTCTCCTCTCCCACCTAATCATCATCTCCTCCTCCTGCTGACTCCAGATGCTGACTCATCTGATAAAGACTATCAGACAGCTGTGATCCTGTTTGCAGGTCTGCTGAGATTTATTGGGCTTTATAATTATAATAATAGTACTGTTGTACTTATTAGTGTGATTAACTTCAAAGACACACACGCGAGTGCACGACTTTTAAACATAAATGAAAGGTGTTTGGTGATTGTGGAGATGAGGGTGCGCACCTCAGCCAAGGGCAAGACACACACATACCTGCACTATTAACTTCAATATTCACACTTTATTGCTGGTGGATATGTTCAAAGGACACTTCACTAATCGACACTCCTGTGGAGAATGTAAATGTGTAATGTAAATTAAGGTGTTTGGTGATTGTGGAGCCATCGCGCTTGCGCTGGGTCTGTGCCGCTGTGGGTGTGAGGTCTAAACATGAAGGCGTGGCCCGGCGTGTTTGCTATCTTGTGCTGAGCACATTGGAGTAAAACGCGCTTGCGCTTTAGACCAGCCAAAACCTGGTCGAAGCGCAAAGTCTGTGGTTTTTCAGCACAAGATAGCACCTGGCGGGCTTGGCCGAAACACACACACGTCTTCACAATCACAAAACACCTTCATTTATGATCATTCTCTTCCTCTCACTTGAGTGTCGATTAGTTAAGTGTTATTCAAACATATTTTCTATCAGCAATAAAAAGTAAATATTGAAGTTAAAAGCTTTCACGTGTGTCTCACGCTTGGCTGAAGTGTACACGTCTCTACAATCACAGAACACTTTTCTTCTTTGAAGATGAACTCACTAATGAGGAAAAGAATTATAATTATAAAGCCTAAAGGTTGTCTTTATCGGATGAGTCAGCATGACAGCTGGAGCAGCTGTAGTGTGTGTCTGCCTGTTTGTTATGATCCAGAAAAACAATGATTGAACAATTATGATCTATAACATACAAAATATACAGACACTATATTTGACCATAGGAGTCCGGCCCAACCTGAGAGAAAAAAGTTATGTGTGCTTCTGTCATAGCTGGTTGGATAGATCCGTGCGTAATTTTGCACACTCCAAACTTCAGAACACAACAACTTGTTTCGCAGCGGGACAGAGGAGGGAGGATGAGAGGAGGAGATCAGGATTAGGTGGGAGAGGAGAAGAAGGAGGAGCACAGACCACCGCTTAACTGCTCCTCCACCTGGCTCAGGTGTGCCAGGTGGAGCCGGGAAGCTTCGCGGCCTCTGGATCTGTTCGCCTCCCCTCTCTACTACACCATCTCTCTCCCCGCTCCTCAGCCAGTAAAATTAATAATGATGATGATGCTAATAATTAATTATGAATTACAACACAGTTTCAAGGTGCTTCAGGTTAAAACATAACCAGTTACATATCTGCATGACATTTGCAGTTCATATTTATTGTATTATTGTATATAAACTATTTCGGCGTGAAGCTGTTTTGGAGACGTCCTGCTGTCTCCATATATTGCGTGCTCTTGCGCATTCTCTTCTGGAACCAGGAGATCTGTCTCCTTGCTTTGAAAATCTTTTCTCTTTGTTTCCTCCTGGTAAATCTGCCGTCATGCTGCCTCCGCTTGCGCTGCTGGCGCACCTGCCTCTTGAAAGGTGATGAGAGCTGACTTTCTGATTGGTTTATTGCAAGTTCAAGCAAAAGTGCCCAGCCACGCCTTCCTTTTGCCTTCATGTTTAGACCTCACACCCACAGCGGCACAGACCCAGCGCTAGCGCGTTTGCTATCTTATGCACATAGCAAAAATGGCACTTGCGCCAGGCTAAGATAGGGCCCACAGAGACACACAGAGGAACAGACACACAGAGACACAGAGGAACAGAGAGAAACAAAGACATCATCAAAAAAATCTAATGAAGATGCTCACCACTTGATATAGTAGTCCAGACTCAAATGTTTATTGTCATATGATATCTATGAATAATTACAGTTAACCATTTTGGTTTATTACACAATATAGGCTAGCTATTCAGAACATTGATTGTAGTGAGACGTGAAGACCTAATTCTTTACCTTTTTTATAATTGTATGTTATCACATAGGTATGTGACACCGTCATGAGCCATGCCAAAGAGAGGTTTTCTTTCACCAAGCACCTCATCAGTGCCACTGTCTTGCAAGGAGACTTGTTCCAACAACACAGCAGAAGGTTCCCAGATTCAGCACTGGAAACCACGGTGGAAGCCTATCCCTCATTGGACATGGCCAGACTTAAAACAGAACTGTCCCTGATCTACGAGAATGAAGAGTTCCGGAGTTGCAAAGGTGCACTGGCTCTCTATCAGGTTTTGATGGAAAACGACCTTGGAGAAACATTCACTGAAACTGTAAGTCTTCTCAACATCATCATCACAACACCAATGACAACATCAGAGTCTGAGTGGTGCTTTTCTACATTAAAGAGGATAAAAACTTTCCTTAGAAACACTATGTCACAAGATCGGCTCAAAGCTCTGGGTATGCTCTGACCCAAGATTGTACTATATCTCTTTTGAGATGGTGAAACTTGCCCTACATTGGACTGGACAATGCAAGTTAGACTGGCCCATTATAGAAAAATCTTTATCCTTTCCCTTTACACCCATAGAGCTCCTCTCTCAAAATTCAGGTAGAATCTCTAACCCTATTATGTTGCATTCCAAGGAAGTTTGGATGAAGATACACAAAATGATTAAATTATCTCATTCTAAACAGCCATATTCGTCTTTGTGGCAAAATCCTGCAATCTGTATTGGTAAAACACCGGTCTACTGGAAGAGTTGGCACAACCATGGAATATGTACGCTGGATAATTTGTATGATGGTAAAGTGTTTATGTCTTATATTGATGTATTGAGTAAATATAACCTAAATGGAAAGGAACATTTTTGGAAATATGTTCAGACAAGGCACTGTGTTATGTCACTAGACTGGCAAACTGAAGACAACCATATTTTAGGGTATTTGGTTTTGCCATCACACCATCACAGAGCCTCGATATTTTACAGAAGAATGAACTCTACACTCAGTACTGATCTAAACAATTTGAAGGTTTTATGGGAAAATGACTTTGGGGTTGTTCTTGGGAATGAGGAATGGAGGGAAATAATCTCACAATGTGGGGAATTTTTAAGGGAATGTAAAGGCAAATGTACACAATATAAGATTGTACAAAGATATTATTGGACTCCTGTGAGACTGAATAGATTAGGCCTTATGAACAACTCATTGTGCTGGAAGTGTCAAAATGATAACGGTACTCTGATACATTGTTTGTGGGAATGTCCAATTATCAAGCACTTCTGGATGGTTGTCGTACGTATTCTAAGTGATTGGTTAGAAAGACCTATGCCACTTTGTCCTACACTGTGTTTACTGGGTGACAAAGGACAGATAGATAATATATCAAAAGGAAAATTCTCTGTTATCGGGTTGGGGTCTCAGTGGCAGCTAGGATTATTCTTAAAGGGGACCTATTATGCTTTTTCCTCTTTTCTGACCTATAAATGTTGTCACAATGTTGGATACTTGTGTTAAACGATTCCAAAGCGTCAAATAATGAGGTTCATGCATTTGGAAGCGAGCCCCGCAAGCTGTTTTGGATGGCTCTGCACGCTGTGTTTTACTGTCTTTTTTTAACGGTGTAGTAACATTGACGTCAATGCGTGCCAGACTTACTTATATGGTCATACCCCGGCATGTGCTCTAGGCCTGCCCGCTCCCCCGCTCTGCTTCGTAAATTATATCGCTGCTCTGAGTGGTGAACTATTAAGTGAGATTAATGTGTTAGCGAGCTATGTTGCGTCTAAACACAGGATTTTCAGTGTGACGAATGTGGCTCTCTTTTAACCTGGTAACCATGGTAACTACTAAACTCATAACCTGGTCGCAAGCAGGTTATGTTCAGAGTTTTAAATTAAATCGTCTGTAAAACACGCTATTCTTTAACAAATTTTTGTCCTTAGCTTTTAAACTGAGGGAGGACGTTAACATTGAAAAATTACTGAGCTGTATGCTCGTAATATCACAGAACGAATCCATATAATGTAAAAATGTAACAGCAGCACAAACTGTCTGCATCGCGCTGTCATGATGGTAACCTCCGTTTGGTGATGCAGAGTCATTTTTCCCGTTTGCTCCAGATCATATTAACACTTTAAATTGACATCGTATATAATCCACACAGTAAAATAATGATGAAGCAACTACAGACACTTTGAATACTTTTTACTGTTATCTGTTTTGTCTTTGTGATTTTGCAGCTCACATCACTGATTAGAAAATTCATCATCATTTATCACAGCCATCAGTTGCACTCATTTTACGTTGGTTTGGTCAAAAACTTCAGTGATGTCCATGTCTCTGTCATCATAGGACAGTGTCAGACAGACTTAATCATGTTTAAATCTGCTGTATGGAGTTTTATTGTTTATTGTGCGGGTTTCATGTTAGAATAAACGGCAGCATTAAGACCGCATTTAGTCCATCAGTCATTTTCTGACATCATTCTTCTTCTCCTGCTTTATTTGCAGCAACAATGTTGCTTTTGCCGTAATGTATTTTGTATATTTTCCACAGCTCATAATTATAAAAACTTGATGATTTTGACTTAAGTAAGGCTCGCGATCGCTTCATTTCATGTGGAAGAAGAGTCAAATGATGCAACAAACGCCCCTTTTATATGAACGCGCACAGAGTCTGAAGACGAAAGCCTGGATTAACAAAGTGAGTTGATAACCACCATCATGATACCCGTTATCTCTGATTGCAGTTTTAGGCTTTGTCATGCAGAGAAAGCCTGGCTGTGTTGAGCTTCCTTCGTAGCACAGCCAATGGCTTCCAAAAATGATTGTTCGGGTGTGAGGGAAAGTTAACTTTGTTTAGCTTTCCTAAAGAGGCGAGCACCAGGCAGAAGTGGATAGAGTTGCTTTTTCCCGGCCAGCAATGGAAAAATACCTCCGTGTTTGTCTGTCTATGGCACTTCACAGGGGACTGTTTTGTCAACACTGGCCAATACGAAGCTGGGTTAGCCGGTAGCCGAGCTCGGCAGCGCTTGTCAGCCCTTCGGAAGTCCTCGGGAGTGTGACCAATCACAGCGGAGTGGGCTCAGCGGGAGGCGTAAATGGAGGAGGGCCGGGGGGCGGAGTAAAGTACACAGACCGTTTTCACGGGATGCAGAAAATACAAGGAAGAGATGCAGCGAGAGGCACAGCGTCCTGAAGATCTACAAAGCTTTCTGTGCGGGCGATCGTGTGTAGCTGCTCTATAGGAGTCCAAAATCAAATACAAAGGCCCGAAATTGAGTATAATAGGTCCCCTTTAAACACTGGAAAACTCGGAAAGCCTTACCGTTTAAAGAATGGGTAAATATGATGATAAAGACTGCTTCATATGAATGTATGCTTTATAAGTTGAATAATAGAGATGGTACCACAGCGCCAGAATGGGAACCATTTTGGTCCTACATTACTTTTACTGTCAGTCAGTAGGACGACAGCTGATTTCCTTCCCTCTGATATTTATTTTATTTTATTTATTTTTTGTTTGTTTTTCTTTCTAGGAACTTCCACACCTTGTAATATCATTGATACTTTCATTTATGTTTATGTATAAGAGCCCTGTTCTTTAATGTTAAAGAGCACTGTACGATTGTCATGTACCAAGTAAAAACTCAAATAAAAACCTGAATTATAAAAAAAAAAAAGAAAGAAATGAAAATATGAACGAATTAATAAAGAATGGGCCTGGTTTTTCTTAACTGAAACTTACCACATGATACACAGGAAGGCCAAGGAGAATAGCAGTACACCTTGTGTTTGATGTCATGAAGTTCCTAAGAGGATAAAAAATAGTGTAAATTCTGTGACAAATTTATTCATCAAGCCCAATGCCAAACCGTTCCAACCAACTGGCCACTACAGCATCAGAAAATAAGTCCACACGTCTTGTGCTGATTTATCTGGTGCAATCAGAGAAAGAGCATGGACATGCAAAAACGGGGACTATGCAGTGGAGCAATTGTGGAATTAAAGTTCATTTGAACCATCAAATTAAACATTCCAAAAATTTAACCTGTGAAATGCATAATCACCTGCTGGTCGTGCACTTGAATATATCACCCATAGCACCTGAAATCTTGTTTTTGTCTAGTTTTGGACGCCCTTTGTCTGAATAAGATCATCAGTTGAGGGGTGTGGCAATCAAACTCGGTGTTCAAGGGCAGGTTCTTGTGACCATTAGAACGCTGCATACATACAGCTACATTTCAGAAAAGAAGAAGTACATTAAGTTCTAGGTTTGTGAATCACTAAGATAAATTATTGTTTTATTTAAAAAAGAATAATAAAATCAGAACAGGATTAGAACAGCATTTTCTTATTATGGCTAAATGTTTGTAAAGCAGTATTAGTAATGATTACAACATAAAAGTCACTACATAAACTCAATATCTCATTGCAAACAAATCTATAAAGTCAAAATAAATAAATTCACAGTAAAACCAATGATTTCAAGATTAATTAAATTAGATAAAACTATGCATAATGTGACATACATTACTGACAAAGGAAAAACAGGTGAGAGAGATTAACCATATTACCTCAGACTGCATATGAAGAGTGGGCCAGAGGTCCCTGAGCTGTTTCACAGAAAGTTGATTCTGCATGTTGGAGTCACTGGAGTGTGAAGGTGTGGAGTTGTCTTGGTTTCTTGGGCTTCTTGTTTCAGCTCAAGCCATCAACCCAAAGTATCCGTATTTGATGACCAAGGAATGAGACTTAACAATCAAATGTCTTCCTCCAGAATTACTTACTGCTCCTTGAAAACTGGGACTCGTCTGACTCCTGATCATCATCAAAATCGTGGTACTGGCGTCACAGTTGGGTACACAGCATGTGCATGATGAATACAACAAATACATCTGTTTTCTGACCGACTCAGTCACACTATTGTCATTCTGGCAAGTGAAGTAACACCCCAATCAAGCGGGTGGCATTAAATCACCAAAATGCTGTTTGCCAACTGCCATTTAAAACAAAGAACAGCCAAAGAAGACGGTGCAGCAAAACAAGGACATTGGATGCTTTTCATTCTGTAAATTCATCTCCTCCACTTGCTCCCTCTCCTCACATCTTTGCTCCACCCAGCGAGGTCATGACAGAGATGTGAGGATGGAGGAGACAGAGCTGTGAGATGAAAAATCCTTGGTTCCTTTTTCGGCATTAGTCTGAAGCGGCGTCAGTTACTGATGACGAGCTGATAACAGCTGTATCAGCGGTCAAACTGACTGGTACGAATGTTCACAGAAACAAATCTAAGAAAGATTTCGATACCTGACAGCATTCAGTTAGATCTGTAAATTGAAATGGCTGATTATTGGTAGTATTCTTTCTGATGCTGATTTTAATCATCATTTAATATTCCCTTTTCCATCTTCTAATTAATATAGGCAACTGATCAGTGTTATTTGTTTACTTAGGCTATTTATTGGCTTGCATTATGGTCATCTGCACAGTAATACACACATCGCACTTTCCACTTGCTTGTGTCATTATTCACAACATGCAGGTGCAAGTGCTGCAGAAACTTCTGTCAGTCACTGGACTTTGATCTCCCTTTGTGGGTCTTGATGACGCAGGATGAAAATTGCCAAAACTGCCCAATTAAGGGATACACCAGTGTATCCTTGGTCTGAGCACCTCCCAGTAAATTGCACTACTCTCTGCTCAAAGTAAATGAAAAGAAACTAAACTTTATTGATTTGGGGTTTTTGATGTTGTTGTTGTTGCTTTTTCTGCATTTTACTGTGACACACCTAGTTTTCTTACTGAACATTATTCAGCTCTTGCAGTGAGTAAGGTGAACGAAAATTCAGAGTTGCATAATCAATCATTTTATTTCACTGTAATCAAAGACTACATGTAACACAAACTCCAATTTTTTAAGCCCTGATAAGCCCAAGCATTTGAGTTTATTAGTTAGGCAAGTACTAGAGTACTGCTAACTTATTCAGGTTTACAGTGTTCCATTCATCCACTCATGGAATTGATAAAAAAAAAAAAAAAAAGGTCAACCAGTCAAAAAAGCCAGCATTTCTTTTTTTTTTGAGTGTGTATTTTTTTCCATAGCACCTGTTCATCGAGGCACCAAAGAAAAGACATTTGATGAAAGTATCTGTGTATGATGAATTGCACGTCATGTAATGTTAATTTGGTAGATACATTTATGCGTATGGTCTGGGAGTGTCTTGAAGTCAAAACATTCTGGGAAAGGGTGTCTCAAAAATTGTCCAATATGACACAAATAAATTTTTATTGTTTGCCATCTCTAATATTAAGGAATGATCATTCATCTGACCCTTAACTCAGAAGCGGTTGTTATTTTTGGCAGCCATGGCTGCTAAAATGTTGGTTGCTGTAAGATATTTATTTTCTAATAAATAATCAATCCATCAGTTGTACCATTCTTTAAAGTGATAGTTCACCCAAAAATGAAATTTCATTCAATATCTATTGACCCCTTTGCTGATGTGAGGATGAGTGAAGATCTCCAGTTCACAAAACACTCCTGGGGTTTCAGTGGAAAACAGCCAAATCCAGTGACCAGTTTTGAAATTAAAAAAATAAATAAAATAAAACACAACAAAACACAAAAAATGTCTCCATACTGCTTGTGTTGTGTAATCCAAGTGTCTATAAACTCCAACATTAAAATCTGACCCAAAAAGATGCCATTTACGCCATGTTTTTACCCTAAATGTCAACCGTAGCCTCTCAGACCAGAGCCACATGTACACCTGAAACATAAGTCGGGCCTTTCTCAATCTGGAAAGGATTTTGTACACAACACTACAAGGTTTCTGTTGCTCTCGCTCTGTAGTCCATGGCTGCAGCAACAAAATGATGTTCCTCCTCTATGTCGAAGGCCTTGTACATTTTGTTCTTTGTTGAAAGTTTGTGAAGTCAACTGTATGCGTAACAAGTCACTATTTCTGAGCAGATCTCTCTCTGTTGTCTGAGTCACTTCCAGGTAGCATGTAAACAGAGATGTGAAGGTATTGCGAGATCTCATATATCTTGTGTCGTGCAGCTTAGGCGAGAGCTTATGTACCCACTTCAGGCGTGTGCATGTAGCTCTGTTGTGAGAGGTTACAGCTGAGATTTAGGCTAAAAACATTGTGTAAAGGGTGTCTTTTTGGGTCAAATTTTAATGTTGCATCTTACGGACACTTGGATTACACCACACAAAGCAGTATGGAGACATCTTGTGGTTTTTGTTTTGTCTTGTTTTGTGTCTTTTTTTTTTACATTTTAAAATGTTCACTTCAATTGTACTGGATTTGGCTGCAAGGCTGTTTTCTGCTGAAACCCGGGAGTGTTTTGCGAACTGGAGATCCTCACCCATCCTCACATCAGCACAGGGGTGAGTAGATATTGAGTGAATTTTCATTTTTGGCTGAACTATTGCTTTTTAATAGAGTATGTGCTTATAGAACTGTCCAGAGCAAAGATGAACTATTATAGCCAAAACAATCTTGAGAAGTGGATGGAAGCACTGAGCTCAACAAAGCATATAACAAGTTGAAGGGAGGAAGAAGAGAGATCAGAAAAATTCTTAGTATAAAAACTTGTATCAGTGGCGTACAGTGATGATTAGATCTGGGACTTCAGTTCAGCCAAAACTTTGCTAGACAAAAAAAAGGATTTTGGTGGAATAAAAGGCAGGCAGCAGTTACCTTGATAGCTGTAGTAAAATTTGTATTAAACAGTAGATGACTACCATTTACTCTGTTACTATTGTTTGGTTAAGTTATAATGAAGTTTGTGTTTGATATTAAGAGCTGTAATAATCAATAAGGATAATTGAGTTTTATTATTTCTGTCTACCAACACAGCTCTGTCTGCTGTGCTGTGCTGTTGGAAGAAGTTTTAATAAAGAAGATTCAAGTGTCTGAAAACTGATTTCTAAAAGACTCGGAGATGAGGGCAATTTCAGTAAAATGTGTCAAATATATCCCTACCTGGGAAGCTGGGGGAAATAGGCTATTTCCAAGTAAGTAGAAAAATGAAAAAAATATCTTCTCCAAACAAATCCAAATTTCCAGAGCTGTCTTATTTACACACAGGGGTCATTTTGGTGAGCAAGGTAGTTGCAGCATTATTCAAGTAGTGTCCAAAATCCTCTATGAAGACAGTCTACTTTATGCAGCTTGTGTGCCCAGCATTTTTTATCACTCTTTAAAAAAATGCTGCTTACACAACAATTTCTTGTTTGTTAAAAGTGCATTCATCCATATTAGTCAATTATCACAAAGAATCATCACCAACACGTTTTAACCTTCTTTTAACCATTTGTTCTGATTTTCTAGATGGCAAAATCAGATCTCACTCTCAACATCATCAACCGAGGTTCCAGCAACAGCAGGCAGCTGTTCAGTCTTCAGTGAAAAGGCTGATAAATTCACTGTACAGTACCTACCCAGCACCAAACAGCAGAAAATCTGGTACAGACCTGAACAGAAATAAAGTAAATATTGATCTTTGTCAGGTGGACACAAATCTGAATTCAAATGAATGCCTAAGTTTCTCTGTAAATGGGCAACTGTTTGTTCATGTTCACCACTTCACTTACAACTTTAAAGTGGTGATAGGCCAATGTTCTGTTAAAGCTGTAAAGCCTGTTTTCCTTTCCCCTAAAGTGGTCAAAAAAATCAATAATTCAATAACATAACAACATCTAAAGAGATCACTTGTGACAGAGCTTCGTCAGAAGTTTCCCCCTGCTTGCAGTCATTGCACTCATTCAGCATAAATATCTCTGTTAATATTCAATTAAAAGTTCTCACTTTTTTTTGAGATATTGGCTTTATATTTAATAGTTCCTGCAACTGCCAATTCACCTGTCTTTGATTTCAGAGCCAACAGTAGACATCATCCATCTAACTGGAGACAGCAATGGGCATGTGCAGTTTGGTCAAGACGCATACAGTCTACCAAAAGATCAGGCATATCCCCAATCACTTCAACTTCCTGTCAAGCAGAGTCCATTGTGAGACCAGACAGAGCTGGGCAGTGAATGATGGCACAGAGATCTGGTCACACCATTCTGTACCTTCAGCACTGGATGTTCCATGAACAGACACTTTACCCACAACATTCTAGTTTGACTTTTTTTTTGGGGGGGGGCATTTAGCCTTTATTGGACAGGACACCTGTTGCCATTCACAGTAGGTATTTTTAAGGACTTGTCCCACAATGATACCATTCAGAAATAACACTGAAAGTACTTTCTGATGGCACTCTGCTTCAGATTGGTATTTGTAAAGTGTTATATCATGACAGAATTTAAGGACAGGCCTTCACACTAAATGCTGAAATGATTTGGGCCTTTCTGTGTGGAGTTTGCATGTTCTCCCCTTGTCTGCGTGGGTTCTCTCCGGGTTCTTCGGCTTCCTCCCGCAGTCCAAAGACATGCATGCTAGGTTAATTGGTGACTCTAAATTTTCTGTAGGTGTGAGTGTGTCTGTCTCTATGTTGTCTATGGTGTACCCCGCCTCTCACCCAATGTCAGCTGGGATAGGCTCCAGCCCCCGCGACCCGATCCAGAATAAGCGGTTACAGAAAATGAATGAATAATCATATCATATGAAATGTCAGACATTTGAGAAAATACTCATCAGATCATATCTGTTTATATTTGTTGTATGTGGATGTAGCATGGATGAAGTCTCATTCTGTTGCCCAACCCTGTTATGATGAATGATAAAAAAAAAAATTAACATTGATAGCTGTTAGGTAATTTTCTTATGACATTGCGCCGAAAATAATTAAAATGCAATTTTTGTCATGACAAAGAGACAGAAAAGGCAGGGGAAGACAAATTTCTTCTTGGGACAAGAAACCCAAGTAGGAACTATGAAGTCCTACTTTTGAATCTGAAAATCCTTAATATTAAACTTCTTTACTTCTTTTCTTTTTTTTTCATAGAGATACTGTTTTCTCTTTTTATTTAAGTAAATTTGCGTATTTTAAAATACTGAGCAGGGTCTTTAGACTGACAGTATTTGTTGTTTGATCTTCTAGCTGCCTTGTGTTATATTCATAAATTGTAGCGTTCCCATTTCCGGGGCCCTCTGAATGTAGCATACCGGGTTGACAACAACGGGCAGTAATTAAATCAGGGGACTGACCGACCGACCAGAAACTCCAGGTGGAAAACTCCGCACAATAAAGTGAAGTAAGTTTAAAATTAGTTAAATTATAAATAAGTCTGTGTGCCGGTGATTGGTATATTGTTAGCTAGCTAACATTAATGTAGAGTCATGTCAGCTAGTAACAGTTTGCTATTTGAAGAGAAATTATTTTGACAGTTCAAGGGCAACTGTGGCATTTTAGGCTGGATGGTAGCTAACGTTAGCTAATTTAACCATAACACTAACCCTGCTTAATAGTTCTCATTATAAATTGTGCTGAGGATCAACGCTACGTTCCTCTTTTCACACATTATTTCACCCTGTTTGTCAGTGAATCTCAAAGTCAAAGTCTCAAAGTTGAGGCGCAGGGAGGGTAAGTGTCCGTGATACCCAGTTAACACCCAGAAATTATGGACAAGGGCATGCCTGATATTAGTGTATGTGGATCCGAAGTAAAGAAAGTGAGGGGACGGAGGTACCGGTGTTACAATTCTCAATTCGAGTAAGGGAGTAATAATGTTGATTTAATGACTCACTGGATGAAAATGCGTTTTGCAAGAGACTCGGGCTGGTATCAAAACATCCTTGTTTCCTTCTCTTGCTGTCATGCTACCACTGCTTGCGCTGGTGGCGCACCTGCTTTTAATTTCTGATTAGTTTATTGCATGATTGGCTTAAAAAAGTTAAAAGTTAAAGTACTTATCTCATCTTATATAAATTATGCGCAATGCTGCACAAATATTTTTATTCCTTTGTGAAGGCATAAAAAACAATAACATAACATTTTTCACTTTTATTTCATTTATTATTGTGCAGGAACAAATTGAAAATGAAGTAATAAAATCAGTTCAAATTAAACAGCCCTGATTCACTTAACTCTGCTTTACAGTTAATTCCTGTTCTGTATCACATAAAAGACAAGCTCACATGACAAAACAGAACCAACAAAAAATACATTCAAATTACTATACTATACTTTACTTTTCTGTATCAATTCAAAAATTTCATGACGTGATCACAAAGTAAGGATGGGTTTGTCCTTTGCCAGAACTCGTTACATTCGTGCCAAATGTGTCAGTGGGACTAAAGCATCAAGTAATTTCTCTGTGGTTTTTGAATGTTTTTTTTTTTTTTTGTTTAATTCCAGAGGAATTACTCACCCTATATTATGTTTTTGCCACACAATGTTTTGTGTCACCATGTTTTTGACTATAACACTCACTGTGCATACTTATGTTCCAGGAATTTGCTGCTGCGTGTAAAATACAGAGTGGCAAGTGTGTTATCACCATTAAGGTAAGCTGCTTCCATGTGATATAGCTTAAGTATGACTATAAAAATATTGGTTCTTTCTTTGTCAGAACTGACAATGTATACTCAGGCCTGGAATGAAGTCATTTTTAGGAGAAGGCACAAAAAAAACATTATTTACCACTGTAAACCATTAATCAAACCAATAAATAAATGCAGTATATCAGACAACCTAAAAGCTCATTTAATATCTCGTTATTATAAAATATAATTTCTTTTAATTGTGTTCTGTACTTTCAGCAGTGAGTGACAGGTAAATATACACAAAGGACAACCATTTATTGCATACTGCAGTTAGAACCTGACTATAATTAGCTGATAATTAACCAGCTACAAAGTAATTGATACACAAAATATTAAACCATTAACCAACCAGTATCTAACAGTCAATGTCAAACAACTGTATGCTTATAATTGTATAGATTGCGATGTCCATGGCCAACTCAATTCTATTTAAAGTCGACCTTTGCAAATTCTGCTTTTCTGTCTTTGTAAGACCTGCAATTGACAGTATATAGAAACATTTTTGTAACTGTTCTTTAATGGAAAATTAAATTGTACATTCACACATACATTCATAATAAAACACTGGCTATGAAATAACTTTTACATTTTATCCAAAAGTGCTCTGGGTCACTCTTAGCCTTAGTCTTATTAAGTTTATATACCAGAGGAAGCACAATCTCTTGTGAAGTCATGGGTAGGCAGATGTAAACAAAACAGAGGCTGACTTGGTGCAACAGTTTGCTGTAGTACTGCTTAGCAGTGAGGAAAAAACAAAAGAAGAGAGCTTTCTTTGCATGATCTGGATCAACAAAGTCTAAAACCGCAATCAGAGATAACGGGTGTCACGATGATGGTTATCAACTTGCTTTGTTAATCCAGGCTTTCGTCTTCAGACTCTGTGCGCGCTCACATGAAAGGGGCATTTCTTGCATCATTTGACTCTTCTTCCGCATGAAATGAAGCAATCGCAAGCCACTTAAGTCAAAATCATCTAGTTGTTATAATTATGAGCTGTGGAAAATATACAAAATACATTACAGCAAAAAGCAACATTGTTGCTGCAAATAAAGCAGGAGAAGAAGTATGCTGTCAGAGAATTACTGATCGACTAAATGTGGTCTTAATGCTGCTGTTTATTCTAACATGAAAACTGCACATTAAACAATAAAACTCCATACAGCAGATTTAAACATGATGAAGTCTGTCTGACACTGTCCTATGATGACAGAGACGTGGAGATCACTTAAGTTTCTGACCAAACCAACGTAAAATGAGTGCAACTGATTTAAGATTGTCTGTGATAAATGATGATGAATTTGAGCTGCAATATCACAAAGACAAAACAGATAACAGTAAAAAGTATTCAAAGTGTCTGTAGTTGTTTCATCATTATTTTAGTGTGTGGATTATATACCATGACAATTTAAAGTGTTAATATGATCTGGAGCAAACGGGAAAAATGACTCTGCATCACCAAATGGAGGTTACCATCATGACAGCGTGATGCATACCGCTTGTGCTGCTTCGTTCGGTGATATTACGAACATACAGCTCAACAACTTTTCATTTTTATTGTCTTTCCTCAGTTTAAAAGCTATATCGCTCATAAACAACCTTGTTAGGACAATTATAAGTGAAAGAACTGCGCTTTTTACAGACGATTTAATCTGAATCTCTGAACATAACCTGCTCCCGACCAGGTTATGAGTTTAGCATAAGTTACCATGGTGATCTAGCCAGGTTAAAAGAGAGCCACTTTCGTGACACTGAAAATCCTGGCTTTAGACTCAACATAGCTCGCTAACCCATTCATCTCGCTTCGTAGTACACCCCTCTGGTCAGCACAGATTGTTTATTCTTAAGTCAGAACAGGAAATGAGTTTTTAACTGCCACTGTGTGAAGTAATATGCTGCCAGCTACGCAGCAAAATCTGTATACTCAGATTAACACTGTTGGAATTTATTTCAACACTTTTGAAATGTCTATATGGGTCCACACCACAGATAGTTAATTTTATTGTTTTTGGAGAGTTGGTACCTTAACACTAATTTAGTGTAATTATTGACTATTTTGAGTTAAAATTCAACACTTCTTAGCACTAACAATTGTTAGTTTTTCTAACTCTCGTATGCAGTGTTGATATTAATTCTCTCAAGGGTTACCACTAACACTGTAAGATGTTGGTTAATATAGCTTTTCTTAATTACTAAAAATGAACTTGAAAAGAACAATTTTCTGTTTTTATTAGGGAGGTCATTCACAGTCCAGGTTTGCAAGACATTCAGTACATGAAGACAGTACATAAATCACATTTACATAAGTACATAATAGTAAAGACATAACTCAAATAATGGCATTAAACTTAGTCATAATAAGCTTGTCTTCTACTATTTTTCTCCCTTACATTTTAGTGTCCGCAACTATAAACATTTGAACAAACAATGTCATACACATTCATTTATCTATGAAAGTCTGCTCCTCATAGTTCATTGAAAATGGCAATTTCCTTTAAAGTAGGTCAGGTCTCTGTGAATTAATGTATCCAATCCATTTTGACCACAATGTCCTACATTTTTCTCTTTGCATTTTTATAGAAAAGGTTAGTCTCTCCATTGTGTAGATTTCCTGAATAATTTTTAACCAGTCCTCTAATGTTGGAGCATCTGGTTGTAACCACTTCCTTGTCACAGCTTTTTTGCCTCCAATAAGTAATATTCTCATTAAATATTTGTCTGTTTTAGTTTGAAGATTCAGTGTTACAGTGCCCATATACATTGTCAAAGCATCAAATGGAATAGTGATCTGAATTACTGTTTCCAAACATTTATGAATTTCCCTCCAATAGAATGTAATTTTGGGGCAATCCCAAAATAAATGATAATGGTTACCTACATCTGTTCCACATAGCCCCCAACAATTAATTCCAACACCTTGATATCTCTTCTGGGCAGGAGTAATGAAAATCTCATGATATTTTTCCATCCAAATTCCCTCCAACAGTGTGATGATGTAGTTATCCACTGTGATTTGCATATATCTCCCCACTCATCTTCAGATATGACCATTCCTCCCTCTCTTTCTCATTGATTTTTTACATGTTGGGTGGTTGTCTTTGAGGAGTCCTGAAAGCTTTTATATAGAGCTGCACAATATATCGTTTGAGCATCGTCATCGCAATGTATACGTGTGCGCAATAGTCACATTGCAGGTCCTACGATGTAGGAGGCAAATGAACTAAACGTGTTCTCATCTAATTTCAAGGGTACCTGACACACACTGCGTGCAGCAATCCACCAATCACAATCGTTCTTAATCAGGTTGCCAAAGCAGACCACGCCCCTGTATGTGGAGTGAGTCACAAGATCAGTGCAGGTTAATTGTCCACAAGACGGTGGCAGTGGAGCATAACATAAAGTGTTATTCAAGTCATCTGGTGAAAATTCCTGTATTTTTTCATATCGCAATATATATCGCAGGGTTAAAAAAAAAATTTGCAATGTCAGTTTTTTCCAATATTGTGCAGCCCTACTTTTATATAATCTGGATATTATTTTGCATCCATTTCCTGATTTGTAAGTTGACACAAAAATATTCAATATATCATTGTCTACTTTCTCCAAGCCCTCAGCTATAATTTAATTCACCCTGTGTCTCACTTGTAGATATCTGAAAAAATCTTGATCCTCCAATCCATAATCTTTTTTAAGTGTCTCAGAGCTTTTCAGTGTTTTGTTATGGATACAGCAGCAATATGCTGTTAGCCCTTTACCCATCCATATTTTAAATCTGGTATCCGTCTTGTTTGGGATGAAGTCAGTATCATATGGACACCATCTTAATTTCTCCACACCCTTCAGGTTTTACTTTTTAACTACCCTCTGCCAGGTGTTAAGAGCCACTTGTATCCAAGGATTGTTTTTATCTGTAAAGGTGTCCATCAATCTACTGTCTACAATCATAGCTTGTATTGATGATCCAATAGATTTCCCAACTTCTTTAGCTCAGAAACTTTACTACAAGGGATCTCGGAGGAGCTCCTTCTTGCGGTGCTGGTCCAAGTGCACTGTGCACCCTTTTGATCTGGAGATCCATATCAGGTGGCAGAGATAAGTTATGTTTCAGCAGCTCTTCAACAAAGCTTATCATTGATGGAGACTTGTTCTCAGACCCCTCCACTACGGAGTAGATCCTAACGTTGTTTCGTCTCGACGTTCCCTCTTGGTCTGTTTGTTTTGCTTCCAGGCGAGTTTTGGAGTTTTATTAGCTCCTTCATCACTTCTTCCATAGACTGTAGCCTCTCCTCTGTATTTAAAATTCGCTCCCCTGCCTCATCGAGTCTCAGCTTGGTTTTGCTTATCTCCTCTTTGATTTCTCCCAGTTGTTGCTTGTTTTCTTGTCTGAAACTTTTTATCTCAGCGAGTATGGTATTCAGACTGACCATATCGGTGTCCGTGCCTTCTTTTCCATTAGCCTTAGCTGGCAAGCTGCAGCTAGCTGGGGAGGACTCTCGGCTTAAGTTATCGTGTGAATCGACATTCTGTGCATATTTCTTGATTTTGACTTTGTTCTGCCTGTCTTTCGTCATGATTTTGCCCTTATCCGTAGTTTAAGGTCAACTGAAGCAAGTTTAATAGTTTTACAGGGCTATTTAATCCAAGTTGTCGGGGGTGAATTTCTTTTATGCTGCAATCTTTGCGGCTGCGCAGTGGGAAGTCGAAAAGAACAATTTTCAACACTTTTTACACTTTTCAAAACTTAACAGTATTGAACAGTATATGCTTTCGTACTTATTTAGAGTCTCAAATGAGTGAGCTGGTTAAAAGCACAACATGTTCACTATTTTCCTCCTATATACACTATACAGCCCACAGCTAAAAGCACTATGTAAAAGGATAGTCCATCCAAAAAATTTTGTCATTATCTACTCAAACTTATGCCAATTGAGGGTAGGGCATATTTTGTTAGTCTGCAAAACACTGCTGGAGTTTGACAGGAATCTTCCAAACAAAGTAAATGAATGGTGACCAGTTTTCAAACTCTAAAAAACAACTGGGGAGAGAAGAAACCTAAAATCCCTCCATACTGGTGTAATCCAAGTCCCCTTGCACACCGTTCCATTGTTTGGAGGATTCTGCAATGCTCTTTTCCTGTGAAAGTCCAGTAGTGTTTTGTGGACTAAAAAACTAAACCTGATCTTCAGTTGGCATGAGGGCAAGTAGATGACAACTAAATTTTCATTTTTGGGTCAACTATTCCTTTAAACCCCTCCTTTCCTGTGATTTGCTGTTGAAAAGTCCTATGTGCTGTGATTGCCCGTTGTGAAATACACCAATGGTTTGACTGGCTGTTGTAAAACCCTCCTGTGTTATGACCGGCCATTTTAAAATCCCTCTGTGTTGTGATTGGCTCATGTAAAGCTCCCCTATTTTGTAATTGGCTGATATAAACTCACCTGTGCTTGATTTTGTTTTGGAAAATCTCTGTGTTGAGATTGGCTTTTGTAAACTCAATCAGCTGTTGTAAAATTCCCCTGTACCGTGATTGGTTGTGGTTAAAAAAAAGCAAACACTTGTGTTCTAAAACCCTCCTGTGTTGTGATTGGCTATTGTAAAATGAACACCTGTGCCATCATTGGCTCTTGTAAAATCCCCCTGTGCTGTGATTGGTTGTTTAAAAAAATCCCCATGTTGTAATTGGCTGTTGTAAATGACCCATTTGCTGTAATTGGCTGTTGTAAAACCCCCATCAGTTGTGACTGGTGGATGAATCCCCCTGTGTTATGATTGGCTATTGGAAAAACAACTTTTCTTTTATTTGCTATTGTAAAATCCACCTGTGCTGTGACTAGCTGTCATAAAACTCCCCTTGTGTTGTGATAGGCTTATGTAAAACCTCCCTGTCTCATGATTGATGGCTGTAAAGCCCCATGTGATGTAATTGGGTATTACAAAAGGCAACAGTGCTTTGATTTTCTGTAGTCAAATCAGTGTGTTGAGTCTGGCTGTTGTAAAACTCTCTTGTGCTGTCAAATGCTGATTTAAAACTCCTCCGTGTTGGAGTTGGCTTTTGTAAAATCCTTCTGTGTTGAAACTGGCTCCTGTTCTCTTATTTACTCTTGTAGAGAAAACCCAGTTTTTGGATTGACTGTCAAAAATCACCTATGATGTGATTGGCTGTTGTATAAACCCCCTGTGCCATGGATGGTTGATGAAAAATCCCTCTGTGTTGTGATTGGTTATTGTAAAAAAAAAAAAAAGAAGAAGAAAAAGAAAAAAAACTGTGTTCTTTTATTTGTTCGTGTGCTGTGATTGGCTCTCATCATTGGCTGATGTAAAACCCACCTGTCTCGTGGTTGGCAGCTGTAAAGGGTGTTGCAACAAGGGTTAGGGTTAGCAAAATAAAACAAAAACAACCCTTGTGCTGATAGAAAATTCCCTGTGTTTTGCTATGCTGTTGTAAAATCCCCCTCTTCTTTTATCTGAGGGGTGTACTACGAAGCGAGATTAATGGGTTAACAAGCTATGTTGAGTCTAAAGCCAAGATTTTCAGTGTCACGAAGGTGGCACTCTTTTAACCTGGCTAGATAACCATGGTAACTTATGCTAAACTCATAACCTGGTCGGGAGCAGGTTATGTTCAGAGTTTCAGATTAAATTGTCTGTAAAACGCGCTGTTCTTTAACTAATTGTTGTCCTAACAAGGTTGTTTATGAGTGATATAGCTTTTAAACTGAGGAAAGACATTAAAAATGAAAAGTTGCTGAGCTGTATGTTTGTAATATCACTGAACGAATCCATATAATGGTGATGCAGAGTCATTTTTCCCGTTTGCTCCAGATCATATTAACACTCTAAATTGACATGGTATATAATCCACACAGTAAAATAATGATGAAGCAACTACAGACACTTTGAATACTTTTTACTGTTATCTGTTTTGTCTCCGTGATATTGCAGCTCAGATCACTGATTAGAAAATTCATCATCATTTATCACAGACAGTCTTAAATCAATTACACTCATTTTACGTTGGTTTGGTCAAAAACTTAAGTGATTTCCATGTCTCTGTCATCAAAGGACAGTGTCAGACAGACTTCATCATGTTTAAATCCGCTGTATGGAGTTTTATCGTTTAATGTGCAGTTTTCATGTTAGAATAAACCGCAGCATTAAGACCGCATTTAGTCGATCAGTAATTTTCTGACAGCATACTTCTTCTCCTGCTTTATTTGCAGCAACAATGTTGCTTTTTGCTGTAATGTATTTTGTATATTTTCCACAGCTCATAATTATAACAACTTGATGATTTTGACTTAAGTGGCTTGCGATTGTTTCATTTCATGTGGAAGAAGAGTCAAATGATGCAAGAAACGCCCTTTTTATGTGAGCGCGCACAAAGCTTTAAAATGAGAACCTGGATTAACAAAGCAAGTTGATAACCATCATTGTAATACCCGTTATCTCTGATTGAAGTTTTAGGCTTTGTCGATCCAGATCATGCAAAGAAAGCCTGGCTGTGTTGAGCTTGCTTCATAGTATACCCCTCTGATCTTGTAAAATCCCTGTGCTACGATTGGCAGTTGTTAAAAAAACAACAACACGTGTTCTAATTGGCTGTTAAAAAACAAAAAAAAAACAAAACCTGTGCTGTCGACTATTGGTCGGCTCAGCTCAAAATGATGTTAGATTGGTTTACAAATATGCAAGAAACTTTTATGGATTGGTCTCCAGTCTCCAGCATGTTATCCCAGGAGACTTAAATCCCTGCCTTTTATCAACAATTTAGACCAAATAACTTCCCTTGATCATAACACAATCATTTACAACACAGTATTGATGTGGAAGGATGTGAGAAAACACCTAGATAACCTGTCTGTCGTTTATGTTGGATCTCCCCTAACGTTTAACCCTGATCTTCCTGTACAGATCAGGAGTTTTGGTCTGAAGGAGTGGCCTATTTGATTTTGCAGGCCTGATGATCTTTGGCTTTGAAGTTGTTTGAGCAAATTAGAACAGATTTTAATATCCCTCACAGAGATTCTTTTAAGTATCTCCAAATTTGTGATTTTACAGAATCTCTTTTATGGAAGAATGGGATTTGCTTGAAACTGTCAGTTAAGAGATATATTGATCTCAGCCAGGTCTTCCAAGGATGCAAGGGGATCTTTCCGAAATGCACTTCAATTCCTATATGTCAGCAAAATTTTTACATTTTTTCACAGGATTTATTGTACACCTGCCTGCCTCCAGAAAATGTTCACCAACAGCTCAAACCTCTGTTTTAAATGTAAAACACACAAAGGTACATTTGCTTCATGTGTCCCGGTCATGCCATTGTATGCACGTATTTTGGAAAGAGCTTCACTCTGTAATTCAGGAGGTTACTGGCAGACAGTTCTTATTGACTCCTTTGTTCTCCTTGCTGCACCATACTTCAGACAATTTCTTTAATAATGATGTCAAATCTGTGTTAACGGCTCTTTTATATTTGGCTAAAAAGCGCAACTTGTTGGGATGGTCTGTCCCACAGGTCCCCACAGTTGACATGTGGTTATCACAGATATCAGCTGTGCTTCCTCTGGAGAAACTGACTTATGATCTCAATAACAAGTCATCCAAGGAGCGACGCCTGTAGCTCAGCTGGTAGAGCGCATGCCCCATGTACTGTTGTTATCAGTCCTCCACAGTGGCCGCTGGTTCAACTCCCACCTGTGGCCCATTTGCTGCGTGTCATCCCCTGTCTCTCGATCCCCCTTTTCTGTCATATCTTCGGCTGCCACTGTCAAATAAAGGCAAAAAAGCCAGAAAAAATTATCCTGGAGGAAAAAAACAAAACAAATCGGGCAGGTTCTGTCACCTTTGGGAACCCTTACACCTTTTCCTCCAGAAACTCTGACTTGCTAACTGATGACATCTGTTGATGTCAATATCACGTTGTTGGACAATGTCCTTTTTTATTTGCTTATTTGATTTTTTTTTGAATGGATAATATATTATGTTTGTGTTGTTTATGTTGGTTGATCTTGGTTGTTTATACCAGTGATTTTCAACCACTGTGCCGCGGCACACTAGTGTGCTGTGAGAGATTGTCAGGTGTGCCATGGGAAATTATCCGGGGGGGTGCGCAATGCCTGCTAGTGACTACATTGCATGGCAGAGCATGGCAGAGTAATCAAATACTCTTCCAGGTCAATAGGTGGCAGTAGGGAGCACAATAATGACCTTAATAGAATTAGTGATGCGTGCGAGAGGTGGCCGTGACAGCAGCGATGGATAAATATTTGACAAGGAAAAATGCAGACTCCGAACTGGGCCCTAGACAAAATTCTAACCCAGATGAAGAGCCTAGTACGAGTGGTGGTCAAAAGAAAGCAAAAACGGTGAGCTCGAGGCAATACAGCGAAAGTTATCTTTCATTTGGATTTACTTTCACCGGTGATCTGACTGCGCCCACCCCATTATGCTTGGTGTGTGGGGAAAAGCTATCCAACAGTGCCATGATCCCAAGCAAGCTTAAACGCCATCTGCAAACGAAACACCCATCACTTCAAAACAAGAGCACAGACTATTTTGTTCGCCTGCGTGAACACACTGAGAAACGGCTAACTTTAATGAGAAAAACCACAAAGGTGTCTGAGAGAGCTCTCAAAGCTAGCTTCTTAGTAGCTGAACTCGTAGCCAAATCAAAAAAAGCCACACACTGTGGCAGAGACATTAATACTACCTGCCTGTAAAGCCATTGTGAACGAGATGCTTGGCCCTGCTGCAGTTAAAGAAGTAGCCAAAATCCCTCTCTCAGATAACACAATTGCCAGATGTATTGATGACATGTCTGCAGACATCGAAAGTGTTGTCTTGGAAAAGATACGCATCAGTGGGAAATTTTCATTGCAACTTGATGAGTCTACGGACATTAGTGGACATGCTCAACTCTTGGCCAATGTGCGTTTTGTGGATGGAGACGCCATCGGAGAAAACTTCCTATTTTGCAAGGCATTGCCAGAAAAAACAACAGGAGAGGAAATTTGTCGGGTCACATCAGAATATCTTGAACAAGGAGGACTTAAGTGGGAAAACTGCACGAGTGTCTGCACTGATAGAGCAGCAGCCATGGTCGGGCGCACCAAAGGCTTCATTAGCAGAGTGAAAGAGAGACACCCAGATGTAATCATTACACACTGTTTTTTGCACCGTGAGGCGTTGGTCGCTAAGACTTTGTGTTGGATGATGTTGTGCGCATGGTAAACTTTGTTAAGACAAGACCTCTGAAAAGCCGCATAATTGCATCTTTATGTGAGGAAATGGGAGCGGAGCATAACGCCTTATTGCTCCATGCGGAGGTCCGATGGTTGTCACGCGGCAAAGTGCTGGCCCGTGTATATGAGCTGCGCAAGGAACTAAAAGTGTTTTTGACTGATGAGAGGTCCGATGACGCAAGGCTGCTTGCAAGTGATGAGTGGTGTGCAAGGCTGGCATACATGGCAGATATATTTCAGCATCTGAATGAACTGAACACACGACTGCAAGGCCGAAATGAAAACCTGCTCACAAGCACAGATAAAATAAATGGATTCCCTTCAAAGGTGCACCTCTGGCAACAACATCTGGAAAGTGCCAACCTTGAAATGTTCCCACTCACCCAGAAATAGCAAGGACATGTCAACACTGCTGCGTTGTGTGAGATTATAGGTAAACATTTGAAAACTCTTGAGGAGAGGTTGTCATTTTATTTCCCCTCAACCCTCATTGAAAGCTTTGACTGGGTTAGGGACCCATATAGCTCAGCAGCAGTTTTTGGAAATGATATGACTTTGCAGGAGCAGGAGGAACTAACTGAACTGAGACAAGACCGTGGTTTAAAACTAAGCTTTGCTGATCTACCTTTGGACAGTTTTTGGTTGACTGCTGCCAAAGAGTTCCCCATTCTGGCAAACAGAGCTATTTCAACATTGCTCCCATTTTCCACAACATATTTATGTGAACTGAGCTTTTCAAGCATGACTGCTATTAAAACTAAAAACGGAGAGAGACTGAGAGCTGTTGAGGAAGAGCTTTGTGTGTGCCTTTCTTCAGTTCCTGCCAGGATATCAGCTTTGTGTTCATCTAAACAGGCCCAGGTTTCAGACTGAGTGAGTATAAACAAAGTAAGAGACTAAATTGTCATTATATATACTGTATTAGGCTACAATGTGTCGTTTGTAACATTTTTGGTTGGTGATGTGCCGCGGGATTTTTTAAATGTAAAAAAGTGCCGTGGCTCAAAAAAGGGTTGAAAAACACTGGTTTATACATGTATATGTTTTAGTTATAAAGTCTCATAAAAAGAAAAGAAAAAATAGGGTGGAAATTAGACACATTTTAAAAATATGACACTATTATCATTATTCCAATATGCTTTATTTGTCTGTTTTGCAGGATTATGATTGAATAAAATATTGAAATTTTATAAGACAAGTTTTTATCTGTAATTTTTGGTAAGTTAATCGTTATATAATTGAATAATAAAAAAAAATGTCAGATTAATCAGTAAATTAATTAAAAGATTAATCATTTAAATAATAATCATTAGGTGCAGCCCCTTGAGGGAATGCATTTACTGCTACACTGCACTTTTATATTAAGATAAAAACATGACATAGTAGAGCTTCACTACTTAGAGTGTTGACCACATGCTTGGAATAATAATGTCGTCTTTACAGTTTTTGTAAATGTTCTGTGCATCAGCCAAGTCACATTATCTGTCAGTCAGTGGCCATAAGTAATAGACTCTAGGGACACATAATTACAGATTCACTGTTTACAGTAAACTGTATCCGTATCTGTTATCCCTAAAAATAACACAAATTGTTTTGGCATGTAGTTTTGACATTTTTGAAGACCGCTCCCACTCCTTTTGGAGCTCAATATTTATTGTCTTTATTGTCTTTTGGCCTCAATGTATATTGATTTCTATATTCTGATATATATACAATTTCAAGTGGTCACACATGCTTACTCAGACCAACAAACAGCATGTTTATGTCTTTACTTTCAGAAGTTGGTGGTGCGCTTCTTGTTGCAACAGATATTATGTTTATTGCTCTCTTCATGTTTGCGTTAAATACACTTGAGGTGCACCTGTAATTGCAGGGCCTCACCACAACATCTCACTGAAAGCCATGTATCTCTCCTCTGAATATAATTCTCAAACATTTTAAAAAAAGAAAAAAAAGGGACAGAAACTTTTATCTTGGTGAGGAGGTGTGGTTGACCCTGTTGCTAGGTATGATTTATTCTTTTAAAAGGTGTGGTTGGTTGATCCAAAAAAATAGGACAGATAGAACTTAGTCTCTATTAGGGCTGAACAGTTAATCAAAATTTTGTCACAATTGCAATATGTTCTGCTGCAATCGCAGGATGCACAACATTTTTGAAAGGCAAAGTGAAGGTCAAAACAGAACAAACAAAAGATACAGTAACACACAAATTACTACATACTTTGTTGTATCAATTCAAAGATTTCATGAGATGATCACAAAGTAACGATGGGTTTGTCCTTTGCCACAACTCGTTGCATTCATGCCAAATTTGCCAGTGAGGCTAAACTTTGAATGTTTCTTTTTTTTTTTCATCCCAGAGGAATTATACATTTGATTGTCCTATATTCTGTTTTTGCCACGCAATGTTTTATGTCACCATGTTTTTGACTTTAACACTTTGTGTGCATACTTATGTTCCAGGAGTTTGCTGCTGCGTGTAAAATACAGAGTGGCAAGTGCGTTATCACCATTAAGGTAAGCTGCTTCCATGTGATGTAGCTTAAGTATGACTATAAAAGTATTGGTTCTTTCTTTGTCAGAACAGGCTATTGGTAACCTATACTCAGGCCTGGAATGAGGTCATTTTTAGGAGAAGTCACTTTGGCCTATGATGAATTCAAATTTATTGGGGCTTTCTGGCCAAATTGTAGGGCACAAAAGTGCACAAACAGTAGGTGATAATTACACTGTATGAAGATGAAACAGTTTTAGCTGATAATTAGCTAGATGACCTACTGTAAATAACCAACACAAACACACATTATTAGACTGTAAACCATTATTCAAACCAATAAATAAATGCAGTCAATCAGACAATTTAAAGGCTAATTTTATGTTTCACTATTATAAAATTTTCAGTTTTTTTTATTGTGTTGTGTACTTTCAGTAGTGAGTGACAGGTAAACACACACAAAGGGCAACCATTTATTGCATACTGCAGTTAGAAACTGACAATAATTAGCTGATAATTAACCTGATCAGCCACAAAGTAATTGATACACAAATTATTAAACCATTAACCAACCAACATGATTAGACCAACTGTATGATTAGAATTGTGTCGATTGCAATGTCCATGGCCAATTCCACTCTATTTAAAGTCTGACCTTTGCAACATCTCACTGAAAGCCATGTATCTCTCCTCTGAATATCTGGTCATGTCTGGTCAATAGTGGTACTCACAAACATTCTAAAAAATGAAAAAAAAAAAAAAAAAAAAGAAGCAGGGACAGAAACTTTTATCTTGGTGAGGAGGTGTGGTTGCTGGGTATGACGCTGTTGCTGGGTATGACTTATTCTTTTAAAAGGTGTGATTGGTTGATCCAAAAAATAGGACAGATAATTTAGTCTCTATTGGGGCTGAACAATTAATCAAAATTTTGTCACAATTGCAATATGTTCTGCTGCAATTTTCAAATCACAGGATGCGCAACATTTTTGAAAGGCAAAGTGAAGGTCAAAATACCATTTTAAATTAAATATTGTGGCGCTGCAGAGGTGTACTGGCCGACACATCATTCTCTAGTTTAGTGCAGATCCCTGAAAATAACACACCATAATCATTTTAATGTGTTTTTCAACTGAGAATAATGATGTAAAAAATATCCTTTCCTCCAATATTGCAAATCCTATTGCAATAGCAAAATCAGTCAAAATAATTGCAACTAGATATTTCTTAAAATTTGTTCAGCCCTAGCCCCTATTAAGAAATGGTGTAATGAAAACGGGTAGAAGTCAACGCTGAAGCGTCGATTCTGATGTCTCCGCCTGCAACAGTTTCATACTGACTTTTTGTGTTTCCTACACCTGATTGAAACCATTGATTCATTATAAATCCTATTTGCAAGTGTCTCAGGAGTTTGAGAGTTATGGCTCTATTGATACACTATACAGTAAATGAGAAAAGATTGCAAGGAAAGAGCTATTACCTTTATTACCTAATAGTATCCAACATAGTTATTCAAAAATATATCAAGGTCAAATATAAAAAAGCTTTAAAATTGACCAAGTCATTGGCATAAGTGTGTTTTCAGAGACAGGTCTGTCAGGTGGCCATTTTGCGGCCATCTCAAAAGCGTTGGTCTCCAAAATTTAATCAGTTCATGTACCTGTTATAGAGTGTTAGCATACAAGATTTGGTGCAAATCTGTCCACCCGTTCAAAAGTTATCGCACAAACAAAAAGTCAGCCATCTTGAAAGTCGGTCATCTTGAAAGCGTTGGCCTCCAAAATTTAATCAGTTCATGTAACTATTATAAAGTCTAAGCACACAAGATTTGGTGCAGATCTGTCCACCTGTTCAACAGTTATCACGCAAACAAAAATCTGTGACGGAAGGACGGACACACGGACTCACGTACGGCTGGACAACCGGAGAACAGTATACCTATTTACTTGTAGTAAAGTTCAAAGTCCCTCAATAATCCACAGTCACACATTAACTCATTCATCTCATTCATGTAAACCAGGGGTGCCCAATACGTCGATCGCGATCGACTGGTCGATCGCAAAGGTAGTGTGGGTAGATCGCATGCCATTCAACAAGAAAATTAGATGTTAGCCTATCATCCATCCCCAGTATGGCATTTGCCACTTGACTGACGTACAGGGCAGCCAGTGTGAGACATAGCCGCAGGAACATATTCTCAGCAGGGGGGGGCTGAGAAAAAAAAAGCTCTGCGCTGCACTCGCAACTCCCTGCATTCATAATAATGATTAAAAAATACCCGCACAGTAATTAAGACTGCAAAAATCTGTCTGTATAACTGTCCATGGTGCCGATCACCTTGTCAACCATAAACAATTTGTCACGGCTGCTGTCCATGTCACTGTGGTGCTGAACTCTGTGTGTAAAGGCGCCGTGTGCTGCGCGGCGGCAGCATTAGAAAAGAAAAGTGTCTGACCGGCGTCACACAACTCCAAATGTGGCTTTCCTCTCCGGTTTGGCGCTGATGAAGCTCCTCATTAGGCTGCCAATGTCCAGACTGTCCAAAACATCTCCATGAACATGAAACAAACAACGCGATCGCCATCCTCAATATAATGGAGGCATCTCCATTTGCTAAACCAGCTCGCACTGAATGACCGACAAAACGTTTCTTTACCAAATGACCTTCCCGGAAATGTGAAGCTAGTTGTTTGATGCGGTGCCTCTGAAATACTAGCATTTTGACCTGGGACGTTAGCTTGAGTTGCAGGTGCACAGCTGATGTCCTGGTCCCGGGGGTCACAATCTGGGGGTGCTGCTGCTGTCTTGATCATTTTCGGGGTGGGTGGACTGGGCTGTGAGTCTGCCTCCTCATTTTTAATGTAGGTAGATCATTTTGACTTGGTCATTTTAAAAGTAACTCGCAAGCCGAAAAAGTGTGGGCACCCCTGATGTAAACAGACAGCTGCATGAAGGACACAGGTGCAGGAAAAACAGAAAAACACAAAGTCTGAGAGTCCATGAGTTTACCACACACACAAAGTCTCTCTCTCTCTCTCTCTCTCTCTCTCTGTCTCTGTCTCTCTCTCTCTTCTGATGACGTGACCATCATGCAGAACTCGTGTGTGACAATGACGGGCACAGAATGGGATATGTGACGCTGACCAGCCGGTCACCAGTCAGGGCAGGTCATGCTGAAAACCGGCTTGTTCCGGTCGATCGGTGCATCCCTAATATGTGCTGTACTTATTAAGGAATGCACAAGGGTTAAGATAATATCTTTTGAATAAATTGTAAGCCATACTGTAAAAGTAGCCTACAAAATTTAGCAGTAGCTATTAGAGATGCGCATTAAGACCCGGTTTTACTTTAGAACCAGTTCCAAAATTACGATTACTCCAGAATCATTAAGAATTGAGATTTCCAATTCCACTATTGATTCCCATGTGCAAATTTAATGCGTCTGAAGTCACAGACTCAAACTTTTCCCGACTTGGTTTTTGTTTTCTCTGCACCTGGGTCCTTGATACACATGTATGCATTACACGGAGTGCACGTGTGATTGATGTTATCGAGTGGCTTTGAACTTCAGCATTAAGCTCACATTGTATCTCTGTGGTTCACATCCACATGAAGCAGAGTGAATGCAAACATGCAATGAGCACCACTAACTCATATAGTTTTACCCCTACAAAGATGCACACATGTACACACACACACGCACACACACCACATAGCGGGTGAGGGAGGTACCCATCACCTGTTCAGGCCCAGATTCTTTAACTTGCTGATGAGTCTGAAGGGCCCTATGGTGTTACACCCTGAACTGTAGTCCACAAACAGCACTCTCACATATGTAATATGATAATTTTCTTTTTTTTTCAATAACAGGACAAGCTGTGGCATGTAGCAAGAACAAAGCACAGAAGAGGGGGCTATGCACCAGGGGCTATGCAGTAAGGACTTAAGTGTTGCATATGGGGCATGTGCACTACCAGGTACTACCAGTTGCTTACCAGGTAAGATAAGGGATGGGCCTTGACACCCTGTTAACCCACTTAACAACCAGTTCCAAAAGTACAATTCCATCAATGGCTTTACACATATGCGTGTATTTTTGGCCCAAACCTACTGCTACATAGCCTTTCTCTACAATGTTGAACACAAATTGAAGAATTGCCATTACTTCTTAAGCGAACATGAAGAAATGGTAAAATAAAGCAGTGACCTAAACGTATAAACAGCATCACAGGAGAGAAACTAAACGTTAATCCACAGTCATTCATTTAGAGGTTAGAAAGTACTGAGAGCCTAAGGTGATAGTTTACCCACAAATTAAATTTCTCTCGATATCTACTCATCCCTGTGCTGATGTGAGGATGGGTGAAGATCTCCAGTTCACAAAACACTGGAGCTTCAGTGGAAAACAGCGTTGCGGCCAATTGTAGTGAATGGTGACCAGTTTTAAGATGTAAAAAAGAACACAAAAAACCCACAAAATGTCTCCATACTCTTTGTGTGGTGTAACCCAAGTGTCCGTAAGCTGAGACGTTAAAATTTGACCCAAAAAGACGCCATATTTTTAGACTAAATGTCAACTGTACCCTCTCAGACCGGAGTTGCTTGCACACGCCTGAAGTGGGTACACAAGCTCTTGCCCAAGCGGCGCAACACGAGATATACAAGGTCTTGCGATACTTTCACACTTGTGTTTACATGCTACCTGAAAGCAACTCAGACAGAGCGAGATCTTCTCAGAAATAGTGACTTGTTATGCGTACAGTTGACTTTGCAAACTTTCAACCAAGAAGAAAATGTTCGAGGACTGATATAGAAGAGGAACATCATTTCTTTGCTGCAGCTACACCACTTGGGCAAGAGCTTGTGTACCTGCTTCAGGCGTGTGCACACAGATCCGGTCTGAGAGGCTACAGATGACATTTAGGCTAAAAACATGGTGTAAATGGCATGAGTGAAATTTCATTTTTGGGTGAACTATCACTTTAACACAAACACACTTCTTCAGACCACTGTCTCTGCTCTCATGCACAGACAGGAGCTCAGTCTGACAACACACGCTAGCTTGAGGGCAAAGATGGGGGGTCAGAGATGCTGAGGTCGAGATATATTCCAAGCATAGTGTCTTGGACGAGGGTGATGCAGTGTGGCACGGTGTGTTTAGTGATAATGGCCATAGAATGGTCAGTAAATTTCATAGAATGTTGTCTCCATCTAGATATGGTGTAATTACGAGTGAGTATTAAAGGACAACTTTGGAAATTTTAAACCTTGGCCTTAATGGAGACAGCTCGTTTTGAAATTCTTTCCAGTGTTGAGGGAGGCAGATGCAGCTGGCAGCTGCAAAATAAGTACAACAGTATACATTGGACAAATGCGTCCTGTTGCATTGAAAGTGCTTTTTTCACCACAGACCTGCTCAGATCGCCAGTTTTATCTCTGTCAACAGCATGCGAAGCGTCTGTCTTACCCTTCACTTGCTCCGGGCTGTGTGTGACAAAATCTCACGGGATCTTTGCTTGTTACTGGAAAAAAACAGAGGAGCCATGACTTGTAAAAGTCAGTTGGTTGTCCCATAGTACAGGTGAGAGTTTACTAGGCCGATTGAAGTGTCATGGCTAAATATTTACCTGATTTGGAGAATGTAGATGAGACCTTTGATTTCAGTGGCTGCCAGTATTTATTTGAGCCCAAGTATACGGATGAGGAGTTTGAGTTCCTACAAACAAAGAGCGGATGAGGATAGAGAGAGAGGGGCAACGGGCAGACGAGGATGAAGCAGCTGCTGCATGTCTGTGAATCTGTGAATACTGGTTGTGCTCCTTGAATGCTGTGACTCTATGCCCACAAAGGAAGAATGTCTGTGTTGTAACGAGTGGGACCTGTTGCCCAGTATTTATGGTCTTGATGTGTCCAGGGATGATAGAGAAATTCACCAAACTGGTCACTGTTGTTCCTCTTAGTTATTTCTCATGTTCTGTCAGGCACTAACTGGTTACTGGTCCTTGAACACACAGCTGTTTTCCCTTTGGAAGAACAACGTCTGATAACACAATCACATCCCGACTCTCCTGATAAGCAGTTCAGGTCCATCCTGACCCAACCTCCTTCATCTCCTAACCCTGTAAGACAGATTTACATTCTTGACTTGATTATCAGTTCCTTTTACACTTTGAGTGTGACTGTGTACTGATCCTTTGCAAAGCTCGATTAAAACACCACAAAGACAATCTTGGTCATGGGGTCTGTCTTAATTTTCAGATTTTCCACCACACCACCTTACAGGATTTCCGTCCCCTGACCAGCAGGGCAGTGCTGGATACCTTCTTTCATGTGCCCAAAATAAATTGGAGGAGGCAACCAAAACCTGGAGCAGGGCCGGGGGGGTGGAGTAAATTACACAGACCGTTTTCGCGGGATGTAGAAAATACAAGGAAGAGATGCAGCGAGAGGCACAGCGTCCTGAAGATCTACAAAGCTTTCTGTGCGGGCGATCGTGTGTAGCTGCTCTATAGGAGTCCAGAAATCAAATACAAAGGCCCGAAAATGAGTATAATAGGTCCCCTTTAAGGTATGCTCTACGACAAAATTTCAAATGTATATATACTGATGGTTTGGGTTTTAGGAGGCATCAGCAACGTTATTCCAAATTACAACCCATTTCAGTTCTTGTTCCACCTCAGCTATGTCTCTCCCCCAAGCCAAGCAAGTTTAATTTGTCATATATATAAGCCACTATTCATCTGGAGCACACTGTATCCAACTTAAAATAGGATGTTCTTGTAAGGCTGATTCCCACTGAACTTTATAGGCTTAACAAACTGACCCTAAAAGAGAATGTTTGCTAATATTGTATGGAACTTAAGGATTGTGCTTGCCCCATTAATATCTTGTTGTAATACCTTTATCTTCCCAGGCTTTGTTAGTAAAAGCGGGGATTATTTACACCAAACACTTTTAACTTTGAGGAATTTTTCTGCCGCTTTAAACACTTGTAGCATATGAGTTAAAATCGGATGTATTCTCTTCTTGGGCTGGCAGTAGTGATCTTGGGACACTGCAGACCCGATGGTCTGCAAGATGCAGTGTCTGGACAGGAATGTTAGCATCAATTTGTAGCACAATTAGCCACAACTTCAGCATCTTTTTTTTTTTTTTTTTATCGATATAGTGAAACTCTCAACTGCACTCAGGGACAACCAACTCCACTCTGACCGACTCTCAGTCATGGTTCCTTTGTTTTCTTCTGGCAACACACTAACATCCCATGAGATTTTGTCACACACAGCCTGGAGCAAGTGAAAGTTAAGAGATGTGCTTTGCATGCTCTTAACAGAGTTTACACTGGTGATCTGAGCTGGTCTGTGGTGGAAAAAAAGCACTTTCAATGCATGAACTTTTACAGGAGGCATTTACCCCCATATATACTGTTGTAACTTGTTTCGCGACTGCTGGCTGCATCTGCATCCCTCAATACTGGACCAATTTCAAAATGAGTTGTCCCCATCAATCATACACACACACACACATGGGGAAATTAGACCCAGGCTGAAAAATACTGAAGTTATCCTTTAAGAACTGAATACTTTGTAAGCCTAATTGTACTTCCTGTGTCCATGAATGCCATTTTGTGAGCCTGGCAGATGTGGGCATCCAGTGGAAATGAAATCAACTGTATCACCATGTAAGACTGTGAAAGCACCGTAATTGTGTGATCACTCTGCTGATGGAAAGTTGTAACAGACCAAAGTCTCCCTGTTATGATCACTTTAATTTCTGGCATCATAGTGTTATTGTTATTGTTGTTAAGGAAGATTTATCAGCCTTGTCTAGTTTTATTTTATCTTGTAAAGTACTTGGTAACATTAAAAAAGTGGTACATAAAAAAAAATTGATCATTATTATTGTTACATGAGCACGTCTCTCATGAGATCGACCACAAATGTTATCCCCGCACAGTCCAATCCATAGCGTTTTACTAACTCACTGTCACTCATCAGTTCTTTGTCATGTTCTCCTCTGCTTAAGAAACACTTAAGCCTCCTCCCTACTCTGACTGGAATCAAACCAGGGCCGCTGCAGTAAGGATGCAGTGTTTGCATATGGAACATGCGTAATTACAGTTGAGCTAATGAGGAATCCGAACATAGATTGACTTGAGATTCTTTTCAAATCTATTCTAGACATGCAAAATTTAAAATATATCTTCTAACAGTGAGATAAGCTGGTATAAAGCACTTCATTTTCCACTCAGGGGTTAGAAGCTAGTTTCCACATTACAGACATTAAAAATCATGTCTTATGTATTGAATAACATTACAGCTTGATTTTTTTGGCTTTAATAACAGGGCAGACTGAAGAATGTGATAGGAAAGGTGACAGAGAGAGAACAGATGACATGCAGGGCAGACTGAAGAATGTCATAGGACAGGTGGCAGAGAGAGAACAGATGACATGCAGCACATGTCCAAGGGCTGGAATGAAACCCTCTGCAGCAAGGAGTCCGCCTTTGCAAATAAGGCATGTGTTCTACCAGGTGAGCGACCAGATCTTGATCTTGAAGAGGGGTCTATGTATCATCCCTCCCAAACTGTATTTAACTTTGATAATTAGGATAAACAAATATACAATATATCATTTTATATCGATATGTCAAACAAACAACCAAACAAACAAACAAAAAATAATAACAATGAAAAATCCACTTGCTTTTTTGGTCCATGTCCTCAAATCAGCAATTGAAATAGAAGTTAAACCAAAACCAGAAATGACTTTATTGTCACTTTAATTGTGTTATCTCTATTTTCTGATATGTTCAGGCATTGCTTATTCTGTCTCATTTCATTATAGCTAAAGGCACTGCTAAGATTAAACATATATCATTTGTTGAATTATGAATAAAACTATAGGCTAGATATTTATTTACATATTTTTTTTAAATTAATGATTCTAAAAACTTTTCACCACTCCACTTGTGCCACAGATCCCTGTTTGAGAACCACTGCCTCAGAATATCTATACGAATTTAAAAAAAAAATCCATTCCTCTAAAACTTTGTAGGTGGCAGGAAATGGTAGCTGTATCTGTCTGACCCTTGAATAAAGAATTCTTATTTTTTTTCCTTTTCATGGTTGGTATTCTGCAAAAAAGCCAGAGTTTGCAGTGTTTTTATACATTTCTGCCCAGCCTTTCTTTTATAGCACCACATCATAAGGTGTGTGATGTATGTAATTCCTTGAGCTCATTAAACATATACTCCCTCTTGTGGCATAAAGGGACAACAACTTCTGTCTTAAGATGTGCTGTGCCTCAGGTTATTTATGTATTTACTGGGTAAAAATTACAGATTTATTTTTTAACTTATTTTTAATTTATTCTAGTTAACTCAGCTACACTGTAAGAAAACAATCTGTAGAGTAATGAATGATGTCCTGGCAAAAAATTATCAGTACATATTCTGTTAGGTTTGTGGATATTTCTTTCAACCCTAAAATGGAAAATTCTGTAGATTTACAGTATATCCCCTGGGCCGTTCATGGACACTTCTGTTAATCCTTAAGTAGACATTTCTGTAAAATAAAAGCACATCTAGAGCAGCATTTTCTGAAAATTTCTTCACCGCTTTAAAGTTCTAATCAAATATCAAATCTGTACAGTTTTTATGGGCAGTTTCTTTAAAAGTGAAACGTAAATGGTGACTTACAACCACTTACATTTTCTGGTAAATACAATTGTATTTTCTTCCCCGGTTTAGACCAACATCATGTTCTAATAATCTAAAATGAAAGACACCAGATTCGACCACCACAACAGAGTTCAAGGTCACTTGCTAGACTCTTCCATTCTGGTGGAACGATTGTCAGAGTCTCTCAGTCAGACTTGAACTTTGCTTCATGGGACTTATTCGTGTTGTTCTCTCATGACTAGATCCTTGCTTGTGTGTTGTATCAGCTCTCAGATGTACATGACTTTAGATAAAAATGTCTGCTAAATTAAATTGTAAATTGTAAGTTGTGATGAAATAAATCTTTACACAGCGAATACAGCATCATGGTCCAATAAATCCACCACAATATAAAAATATTTTATGTCTACATCTGCTAGTGGGCCATCACAACGAGATGAGGAAAGATATATTAGTTCAGTCCAAGAGAATCTTGGTATTGCCAACAAACTGCCAACTATTTTGATAATCTGTTAATTGCTTTGAGTAATTTTTAAGAGAAAAAAAGTCAAAATTCTCTGATGCACTTTCTCAAATGTGAGAGTTGTTGTTGTGGTTTCTTTAACCCTTTATTACAGTTTACTAAATATCTTTGGGTTGTGGACAAAATAAAACATTTGACACCATAATTGTGCACTTCGGGAGACACTAAACAAAAACCTTTTTTTTTCACCATTTTGTGGCATTTCACAGACAAAAGAACTACTTGATTAATTGAGAAGATATAATCAGCATTAATCAACAATGGAAATAACCGTTAGTTGCAACCCTAGTTTTAAACTTTGAAACAAGTGGAACTGTCAAAATGGAAAGAAAAACAACCGTGCAAGCATGAGACTGTTTACACCATCACTACAGAACCTTTCAGTGTTAGTGCCATTTTCTTGAACAGGACATGTAATGTTCTTTAGTTGGGCTATCTTATTCATTCAAGTGCTAAGTAATGGTTGTGGGACAAACTTAAATTGGCATGTTTCTGCAGCAATCCTTTCTTGTATCTTGCATTCATACATGACAACAATATTTCATGTAAAACTACAAAGAAAATGGTATAATCAGAGGTTGAGGGAAGAAGAAGAAGAAGAGGCAGAGCTCTATGCATGCTTGTGTGTGTGCTCCTGATACCTCTCTCGGTGTGAGCAAGGTACTGAGTACAGCCTTCTGTCTAACAGTCATGGAGGAATGTATTGCTGTTTCATCCCCTTATCACAGCTCTGTTGCATGTTTGGAAGAGGTATATCTATATATATATATCTATGTATATATATATATGTATGTATGTATGTATGTATGTATGTATGTATATATATGTATGTATGTATGTATAATAATAATAATATATATATATTTCTAGTGGAGCCCCAGTATAAAGTGTTTGCAGGCCAAGATGATGTCTAAATTGAATCCATATTTTAATACTGGAGGACACTATCATAGTATAACAGTCAGTATAACAAGAAATAGAAGAATACAAGGGTGAGTACAGGAAGGGTTTCAATGATACCGGGTGAAAAGAATTTGACTCCAAAATCAACCATGACGGAGGGCCCTCAATATCCCCATATTTGACCCAATAGTTCAAATTTCTTATGTTTGTTGCCTAATAATAGTACAGGAAGTTTGGTAACACCATTCCGCCCTGAGCTTTGGGCCTCTGTAAAACTTGTCGACGTAACCTTGGAGACTTCTTATTCCAAACAAAACCGAGAATAATACTGTCCACTTTATGGAAAAATGAAAGAGGAAGAAATATCGGAATACATTGGAATAACTATAAAAAGTGCGGGAAAACATTCATTTTAATTGCATTGATTCTGGCAGCTACAGAAAGATTTAGTAGGGAGCACTGCTCAAAATCCTGTTTAATTTGTGTGAGCAGCAAGAACTTATATATATGCAACATTCTATATACTGTCTATTTGTCTGAGCCAGGAAAATATAACTCATAGCACATAAATTATGCACATATGAAGACAAAGAGTTGTTGTCCGTTTATGACACGTTTATGAAATATACCCTTAAGTGTGCCCTTTCTATATTTTAAACCAAAATTGAAAAAAGGTCATTTTTACATCTAAATTACTTGAAAGATTACATTCTAATTAAATCTGAATCTGAATCTGAATGAATCTGAAATAATTTATATGAAAATTCTTACTACTAGTCCAACACGCATAAACCAGTATAAACCAGCATAAGCGAGTATTTTGTTTCGATATGATGTAAATATCTTTAATACATGTGTTTGTAATCTCCAAACATTAACTCTGTGTTTACCTTCATAGTTCAAAAAATAATACTTTGTCTCTTATAATGTGTCCTGAAAACTGAAGAAACTCAGCCCTTTGCCTTTATATTTATCAAAGTTCATAGATTGCTTAGGATGGTTGGTTAGGATGTAATCTATAAAATTATTTTGGATTTAAAGATGAGCAATTTCACATTTTGGTTTATTATTTATAGGATATATTCCCTACTATGGTATGAAGGGGCAACACTCATGTCTTCATATATGCTATGCCTGAGTTTGATTCTCCTGGCTCTTATTTTGATAGAGCTTATTTAACTTCCGGGTCAACTGTCTGCCTTTCTGCTGTTTTCAAGTCAACAAGTAAGAAATAAAATTACACTGAAACTGATCCCTTTTTTTAGTATCATTATTTAGATTTTTACTCTTGTTTTTATGTCTGCTGGCAAAAAAAAAAAAAAAGAAAATTAGCTCTCTTTACCCATTTTTGTTTTCTGGTTCAAAGCACTAACTTGAGGGTATACTCCCTCTTGTGGCAAAAACAGGCAATAACTCAGGGTTTCATCTGTACAATGTGTGAGTATACCTATGAATTGCTGGCTAAAAATTACACATTTATTTTTCAGAGAGGAAACTGGTGCCCAGTGACTGTTTAGCTATCTCGGTTACATCTGAACATAAAACAATAAGTCCCTGAGTAAATGGGACAACACAACCTTCAAATACTATTTCTGTATTTGCTTTTAACTAATATCTTGCCTTTTACTTATAATATTTGTGCCTTTAGTGATGCTTTGCCTAACTGACACAAGCCATATATATATTATATATATTGATATCTTGTTTATTTAATGTAATTTCACTGTAGTTGAAGGCAAACACAGAATTAATGTTTGAAGGTTGCAATGTCCTGTTTGCTAAAACATACATGTATTGTTTTCCATTGTGATATGACTGACAGGAAGACTTGACACAGAAGTTAAAGTAACTTTATGAAAATAAAATATATATATATATATATATATATATATATATATATATATATATATATATATATATATATATATATATATATATATATGTGTGTGTATATATATATATATATATATATATATATATATATATATATATATATATATATGTATATAATAAATAGTCATTGGATATTGGTTAAAGGCAAATACAAAATTAATATTTGAAGGTTGTAATGTCCTAAAGCAGTAGTTCCCCCAAAAATGAAAATTCACTGAGTGAAGATCTCCAGTTCACAAAACACTCCCGGGGTTTCTGTGGAAAACAGTGTTGCAGCCAAATCCAGTACAATTGAAGTGAACAGTGACCAATTTTAAAATGTTAAAAGAATACACACAAAAACCCCCACAAAATGTCTCATACTGCTCATGTGGTGTAATCCAAGTGTCCGTAAGTTGCGACATTAAAATTTGACCCAAAAAGACGCCATTTACACCATGTTTTTAGCCTAAATGTCAAGTGTAGCCTCTTAGACTGTAGCTGCTTGCACAGAGATAACTGAACAGTCAGATTCCTCCTTGAAAAATAAATATGTAATTTTTAACCAGTAATTCATAGGTATACTCACACAATGTACAGTTTTTATTTTTTGCTGGCAGAAATAAAAACAAGACAGGTTTTAAGTTTACATTCATGAATATGGAATTTACACAGTAGTAATATTAGATTAATAAAAAAATCTTTTTCTCTATACTCAACACTTCCTCACCATCACCTGACTTACACTTATCACAAGTAGAAGAGACAGAATGAATGACTTTAAACTGAATAATATAAAAAAAAATAAAGTCATCCTTTAGACATTTGATAGGTGGATTTGGCTGTGAAAATAAAAAGGCCATTAAAGAGGCTCCAGTGAGTAAGACTGCATTACAAGACTCAATCTCAGGCCATCTGATACAGACACTGCTCTTCTGTCTAGCAGCAGAATGATGAGAAAACCCATGAACTGGCATTGCAGGCCCAGTAATAATGTTGGAAGACAAGAAGGCCCTGGCCACCTTCGTTAGCCCAAATGAAGGGCATATTTTAAAGAACGAAGATGTAAGAAAAATCGGGACATGTTGAAAGAGAGAAATAAATTTGGGGAGTACTAGCATCCTAATAATATTAACGCATCCGATTAAAGAAAGAACGAGAAATTTCCATTTATCTATCATAGTTTTAGTCCCCAAATCCAAAAAATTAAGTTTAAAAAGAAATTTAGGGTTTCTAGTGATATTAATCCCGAGATACACAAGGTGTTCAGTGGAAAGTCTGAAGGGTAGATTGCCAAGAAAGCCAGCGTCGAGACCATGAGAGAAGGGCATGAACAAACTTTTTCCCCAGTTAACACTAAAAGATCTAAAAACATCCCTGTTTCCCCTTTTTGATATAATAAACAGCTTTTGGCAGCTTTCTGGGTTTAGAGACAAGATTATATCACCTGCGTACAGACCAATGGTACAATGAGATGTGCCGCAACTTATACCAGTGATTTGGGGACTGGCTCTAATAGAAATGGCCAGAGGCTCGAGAGTCAGCGCAAAGAGCATTGGGGAGAGGCAGCAACCCTGCCTGGGGGAGACCTGTCATGATTAGTCAAAATGGAGGATTTGGGGCAAGAATAGTAGCAAACATGTACTTCCATTCAATTTGATCAAATGCCTGTTGGGCGTCCAGGGAGATAACTGCCAAGTAAGGCAACTTAGTAGAGTAAATTATATCTATCTGGAATAAACTCTGTTTCAGTACTGTTGGAATTACTGTTGGTGGCTGAAAACAGCCACTAACAAAAACTGCTGGAAAAATCTATCAGATAAATATTTTTTCAACTTTTTTTGCATAAATATGTTAATTAACCTCAGTTCTGGTCAAAACTACTAAATATTTAAATATTTTTAGAATTGTAATATTTTAAATGCCAATTTTATAAGCTCTGTCACTGACGCCAACAAAATGAAACAGAAAACCAGCCATGCACCCTCAATATGCATTTGGTTTTCTGAGTTTTGTTTTTTCAGGGAAAATGAAAACTAGTATTACTGAAACATTTAGAATTTTTTTCATACTTGCTTTATGACCAGCATTTCATTCATAGGCCTATAGTGGGTAAATGGTGTCATGAGGTGGTCAACATTAAAAACTAATTTGACCTCCAAAAAATGTGGTTATAATGGAAGTTGATGGGGAAATTTCATCCACCAACAGTATGAAAAGGAGAAAAAGTTCAAATCTGATGGTGCACAAAAACTAATAATGCATCAAAGTCAATGTTGTACTTATCTCATCTAATGTACATTATGCATGATGCTGCACAAATAGTTTTATTACTTTGTGAAAGCCTTAAAACTTACAATAACACACAATATTTTTCACTTTTATTTCATTTATTATTTGCAGGAAAAGATTAAAAATAATGTAATAAAATCAGTTAGAATTAAACAGCTCTGACTCACTTAAAACTGGTTTACAGCTAATTCCTGTTCTGCATCACATAAAAGACAAAATCATATAACAAAACGGAACAAACAAAAGATCCACTACCACAGAAATTACTACGTACTTTGTTGTATCAATTCAAAGATTTCATGAGATGATCACAAAGTAACGATGGGATTGTCCTTTGCCAGTGGTTATTTCTCTGTGTTTTTTGAATGTTTTTTTTTTTTTTTATTCCAGAGGAATTATACAATTGCTTGTCCTATATTATGTTATTGGCATGCAGTGTTTTGTGTCACCATGTTTTTCACTTTAACACTCAGTGTGTATACTGGTGTTACAAGACTTTGCTGCTGGGTGTAAAATACAGAGTGGCAAGTGCGTTATCACTATTAAGGTAAGCTGCTTCCATGTGGTATAGCGTAATAGGAGTATGACTATAAAAGTATTGGTTCTTTCTTTGTCAGACCTGGGCCCCGTTTCCCAGAGCCTTCGTAGCGCTACATGCATCGTAAGTTGTATTTCAAGGTCTCCCTTAAGGTTGTCCCAACTCTGGGAAACAGCCCGTAACCTTAAACCATTAATCAAACCACTAAATAAATGCAGTCAATCAGACAACGTAAAAACTCATTTTATATTTCACTATTATAAAAATATCGGGTTTTTATTGTGTTGTGTACTTTCAGTAGTGAGTGACAGGTAAACACACACAAAGGGCAACCATTTATTGCATACTGCAGTTAGAAACTGACAATAATTAGCTGATAATTAACCTGATCAGCCACAAAGTAATTGATACACAAATTATTAAACCATTAACCAACCAACATTATTAGACCAACTGTATGATTAGAATTGTATAGATTGCAGTGTCCATGGCCAATTCCATTCTATTTAAAGTCTGACCTTTGCTAATTCAAATTTTCTTTCTTTGTAAGACCTGTAATCGGCAGTATACAAAAACATTTTTGGAAAATTGAATTGTACATTCATAATAAATCACTGGCAATGAAATCTTTTACATTTTCTTCAAAAGTGCTCCGGGTCACTCTTAGCCTCAGTCTTATCAAGTTTATATACCAGAGGAACCGCAATCTCTTGTGATGGTAGGCAGATGTAAACAAAACAGAGGCTGACTTCATGCAACAGTTTGCTGTAGTAATGCTTAGCAGTGAGAAAAAAACAAAACAAAAGAAGAAACCTGAAGAAGTCTGGATGATGTTTGGGGATGTTTGCTGATATAAACATCCAGAGTTGCAAAGTCGGACAGATGAATGTAAAACTGTGACAGAATAAGCTGATATGTATTCACTCGACTGGAGAAATGTGCCCACATTAAGAACTTACACGGACATAAATCTGCAAGCCAAACTGCTGCTGCTAGCATTACTAACATTAGCCACATTGTGTGTCAGGCTGGCAGCTAACATTAGCTCAGGGTCCTTTACCCGCAGACACTGTGACCCTCTGGTCTGAAAAGGTGAAGCGTTTAGTGAGTTGTTGTCATGTTTTGTACAGAAATGTGTGAGGCTTGTATTGCACAGCGCAAAATAACGCGCATTTCAGCGGCATTTAAAGTACGATTTTGCGATTGTAGACTGTGATTAACGTCTTCAAATGGCTCTTAATAAACACAGTATTTTTTTCGGACAGTGTTTAACATTATAAATCAATAAATTCTACTACATTTTAGCAGCTTTCTGAGTGTTTTTTTAGTGTTAGACCAGTCGATTAGTCTAAATTCAATTTTGCCTTAATCGACAGGGAAATTAGTCACCAGGAACATCCCTAATGGTGACTAGGGATGTAACAATACATTCAACTCACGATTCGATACAATTTCTGATACTGGCTTAATGATACTATTTTTTTTATTTCACATAATGAGATTGCAGACAAATTATGACTAAAAAATATTCCTGTAATTATTTGTCAGACAAAAAACACAACATTTCTGAGGTAGGGTGTAGCTGCAAAACACAAACTATGCGATGAATGTATATTTAATAGGGCTGTCAAAGTTAACGCGTTAATGCTTTAATGTGAATTCCTTTTTAACAACACAATTTTTTTTTTAAACTTTATTTTTATTATTTTCTTTTAAACAAAAACAGAACTTAAAACAGACAGGGTCATCACAGGTGTAGAGAAATGCTAAACATACAGAATGAGGATTGAATGAACCCGGGTTACATTCATTGTCGAAAAAGTCCTTTATGTCCATGAGTGTTATTTGAGGTCAAAAAGTTTTTATGATCCTTGGCTCCATTTAATGCTAGTCCTCAGTGTTTCCTTCAAAGTGAGATGTCTCCCATTCTTTCTTAACTTAAAAGTCTGCTCTGTTTGTGCAAAGGAAAAATACATTACATTGTTTCTCCAACCAAACATGTATAAAGAAATCACTACAGTTTCAAATAGGACTTCCATTTTTTTCAGGGAAAAGGTCAATCGTTCCATAGTATAAATATCATTAAGTATTTCTATCCACTCAAAGGTTTTAGGAGGTTCTATGCTCAACCATTTTCTGGTTATTGCTTTTCTTTACTACGTTATATGTTTTTGAAAGTTGTTGAAAGGTATCTAAGCCTCTATTGGAGGATATCATACAGTATGAGGTCATGCCTGCATTTGTCCAGAGTTTAAATCTGTTTTCAAATTTAGCCGGTGTGAATTCTGTGTCATACGCCACCCAGTGTAATATTCGTGCATTCCTCTCGAAGTTCAGGTCTTTAAATTCTTTATGCCAAATGTTTAAGGGGACTGCAGTCCATTTAGATAATTTGTCTAAATATTTCTTCTGAAGGGATTTTTCCCCAAATATAGATTGAAGAGGTATGTTTGTTTGAGTTTGTTCTATGTCTTTCCGTTGCGCATCATATGTAGGATCATACAGAAAACGTAACTGTGCTGCTTTGTAATAATCTTCTAAGCAGGCTGAAGCCCTTCCTCCTCTGTCCTTGGGTAATTGTAATGTTTGAAATCGAATCCTGGGTCTTTGCTTTCCCCAAATGAAGGTTGAAATCATTCTGTTCCACTCACTGAATTGCTTGGGAGGGACATCAACAGGCAATGACTGAAAAAGGTAGAGCAGCCTGGGTAATATATTCATCTTTATAACGTCTATTCGATTATACGTGTTCATTGGTAATAATGACCAGCGATTTAAATTGGCCTTAATATCCGCTGTTATATGAGTATAGTTATGTTCATAGATGGCAGGTAGATCTCTAGGTATTTGTACTCCCAGGTATTTAATTATGTCACCCTTCCATTTAAAATGACATAATCTGTAAACTTTTTCTTGTGGTTCATAGTAAAAAGTTTGGGTTTTCTGTAAGTTCAATTTGTACCCGGAGTATGAACCAAATACTTTAAGAAGAGACAGTAATTTAGGCAAGCTTTCATTAGGGTTGGTAAGCGTCACAAGAATGTCATCTGCGTACAGACAGGTCTTGTGTTGTGTATCTCCAATCAATATGCCTGTTACGTCATTATCTTCTCCGATTTCCTGTGCTAGTGGCTCAATGAAGAGGGCGAAAAGTGTAGGGCTGAGGGGGCATCCCTGACGACATCCCCTCTCAAGAGACACTGTTTTAGATAAATTCCCATTTATTTTAATTCTGGCTGTGGGAGAGCAATGAAGGTAAAGATTTCAGGCATCCAACTACCTGGCTGTTAAAACCAAATCGTCTAAGAACCAAGTATAAATATTCCCATCGAACAGAATCAAAAGCTTTCTCGGCAATAGATTCTCTATCCACTGTTTCTCATATACTCAATGAGGTGGAAGCCCGCCTCACATTGTCCTGGGTCTGCCTGTTTTTTACAAAACCAGTTTGGTCTGTATCTGTCAAATCCAGGATTATATTTTCCTCCATATTTAAAACAGATATGTGTCTGTAAGAACTAGACTTATCTTTACCCGTGTTAGGAATTACTAAAATTACTGCTTGTGTCCAGGACGATGGAGTCCCCCCCCCTCGAAGAACATAATTAAAACATTCCTTAAGAACTGGTATTATAATCTCTCTAAAGGTTTAATACCATTCCAATGGGTGTTTATTCTCCAAAGACTTTAAGTTTTCAGTCAAATCCTTGTTTCTCTTTTTCCTTCTTCTTCTGAGCTGACCACATGATAAGTTTACCTCTTATAACAGCTTTTGCAGCGTCCCACAGTGTACTGGGAGACACTGTGCCATTGTCATTATGGGTCATGTATTCTTGAAATTCTCCCTTTTTGTATTTCTGACATTGAGGATCATTCAAAAGATTAGTGTTAAATCTCCACAATGTGTCTTTGGGCTTGCTGTCAAAATGCAGTGTTAAATATACCCCTGCATGATCAGAGATGCCCCTTACCCCAATGTTACATTTGGTTATCCTGTGGTGATCTGAATTAAACATAAAAAAAATGAGCAAACAGAATGAGCATGAGAAAAAAAAAGTAAAGTATCTATCAAGTGGGTGTAGCTCCCTCCACACATCTAGCATACCAAATTATTTAAGCAATTTTTTGATGTATACTGCTTCAGGTCTTATTATTTTTTTGTTTTGTTTTGTTTGAGGAGTCCATGGAGGGATAAAGTTGGATATTCCAGTCTCCCCCACATACCAATACACCTGACACTATATCACACACCAGATCTAAGATTAAAAACTTTTTTGATCAGCTGTTTATTATTTCCTGGTGGTCTATAAACATTCAATAATGTAACTTGTTTGTGGTCAATTAAACCTTTGACCATTAAGTAGTGCCCTTCTTTATCGTTGATCTGTGAGGAGAGCTGGAAGTTTACCTTGTTTGAAATTAGTATCGCTACAGTGCAGTGCGCTGTTAGAAGCTTCAATTGACTTAACTATTGAAGATTTTAGTGCGTTTTGGCCTTAATGTTAAATTGAGCAGGTCAGTATGCTCATCTGTGCCTGATGGAGTTGGGTTTGTCATGTAATTATTTGAGCATGTATTTTTATGCCAAATGCAGTGCCTCTGAGGGTTTCTGGGCATATTTGTCATTTAGGTTAATGTATTTGATTTAATAAAGTTACATTTGAATTACACTTTAAACACTTGAAAAATATCCCTTTAACCCTTGAGGCAGCCTTAAAAAAAACTATACACTTTTTTCCCAAAGGCCAAAACACACTGCAGGCTTCAGAATAATGCAGTGAAGTGACAAACATTTCATAGAGTAGCCGAGCATCTGTCTGTTTCAGACAGATATTTTAATCAGATAACTGTTCAGTACCATCAGGATTTATCATCAAAAAAGTTTTCTATCAGTCGGCACTTCACACACGATCCCCCTCCCTCCTCTCTGCTGTCCCTCTCTAGATCTTCGTAGCTTTTTTGCTTTGGGAGTGGGGCACCTGGGCTGGAATGAGCGTGGTCCATCTGTCCTTGCAGGACCCTCTCGTCAAAGGACCCCATTACCATGACTACAGAGCATTTGGATCTGAAAGGCTACAGATGACATTTAGCAGGGCTGTACACTTACTTTTTTAGGTGGTAGCACTGGTGCTAGCAAGTTAAAAATTTTAATAGCACAAAGAAAAATTTAGTAGCACACACAGTTGGACAGTTAGTTAACGTGTTTATTGGCTAAATTCGATACTGATCAGAAATTCTAACAATGTTAACCCCCTGGCTTTGTCTTAATTTCCATCCTAATTGGTTGTTAAGGACAAAAATGTCCACCTCCATAAAAACTACATTAAAAAAAGTACAGATTCATATTTTTTCTACTTTTTTCTGCATGAATCTCTCAAACAACTTCAGTCCTGCCCCCAAAACTAAACATTCAATCATTTTGAGAAGTTTAACCCTTTAAATGCCTGTTTGATTACTCGATATCACTGTTATTATTTATGAAAAAAAGCAAAGAAATTTAGATATTTTCCATACAACAAATGTTGGGTGGCTGGGGCATTTTTTTTTTATCAGTCTTGGATATGTCAAGGATTAACCAAAATATTGACTTTGATGCATTATTACTTTTTGTGTAGCATCAGATTTAGACGTTAAGGACAATTAACTCCCATTCAAACCACATTTTTTTTTATCTCAAAGTTGCTGATTATAATCATGCATTCTGTAATGTTAGGGTTTCATCTTTGAGAAAAATAGTAAAATTAGTCATTTTTACTGTTCAACACTAAAATCTGCCATTTACTCATCATAGGCCTATGCATACAAATCTTGTTATTTCTTAGTGATAAAATACTGCAGTAACACTATTTCCACTTTTTTTCCACGTTTCCACTGAAATTATTTTTAAATCAGCAGCAGATCTTTCAATTCTTATTTATTTTACGTACTTGAACATTCAAATTGAACACTCAGAACAATATGTTACAAAACAACTTGACTTGAGGCGAGGTGAGCATCTCTACAGGTGATGTGTCGCTTTGTAATACTGTGTTTATAAACGTTGTCACGTTTAAAGATTGTACTCCCTGTGATGTATGGCGTATTCCCTGCCATCAGTTCACCTGCCACCACACAATATTTACAAAACAGTGCTTTTTTGGTTTGTTTACCCGGAAATGTAGTTCTTTTGTATTCGGATTGAGAAGGACCGTACACACTTAGAACTACAACTCCCGTGAAGCATTGCTACAACAACTGACGTATAGGACAAGAGACGGCCTATAGCAGGGGTGTCAAACTCAAACACAGAAAGGGCCAAAATTTAAAACACAGTCTAAGTCGCGGGCCAAACAGGATTAACATTTATTAAACTGTCTAAAACTGACTATGTTTTATTCAGAAATATGAATTTGAACAGCCAGACTGCAACAACTTTTTCCTCAATAAAATAAATAGGATTTAAAATATTTTTTTTCTTCAACAATAACAAAAGAAAACGAGAATATTTCAGCTCAGAATATTTCAGCTCACATATCCAGGTGGGGGTTACATTTGAAAATGCTTGCTTTTTGTCTGCACACAAGATATCGCACACTTTAATCATGCAAACCCTCAATGGCACTGCATTTGGCATAAAAATATGCTCATATAATAATATTACAAACCCATCAGCCCATCAGGTACAGATGAACATATTGACCTGCGTCTTCGCGACTGCGAGCTGATTTATTTCTCGAGTTGCGCGGCAGCTGACGCAGTGCGTTGTGGGATTTGTAGTATGAGTGGTGGGAGTGCTATTTACCGATGGGCCATTCATAACAGACACGTGAAATTATCTCGCAGGCCGTATGTGGCCTATAGCCTTGTTTTCCCTACTATTTTTTTTTAGACATGATACCAGCGCAACTCCTTCACACTTGTGCGAGTGGACACGTATTTCTCTTCACACAGAATGATTTTTATTACCAAATTACGTCGAAAATTGTCGCACTGTACAGCCCTGTTTAGGCTAAAAACATGGTGTAAATGGCATGAGTGAAATTTCATTTTTGGGTGAACTATCACTTTAACACACAGACACTTCTTCAGACCACTGCCTCTGCTCTCCTGCACAGACAGGAGCTCAGTCTCACAACACACGCTAGCTTGATGGCAAAGATGGAGGGTCAGAGATGCTGAGGTCGAGATATATTCCAAGCACACTGTCTTGGACGATAGTGATGCAGCATGGCCCGGTGTGTTTTAGCCTTTAGTGATAATGGCCATAGAATGGTCAGAAAATTTCATAGAATGTAGTCTCCATCAAGACATGGTGTAATTATGAGTGAGTATTAAAGGACAACTTTGGAAATTTTCAACCTTGGCCTTGATTGAGACAGCTCGTTTTGAAATTGGTCCAGTATTGAGGAAAGCAGATGCAGCTGGCAGCTGCGAAATAAGTACAACAGTATACATTGGACAAATGTGTCCCGTACAAGTTCTTGCATTGAAAGTGCTTTTTTTCACCACAGACCCGCTCAGATTGCCAGTTTTATCTCTGTCAACAGCATGCGAAGCGTCTGTCTTACCCTTCACTTGCTCCGGACTGTGTGTGACAAAATCTCACGGGATCTTTGCTTGTTACTGGAAGAAAACTGAGGAGCCATGACTTGTAAAAGTCAGTTGGTTGTCCCATAGTACAGGTGAGAGTTTACTAGGCCGATTGAAGTGTCATGGCTAAATATTTACCTGATTTGGAGAATGTAGATGAGACCTTTGATTTCAGTGGCTGCCAGTACTTATTTAAGCCCGAGTATACGGATGAGGAGTTTGAGTTCCTACAAACAAAGAGCGGATGAGGATAGAGAGAGAGGGGCAACGGGCAGATGAGGGTGAAGCAGCTGCTGCATGTCTGTGAATCTGTGAAGATTGGTTGTGCTCCTGTGAATGCTGTGACTCTATGCCCACAGAGGAAGAATGTCTGCGTTGTAACGAGTGGGACCTGTTGCCCAGTATTTATGGACTTGATGTGTCCAGGGATGATAGAGAAATTACCCAACGCTGTGTAACCACTGTGGTGGGAAAATTATTCACCAAACTGGTCACTGTTGTTCCTCTTAGTTATTTCGCATGTTCTGTCAGGCACTAACTGGTTACTCGTCCTTGTACACACAGCTGTTTTCCCTTTGGAAGAACAACTTCTGATAACAGAATCACATCCTGACTCTCCCAATAAGCAGTTCAGGTCCATCCTGACCCAACCTCCTTCATCTCCTAACCCTGTAAGACAGATTTACATTCTTGACTTGATTATCAGTTCCTTTTACACTTTGAGTGTGACTGTGTACTGATCCTTTGCAAAGCTCGATTAAAACACCAGAAAGACAATCTTGGTCATGGGGTCATGGTCTTAATTTTCAGATTTTCAATTTACAATTTGGTGTCAGAAGTGGGATCGCTTGTGTGAGGGTTTCTGGACTCAGGGTCGACGGTGGTAGTGCACACCCTGAGGAGATATTCCCTTCAACCTCAACCTCCCCACAAAGACTGGTGAGAAGGAGGGCCTTAGACCCGAGACCAGACTCACTCAGCGCTGCGATTCAACAATTCTGATTGGTGAGAATCTGAAAATTTATTTAATTGATTTTTAGAAAAATAAAAAAGGGGGAAAAATCAGGTTACTAAAGATGTCAAGATATAAGAGTTGAGATGGGAAAGAGTCCCGACAGTTTTTAACCAAGGTTTAGTAGAAACCTGGAGGTGCACTGACGAGTCCAACTTAAAAGAGTTTTCTAAGACCACAATACTGTATGGGAAAAATTATCACTGGTTAATTGTCGTATTGTGCAAAGTAAGACTCAGTGTTTACTAAAACCACAATAGTGTATGGAAAAATCATTACTGGGTAATAATTATATTGTGTGAAGTAAGACTCCAAAAAGCATGCGTAGAAGAGTAGAGAATTCCTCTGTACTAATTAATTTTGATTATCTTGTGAGAAAAAGAAAAAAAAGGGGTGAGAGAATTTAATAAGAAACAGCAATGCATTGAAATCAATTATATTATTTTGAGCATACTAATATTGATCAGTTCTGATACTTTTGTATTGGATCGTGGAAATAAGTTGAGGACACAACTATCTTCTAATTTTTTGTCGTTATTCTTCAGTTTACCAAAAATGGGTATTTGTAACAGCAAAAATCAAACCAAAAAATAAATAAATAAATAAACAGGATAATGTGGATTTGTCTGCTCCAAACATAAATTACATGAACGTGAACTATGGTGATTCATTTGTGAAACAGATAAATTTTTGGGTGACTGAATGTAACTTTTTGAGCACAGAAGCAATTGACTCCATGTCTTTCCCTATTTGTCTCAGAGATCATCCAGCATCATGAAGTGTTTTAATGTGTACTCTTTGATTTTCACTGCACTCTCGACGTTTTACCATTGTGAACAGGAATGAGGAATTTCAAACTGAATTCACCTTTTTGTACCCAAATTTGAGCTGGCTGACTGGGCTTCTCTGAGAAGTCAGAAATTAATCAAGCATAGCATTCAACCACTAAAACATTTTTTTCTGTTCAGGAATGCAAGTAAATAACTATAATTTGACATCTTAATCAAGAAATAATAATGTGCTTTACTATGTTTTCTGGGTTTTTTTGTAAACAGTAAATTTGAAAATTCATGGATAACAATAATAATTACATTTTAGCATTAGAAATATTTCGGTTAAATTCCCTCTACATACTGGTGTATTAACCATTACAGAAACATAAAAAAATGATTTGGGTATTTCCCAATGCTGTTAATTTAGGATTCCTGTGGCATAAACCTTACATTCCATCCTTACCAGAACCTGTTTGCCATACATTTAAAATATTTTCACACTGCCACTCTAAAAACAAATCCAGCCCCCACACTGGGGTACATTAGGTTTGAGGAGGCAGAAGATAATCCTCTGAATTATTTTTTATATTTGAATCCAATTTTAATTCAGAGGATGTTCTTGCCCTACTTGATTTTTGTTACTGTGCATTTTTATATATTGATACTGACATTCTAATATTCCATCATATACAATAATAGAAATAGTCATACTGATAACTGCATACTCATATCAATTATATTGTATACAAATATATGACCTTTTTTCTTTAATTTCAGGCCGTCAAGTGATGGGCACCGAGCAATGAACCAACCTGAAGTTTCTGGTCCGGCTGAGGAAAAATCTGTCACAAACTGACACAACCCGCTAATCCCTACCCGACTCATAGCTCGCACAGCACACTAAGTCCTGTTACTTTTTGACACACCTCCTAAATAACATACACATTAAACAATCTATGAACTTTGATAATCATATATTGTAAAATTGTATATATTGTAAAATCTCCCTGTGTTGTGAGTGTTTGTTTGAAAATACCCCTCTGTTGTGATTGGCTGTCATGAAGAACATCTGTGCTGTGATTAGCTGTTGCAAAATCCCCCTTTATTCAGATTGGCTGTTTGAAAATGACCTTGTATTGTGATTGGATGTCATGAAAAACATCTGTGCTGTGATTGGCTATTGTAAAATCACCCTGTATTGTGATTGGGTATTGTAAAATCGCACTGTAATGTGATTGGCTGTTGAGAAATACCTCTTTATTCTGATTGGTTGCTGGAAAATCCCCCTGTATTGTGATTGGCTGTTGTAAAATCCCACTGTAATGTGATTGGCTGTTGAGAAGTACCTCTTTATTCTGATTGGTTACTGGAAATTCCCCCTGTATTGTGATTGGCTGTTGTAAAATCCCACTGTAATGTGATTGGCTGTTGAGAAGTACGTCTTTATTCTGATTAGTTACTGGAAATTCCCCCTGTATTGTGATTGGCTGTTGTAAAATCCCACTGTAATGTGATTGGCTATTGAGAAATACCTCTTTATTCTGATTGGTTGCTAGAAAATCCCCCTATATTCTGATTGGTTGTTTGAAAATAACCCTGTATTGTGATTGGCTGTCATGAAAAACATCCGTGCTGTGATTGGCTGTTTTAAAATCCCCCTGCATTGTGATTGGCTGTTGTAAAATTCCCCTGTATTCTGATTGGCTATTGTAAAATCCCCCTGTATTGTGATTGGCTGTTGTAAAATACCCCTGCATTCTGATTGGCTGTTGGAAAATCCTCTTGTGCTGTGATTGGCTGTTGTAAAATCCCACTGCATTGTGATTGGCTGTTGTAAAATTCCCCTGTATTCTGATTGGCTGTTGTAAAATCCCCCTGCATTCTGATTGGCTGTTGGAAAATCCCCCTGTATTGTGACTGGCTGTTGTAAAATCCCCCTATATTCTGATTGACCGTTGCAAAACAACCCAGCATTCTGACTGGTTGTTTGAAAATGACTCCGTATTGTGACTGGCTGTCATGAAAAACATCTGTGCTGTGATTGGCTGTTGTAAAATCCCCCTGCATTGTGATTGGCTGTTGTAAAACCCCCCTTTATTCTGATTGGCTGTTTTAAAATCCCCCTGTATTCTGATTGGCTATTGGAAAATCCCCCTGTATTCTGATTGGCTGTTGGAAAATCCCACTGTAATGTGATTGGCTGTTGAGAATTACCTCTTTATTCTGATTGGTTGCTGGAAAATCCCCCTGTATTGTGACTGGCTGTTGTAAAATCCCCCTGCATTCTGATTGGCTGTTGGAAAATCCTCCTGTGCTGTGATTGGCTGTTGTAAAATCCCACTGCATTGTGATTGGCTGTTGTAAAATTCCCCTTTATTCTGATTGGCTGTTGTAAAATTCCCCTTTATTCTGATTGGCTGTTGGAAAATCCCCCTGTATTCTGATTGGCTATTGGAAAATCCCCCTGTATTCTGATTGGCTGTTGGAAAATCCCACTGTAATGTGATTGGCTGTTGAGAATTACCTCTTTATTCTGATTGGTTGCTGGAAAATCCCCCTGTATTGTGACTGGCTGTTGTAAAATCTCCCTATATTCTGATTGGCCGTTGCAAAACAACCCTGCATTCTGATTGGTTGTTTGAAAATGACTCCGTATTGTGACTGGCTGTCATGAAAAACATCTGTGCTGTGATTGGCTATTTTAAAATCCCCCTGCATTGTGATTGGCTGTTGTAAAACCCCCCTTTATTCTGATTGGCTGTTTTAAAATCCCCCTGTATTCTGATTGGCTATTGGAAAATCCCCCTGTATTCTGATTGGCTGTTGGAAAATCCCACTGTAATGTGATTGGCTGTTGAGAAATACCTCTTTATTCTGATTGGTTGCTGGAAAATCCCCCTGTATTGTGATTGGCTGTTGTAAAATCTCCCTATATTCTGATTGGCTGTCAAAAAAACACATCTGTGCTTTGATTGGTTGTTGGAAAAATTACTTGTATTTCATTGGCTGTTACGTACTGTGACAGGCCTAATGAAACCCCATCATTTCATGTTCAGTAAGCCCTCTTAACTATCCATAACTCAAAAACACTAACTTAAAACTTAAAAAAGATGTTTTTCTGTGTCATACAATATTATTTATGTATAAAGGAAGAGTGCTGAGAAATGTACTCAAAAAAGTGAGGCAGTCAGTTTCAGTAATTTTTTATTTCTTTTGGCCATCTGTAAACCGTGTAGCAACTCAAAGCCTCTGGAAATCTGGTTTAAAATAAAGTATCTATCAACGTCATGTAACTAACAATATCAGGAAAGTGTGCAAAAACTATATCTTTAACTACAATATTTCATATTTGTATTAAAACTAATTTCTAACATTTTTCAGGTGTTTATACAGAACCTAGGTTGTATGAGACACTGACTTACCTGCAGTCGATGGATGTTGACACGCCTCCAATTTTGTAGAAGCAAAGACGCGTACCAGCACAGAAGCGTAGCAATGCACTGTTGAGGAAAGGGTCAGCAACAACATATAACATATTTTAACCACTTACAAAAATTTGTATCAGTTTAAATGTACATTATATTTTGAATATTTTCTCAGCTTCACCTTTCTACCAGGCAGCCTTTTCTCATGGTATACTGCTGTTATATAAGACAAATATCGCGCTCTCCAAACCAACCATGTATTAAGTAAGTAGTGCTTCTGCTAAGACTCGGGCGGCTTTGGAGATATGATATTTGGCTTGTATAAAGGTGAGATCCTGTTGGAAAGGCTGGCTGACAGGAAGGTAAAGCTGTGAAAATATTTGAAATATTGCATAAAGTTAAATACTTTTTTGTTGGGAAGAACACTTTCAAGTGGTTAAAATATTTTGCTGCTAACCCTGTCTAAAGCAGTACACTGTTTAGCTCATCTACATCGGTACTCCTGCTGCTTCTCCAAACCAGAAGCAGGCAACTAACATCTACTGTGGGCAATACACTGACTATGGATAAGTACCCTATACAAACACACTTCGAATAACAGGAACCATCCTTTTAACAGTTATGAAGGTACTGTGTGGCATACTTCTGACCATTTAGTGTAAACCTAGCAACTATAAAGGCGCATTATGCAGTTTTGGAAAAGAAATTCAAACTCAGAAAAGTAATAATACAAACGCAAATATTGATATATTTTCATAACTGAATAAATAAGGGATCCTAAGAGGGAAATGAGGTCCCTAAAACACTGTCTGAAGCCAGAAAGTTGGGTCCCTGCAAAAAAAAGAAACAATATGAAAATTATGCTCTTTGAGGACAATTTGTTTATTCTGTAATTATTTATTAATTCAGTCAGTCATGTATGTATCCGTGAATATTCTTTTTTGATTCAAAATTCTTTCCCAAAACTACAAGTGTACCTTTAAAAACAAGATCTTTAAAATTGTCACATAACAGGTTATGAACACTACATATCTTTTTTACAATGGTTCAATGCAAATTTATTACATAAACAAGTTCAAATACAATGTGTACTGAAAGCCTGTAGACTACATTAGCAATCTGAACAAGATGAGCTAAACAGTTGTCAACATGGACAACAACATATTCATGTCGCAGACCATGCTGTAACTGAGTGAGCCACTAAAGTTCACTATTCCTTTTCAGAATCCACTAATCTTGTTTAGATCTTGAATTCTAAAATTGTGTCGTCGAGTCATTCTTGACTCTGCAGCCGTGGTTTGCAGCTCTAATTTGCAGCTCTAAGTGAATTTAAAAGTGTTGGTCAGTCTTTTTGGGATGCATCAACAATCTGGTGAGGTTGATCACCACATCACCTTCTGCAGTGACAGATCCTTATAGGCTGGTAGTGAACCAGAGTCCCAGTGATTCACCCCAAGATCTGGCTGTGGCTCAGAAAGACAATGCACTAATCGCATCCAGTGAAAACAATGGAAACTAAGGTGAGCAAAGAATTTTGATTATGGTTGATTGTCATAAAAATGCTGTATACACAAGTCCGATACATCTGTTTTCATTCTACTGTTTAGTGCTCTTGATTGCAGAGAAGGTAAGATAACTTTTAAGTGTGCCACTACTGGACTAATGACATTTATTTGATTTGTTTGGGGTGGTGCTGCTACTAACAATTATTTTTAATATTTCATAATTTATTATTTCAGAATTAATGTATTGATTAATCAATCAGTTGGTTGGACTATAAAATGTCAAAAAAAAGTGTGAAAATCACTTGATCAGCGTTTCTTGAAGCCCAAGATGACGTCCTCAAATGTCTTCTTTTGTCCACAAACTAGATATATTCAGTTTACTGTCACAGAGGACTAAAAAAAACAGAAAACATTTGAATATATTCACACTAAAAACAGACTATTGAGACTTTTTTTCTTTAAAAAATTACTCAAAGTGATTAATCAATTATCAGAATTATTGGTGATTAATTTGATAGTTGATTAATTATCTATTAACCAATTAATGTTACAGCTCTAGTTTGGGGTGGCTGTCATATATATAATCAACACAGCCCAAGTGGCCAAAAAATACACTTCATAGGTTTCAAAACTTCTCACCTGCAGTTGAAATTTAGCCAGCTAACTGTCTGTCTAATACTGGCACATTTACAGAAATGCTGATTAGGTTATCCCTAGAACTAAATGAAAATGAGGAGTCACGTGGGTATGCTGAGCAGGATGGCAGCACTGTAGGAGGGCTCAGACCACTCGCAACTAATTTAATTGTTTAATCCATATTTATCTGCCTACCTTGAGCTAAATATTGATAGACTTTATCCCAGAAAAGTTCTTAGTACTTTGACTACATTTTTGGCGGTGAGAAATGGCGACAACGTCGAAATATTTTAAGGATATGGGCCACATAGCTACTCAGAACAAGCTAGCTGCTAATGAGGACAAGTCTCCCGACGAAGCTGCAGAACAGAAAATAAGTATGGAAAAAATCTTTGCTGAAATAACCAAACTGAGTACTAAACTGACGGAAGTAGCTGCTGATGTAGTGACCATCAAAGAAACCACCACCGAGCTGAAAAACTCTGTCAGCGGGCTACAGGTACGAGTGGAGGAGGCGGAGGAGCGAATCTCCCAGCTGGAGGACACGACTGAGGGCCTTGTGACAAACACCGGTACCATGGGGAAAAAGGTGGATATGCTATGGGACCGTGTGCAAATCCTGGAGAATCATTGCAAAAGAAACAACGTAAGATTGGTGGGACTGGCGGAGACATACGAGAGCAGAATTAGTTTACAGTCACCTTTAAAAGTAGGAATTCCTGTAGTTTAGCTGAAAAGTAGGCTACAGGTCTCTGTCTGTCTCCGTGGTCCTGGAGTAACACTCAACACTCTTTGTCTACAGTCTGAGCGAAAGGTCGGTTTGGATCTGGTAACCCAAGAGTTGGAGTCGTCAGAGTCTTCCGAAGGACAAGTTTTAAGTCAACAAATGTTTACCCTGCATCAGCAGTCCATGTCACTTTACTATGTGCTTCTAGGCCTCACCCAGGTGCGATTGCACTCAGGGGGGCCTTGAGGACACCAGTGAAAACACCAGTGGGAATGAAGGGCCTGCAACAGGAACACAAAAGGCATAACGTGTTTCTTTATGATTGAGTTTGAAAATGTTTTAAAATGCTTTTACTCTTTTTTGGGAGAGGGATTTGCCCTCACATGTCATCACATGACCCAAAAATGTCACTTGTTGTTGGACAAACTGCAGTTTTGACGAGCTAGCTTTGTGACCTTCTCCATCCAAATGTTTCAAATGTGTCTTTTTCACACTGAGCTTGAGTAATCATGCACTTCCTGGTGACAGATTTAATGAGCTCAAACTTTGTTTTGAATTTCATACCTGAATTTTTGTTTTGTTTTGTGGGAATGATTACACCTGTCTTTAATCAAGTGATAAAGACTAGTGTAATACTGTCAACAGCCACTTTTTTTTTTTTTTTTTTGAGTGGATATTATGGTTGACAGGGCCTTTAATTAGATTTTGGTGTGATCACAATTTGTTGCATGCCTCTGATTAGACTGACCTACAGTGTATCATTCTCTCACGGGGCGCTCGGCAAAGTGCCCCTGACCTGCAGCTAAGTAGCCAATCCGGCCTATCAATGTCACCAAATTTAATGCCGGTGGGGCGCTGGAAATGTAGCCGCAACTGCTACGTAAAATGTGTGAAGGTTTATGATTGCTAGAGCTACGTGAGGAGCCAGTGATAGGTTTTTTTTGTAGTGCGACTCCCAGACTCTGTCCTACAGCGGGAGAAAAAAAACTATGGTGACGAGGAAGAGAGATGATGGCGATGGCGATGGCGATGGCAGTGACAACTGGAGTTCAAGCACAGCTTCCACCAAATTCGGTGAAATTATTAATGTACCCTTTTGCGAGACGGACGACGGAGGAAAAACTTCTCGTTAAGGAGCTGGGACCCGACAAACCTGAAATGAACATTTCCCAGCAAACCAAGGAGAAAGATAAATTGTACAAACAGAGTTTTTGTCTGAGCTGGTTGAACCGTAAGACGTGGCTGGCAGGTTGTGGAGCAGCCAATGCACTTTTCTGTTTCCCCTGTATCCTCTTCAGAAGTGACAAATGTGATTCAACTTGGACAAAGACTGGACTAACTGACTTAAAGCACCTCTCTGAACGGATCAAGAAGCATGAGAGGTCAAGGGGGGGTAAAGCTAGCTGTGCTCGGAAAGATTAGCATAGCAACACAGCTAGATAATGGGGACCGCATCGCTGTAAGAAGGCACAATGAAGAGGTAGATAAAAACCGTAATATTTTATCCAAAATAAATGTAAAATTTTGTGGTGCTTTTGAATTAGCAATGCGGGGACATGATGAAAGGGATTCCTAAGACAACACCGGGATATTCAGAGGTTTAGTCAACTTAATGGCATCCATTGATTGGGACTTGAGGGAGCACCTTGAAAATGCGACCGTATTTAAAGGCACCTCGAAGACAGTTCAGAACAAGCTCCTGGACTGTATGCTGGCAGTTCTGAGAGAACAGTTCATAGATGAAGTAAAGACAGCTGAGTTTTTAGCAATCCAGGCTGATGAAACTACCGACATTTCCACACACTGTCAGCTAGTCCTGGTACTAAGGTACATTGATGGACGCAACAATATACAGGAGCGGTTCTATGAAATCATCAAGCTACCCAACAGCTATGCGGATTCAATAGCCAGTGCCTTATTGGAGAGGCTGCACAGCATCCTTCCCGAGAGACAAGAAAAAAAGTTGATGGCCCAGGCATATGATGGGGCTGCGGTAATGAGGGGTGCCACTGGAGGAGTGCAGCGAAAGGTGCAGGACATCTATGCAAACGCTCACTACATTCACTGTCATGCCCATCAGTTAAAGCTGGTAATGCAGCAGGCAACTTCCCACATCCCTCAGATCATTCACTTTTTTACTGACATGGGGGGATTTGCTTCTTTTTTCTCAAAAGCGAGCAAGAGAACTGCAGTGCTAGATGAGATGGTGGCGCACCGACTTCCAAGTGCATCGTCAACACGTTGGAACTTCAACAGTGGTGCAGTCAACACAGTCTATGAGCACAAGAATGATCTGGTGAAGTGTTTTCAGACCATCTGGAACAGTGAAGTGTTTGATAGCCCTACGAAGAGAGAGGCTGGAGGCTATTTGAGAATGCTGGAAGATGAAGCTTTGTGTTTTTCCCTAGCCTTGTTCCATAAGATCATGCCACATGTGGACATGCTGTATAATCAGCTCCAGAAGGGGAACATCGATGCTGTCTACATCGCAGGAATCACCCAGACATTCATGAATCGCATGCAGGCTATCAGGTATGTTAAATGCATTATTATGTAGCCTAGCCTAATTGTTAATTCTCTGCATAAATTATGTGTAGCCTTAAATGCTTATATGTCATCTTATTCAAATAATTAATTAATGTGAAATTTAGATGAAATATAATTGCTGGGTTTGGTTAATATATCCCTAATTGGTTTTCACAACTGATTCATAAAACTTATGTATTGGATCAGGGAAGCTGTTCCTAATCTGGCTGAGGATGAGGAGTACAGGGGACCTGTTCAGGAGCCACCCACAAAGAAACGGAGAACATTGGGAGAAGACACGCAGCACCATTTGGCACTGGAGGTCAGCACTTGCTTACACACACAGAGACACAGAGAAACACAGGGCCCTATCTTGAGCTCGTGCCTTAGGGTCGTGTCTTGTGCTGATTGAAAGCGTAAGTGGAAGGTGGGAGGTGCAGTGGATTTAATTTATTCAAGGTGTGTCCAAACCCCAACCTTGTTGTCTTGTGCCAGGGGCGGGAGTGATATTTTGCCCTGCCCCGCCCTTTGCGCCACCAGCGCAAAGCGGGATAGACCTATCAGACGTGCCCAAGTGCCCTCATTAATTCACAGGCGAGTTTAGGCCGAACATGCAATAAACCAATCAGAAAGTCAGCTCTCATCACCTTTCAAGAGGCAGTTGCGCCAGCAGCGCAAGCGGAGGCAGCATGACGGCGGATTTACCAGGAAGAAACAAAGAGAAAAGATTTTTAAAGTGAGGAGACAGATCTCCTGGTAAGAGAAGTGAAAACGTGATATATGAAGATAGCAGGACGTCTCCAAAACAGCTTCACGCCGAAATAGTTTACAGTAACGCCTGCAAGAAACTTTACAACAAATGAACCGCAAATGTCATGCAGATATGTAACTGGTTATATTTTAACCTGAAGCAGTCCGGCCCAACCTGAGAGAAAAAAGTTATGTGTGCTTCTGTCATAGCTGGTTGGATAGATCCGTGCGTAATTTTGCACACTCCAAACTTCAGAACAGAACAACTTGTTCCGCAGCGGGACAGAGGAGGGAGGATGAGAGGAGGAGATGAGGATTAGGTGGGAGAGGAGAAGAAGGAGGAGCACAGACCACCGCTTAACTGCTCCTCCACCTGGCTCAGGTGTGCCAGGTGGAGCCGGGAAGCTTCGCAGCCTCTGGATCTGTTCGCCTCCCCTCTCTACTACACCATCTCTCTCCCCGCTCCTCAGCCAGTAAAATTAATAATGATGATGATGATGCTAATAATTAATTATAAATTACAACACAGTTTCAAGGTGCTTCAGGTTCAAACATAACCAGTTACATATCTGCATGACATTTGCAGTTCATATTTATTGTATTATTGTATATAAACTATTTCGGTGTGAAGCTGTTTTGGAGACGTCCTGCTGTCTCCATATATTGCGTGCTCTTGCGCATTCTCTTCTGGAACCAGGAGATCTGTCTCCTTGCTTTGAAAATCTTTTCTCTTTGTTTCCTCCTGGTAAATCTGCCGTCATGCTGCCTCCGCTTGCGCTGCTGGCACACCTGCCTCTTGAAAGGTGATGAGAGCTGACTTTCTGATTGGTTTATTGCAAGTTCGGCCTAAACTCCCCTGTGAATTAATGAGGGCACTTGGGCACGTCTGATAGGTCTATCCTGCTTTGCACTGGTGGCGCAAAGGGCGGGGCAGGGCGAAATATCACTCCCACCCCTGGCACAAGACAGCAAAGTTGGATTTGGACACACCTTGAATAAATTAAATCCATTGCGCCTCCCGCCTTCCACTTACGCTTTTGATCAGCACAAGACACGACCCTAAGGCACAATCACGTTTTACCCTGAGCACAAGATAGCAAACGTGCCCAGCCACGCCTTCCTTTTGCCTTCATGGTAGACCTCACACCCACAGCGGCACAGACCCAGCGCAAGCGCGTTTGCTATCTTATGCACATAGCAAAAATGGCACTTGCGCCAGGCTAAGATAGGGCCCACAGAGACACACAGAGGAACAGACACACAGAGACACAGAGGAACAGAGAGAAACAAAGACATCATCAAAAAAATCTAATGAAGATGCTCACCACTTGATATAGTAGTCCAGACTCAAATGTTTATTGTCATATGATATCTATGAATAATTACAGTTAACCATTTTGGTTTATTACACAATATAGGCTAGCTATTCAGAACATTGATTGTAGTGAGACGTGAAGACCTAATTCTTTACCTTTTTTATAATTGTATGTTATCACATAGGTATGTGACAGCATCATGAGCCATGCCAAGGAGAGGTTTTCTTTCACCAAGCACCTCATCAGTGCCACTGTCTTGCAAGGAGACTTGTTCCAACAACACAGCAGAAAGTTCCCAGATTCAGCACTGAAAACCACGGTGGAAGCCTATCCCTCATTGGACAAGGCCAGACTTAAAACAGAACTGTCCCTGATCTACGAGAATGAGGAGTTCCGGAGTTGCAAAGGTGCACTGGCTCTCTATCAGGTTTTGATGGAAAACGACCTTGGAGAAACATTCACTGAAACTGTAAGTCTTCTCAACATCATCATCACAACACCAATGACAACATCAGAGTCTGAGTGGTGCTTTTCTACATTAAAGAGGATAAAAACTTTCCTTAGAAACACTATGTCACAAGATCAGCTCAACGCTCTGGCTATGCTCTGACCCAAGATTGTACTATATCTCTTTTGAGATGGTGAAACTTGCCCTACATTGGACTGGACAATGCAAGTTAGACTGGCCCATTATAGAAAAATCTTTATCCTTTCCCTTTACACCCATAGAGCTCCTCTCTCAAAATTCAGGTAGAATCTCTAACCCTATTATGTTGCATTCCAAGGAAGTTTGGATGAAGATACACAATATGATTAAATTATCTCATTCTAAACAGCCATATTCGTCTTTGTGGCAAAATCCTGCAATCTGTATTGGTAAAACACTGGTCTACTGAAAGAGTTGGCACAACCATGGGATATGTACGCTGGATAATTTGTATGATGGTAAAGTGTTTATGTCTTATATTGATGTATTGAGTAAATATAACCTAAATGGAAAGGAACATTTTTGGAAATATGTTCAGACAAGGCACTGTGTTATGTCACTAGACTGGCAAACTGAAGAAAACCATATTTTAGAGTATTTGGTTTTGCCATCACACCATCACAGAGCCTCGATATTTTACAGAAGAATGAACTCTACACTCAGTACTGATCTAAACAATTTGAAGGTTTTATGGGAAAATGACTTTGGGGTTGTTCTTGGGAATGAGGAATGGAGGGAAATAATCTCACAATGTGGGAAATTTTTAAGGGAATGTAAAGGCAAATGTACACAATATAAGATTGTACAAAGATATTATTGGACTCCTGTGAGACTGAATAGATTAGGCCTCATGAACAACTCATTGTGCTGGAAGTGTCAAAATGATAACGGTACTCTGATACATTGTTTGTGGGAATGTCCAATTATCAAGCACTTCTGGATGGTTGTCGTACGTATTCTAAGTGATTGGTTAGAAAGACTTGTGCCACTTTGTCCTACACTGTGTTTACTGGGTGACAAAGGACAGATAGATAATATATCAAAAGAAAAATTCTCTGTTATCATGGTTGGGGTCTCAGTGGCAGCTAAGATTATTCTTAAAGGAGACCTATTATGCTTTTTCCTCTTTTCTGACCTATAAATGTTGTCACAATGTTGGATACTTGTGTTAAACGATTCCAAAGCGTCAAATAATGAGGTTCATGCATTTGGAAGCGAGCCCCGCAAGCTGTTTTGGATGGCTCTGCATGCTCTGTTTTACTGTCTTTTTTTAACGGTGTAGTAACATTGACGTCGTGCCAGACTTACTTATATGGTCATACCCCGGCATGTGCTCTAGGCCTGCCCGCTCCCCCGCTCTGCTTCGTAAATTATATCGCTGCTCTGAGTGGTGAACTATTAAGTGAGATTAATGTGTTAGCGAGCTATGTTGAGTCTAAAGCCAGGATTTTCAGTGTGACGAATGTGGCTCTCTTTTAACCTGGTAACCATGGTAACTACTAAACTCATAACCTGGTCGCAAGCAGGTTATGTTCAGAGTTTCAAATTAAATCGTCTGTAAAACGCGCTATTCTTTAACAAATTTTTGTCCTTAGCTTTTAAACTGAGGGAGGACGTTAACATTGAAAAATTACTGAGCTGTATGCTCGTAATATCACCGAACGAATCCATGTAATGTAAAAATGTAACAGCAGCACAAACTGTCTGCATCGCGCTGTCATGATGGTAACCTCTGTTTGGTGATGCAGAGTCATTTTTCCCGTTTGCTCCAGATCATATTAACACTTTAAATTGACATCGTATATAATCCACACAGTAAAATAATGATGAAGCAACTACAGACACTTTGAATACTTTTTACTGTTATCTGTTTTGTCTCTGTGATTTTGCAGCTCAGATCACTGATTAGAAAATTCATCATCATTTATCACAGCCAATCTTAAATCAGTTACACTCATTATACGTTGGTTTGGTCATAAACTTCAGTGATGTCCACGTCTCTGTCATCATAGGACAGTGTCAGACAGACTTAATCATGTTTAAATCTGCTGTATGGAGTTTTATTGTTTAATGTGCGGTTTTCATGTTAGAATAAACGGCAGCATTAAGACCGCATTTAGTCCATCAGTTATTTTCTGACATCATTCTTCTTCTCCTGCTTTATTTGCAGCAACAATGTTGCTTTTGCCGTAATGTATTTTGTATATTTTCCACAGCTCATAATTATAACAACTTGATGATTTTGACTTAAGTAAGGCTCGCGATCGCTTCATTTCATGTGGAAGAAGAGTCAAATGACACAACAAACGCCCCTTTTATATGAACGCGCACAGAGTCTGAAGACGAAAGCCTGGATTAACAAAGTGAGTTGATAACCACCATCATGATACCCGTTATCTCTGATTGCAGTTTTAGGCTTTGTCATGCAGAGAATGCCTGGCTGTGTTGAGCTTCCTTCGTAGCACAGCCCCCTGCTGTCTACAATGATTTCAGTGTTTGTATGTTGAGCAATGGCTTCCAAAAATGATTGTTCGGGTGTGAGTGAAAGTTAACTTTGTTTAGCTTTCCTAAAGAGGCGAGCACCAGGCAGAAGTGGATAGAGTTGCTTTTTCCCGGCCAGCAATGGAAAAATACCTCCGTGTTTGTCTGTCTATGGCACTTCACAGGGGACTGTTTTGTCAACATGGGCCAATACGAAGCTGGGTTAGTCGGTAGCCGAGCTCGGCAGCGCTTGTCAGCCCTTCGGAAGTCCTTGGGAGTGTGACCAATCACAGCAGAGTGGGCTCAGCGGAAGGCGTACATGCAGGAGGGCCGGGGGGTGGAGTAAAGTACACAGACCGTTTTCGCGGGATGCAGAAAATACAAGGAAGAGATGCAGCGAGAGACACAGCGTCCTGAAGATCTACAAAGCTTTCTGTGCGGGCGATCGTGTGTAGCTGCTCTATAGGAGTCCAAAATCAAATACAAAGGCCTGAAATTGAGTATAGTAGGTCCCCTTTAAACACTGGAAAACTCTGAAAGCCTTACCGTTTAAAGAATGGGTAAATATGATGATAAAGACTGCTTCATATGAATGTATGTTTTATAAGTTGAATAATAGAGATGGTACCACAGCGCCAGAATGGGAACCATTTTGGTCCTACATTACTTTTACTGTCAGTCAGCAGGACGACAGCTGATTTCCTTCCCTGTGATATTTATTTTATTTTATTTTTATTTTTTTTTGTTTTTCTTTCTAGGAACTTCCACACCTTGTAATATCATTGATACTTTCATTTATGTTTATGTATAAGAGCCCTGTTCTTTAATGTTAAAGAGCACTGTACGATTGTCATTTACCAAGTAAAAACTCAAATAAAAACCTGAATTATAAAAAAAAAAGAAAGAAATGAAAATATGAATGAATTAATAAAGAATGGGCCTGGTTTTTCTTCACTGAAACTTACCACATGATACACAGGAAGGCCAGGGAGAACAGCAGTACACCTTGTGTTTGATGTCATGAAGTTCCTAAGAGGATAAAAATAGTGTAAATTCTGTGACAAATTTATTCATCAAGCCCAATGCCAAACCGTTCCAACCAACTGGCCACTACAGCATCAGAAAATAAGTCCACACGTCTTGTGCTGATTTATCTGGTGCAATCAGAGACAGAGCATGGACATGCAAAAACGTGGACTATGCAGTGGAGCAATTGTGGAATTAAAGTTCATTTGAACCATCAAATTAAACATTCCAAAAATTTAACCTGTGAAATGCATAATCACCTGCTGGTCGTGCACTTGAATATATCAGCCATAGCACCTGAAATCTTGTTTTTGTCTAGTTTTGGAAGCCCTTTGTCTGAATAAGATCATCAGTTGAGGGGTGTGGCAATCAAACTCGGTGTTCAAGGGCAGGTTCTTGTGACCATTAGAACGCTGCATACATACATCTACATTTCAGAAAAGAAGAAGTACATTAAGTTCTAGGTTTGTGAATCACTAAGATAAATTATTGTTTTATTTAAAAAAGAATAATAAAATCAGAACAGGATTAGAACAGCATTTTCTTATTATGGCTAAATGTTTGTAAAGCAGTATTAGTAATGATTGCAACATAAAAGTCACTACATAAACTCAATATCTCATTGCAAAGAAATCTATAAAGTCAAAATAAATAAATTCACAGTAAAACCAATGATTTCAAGATTAATTAAATTAGATAAAACTATGCATAATGTGACATACATTACTGAGAAAGGAAAAACAGGTGAGAGAGATTAACCATATTACCTCAGACTGCATATGAAGAGTGGGCCAGAGGTCCCTGAGCTGTTTCACAGAAAGTTGATTCTGCATGTTGGAGTCACTGGAGTGTGAAGGTGTGGAGTTGTCTTGGTTTCTTGGGCTTCTTGTTTCAGCTCAAGCCATCAACCCAAAGTATCCGTATTTGATGACCAAGGAATGAGACTTAACAATCAAATGTCTTCCTCCAGAATTACTTACTGCTCCTTGAAAACTGGGACTCGTCTGACTCCTGATCATCATCAAAATCATGGTACTGGCGTCACAGTTCGGTACACAGCATGTGAATGATGAATACAACAAATACATCTGTTTTTCTGACCGATTCAGTCACACTATTGTCATTCTGTCAAGTGAAGTAACACTCCAATCCAGCGGGTGGCATTAAATCACCAAAATGCCGTTTGCCAACTGCCATTTAAAACAAAGAAAAGCCAAAGAAGACGGTGCAGCAAAACAAGGACACTGGATGCTTTTCATTCTGTAAATTCATCTCCTCCACTTGCTCCCTCTCCTCACATCTTTGCTCCACCTAGCGAGGTCATGACAGAGATGTGAGGACAGAGAAGACAGAGCTGTAAGATGAAAAATCCTTGGTTCCTTTTTTGGCATTAGTCTGAAGCGGCGTCAGTTACTGATGACGAGCTGATGACGAGCTGATAACAGCTGTATCAGCGGTCAAACTGACTGGTACGAATGTTCACAGAAACAAATCTAAGAAAGATTTCGATACCTAACAGCATTCAGTTAGATCTGTAAATTGAAATGGCTGATTATTGGTAGTATTCTTTCTGATGCTGATTTCAATCATCATTTAATATTCCTTTTTCCATCTTCTAATTAATATAGGCAACTGATCAGTGTTATTTGTTTACTTAGGCTATTTATTGGCTTGCATTATGGTCATCTGCACAATAATACACACACCACACTTTCTACTTGCTTGTGTCATTATTCACAACATGCAGGTGCAAGTGCTGCAGAAACTTCTGTCAGTCCCTTTGTGGGTCTTGATGACGCAGGATGAAAATTGCCAAAACTGCCCAATTAAGGGATACACCAGTGTATCCTCGGTCTGAGCACCTCCCAGTAAATTGCACTACTCTCTGCTCAAAGTAAATGAAAAGAAACTAAACTTTGGATTTTTGATGTCATTGTTGTTGTTGCTTTGTCTGCATTTTACTGTGACACGCCTAGTTTTCATACTGAACATTATTCAGCTCTTGCAGTGAGTAAGGTGAACGAAAATTCAGAGTTGCTTAATGATCACTCATCTGACCCTTAACTCAGAAGCGGTTGTTATCTTTGGCAGCCATGGCTGCTAAAATGTTGGTTGCTGTAAGATAGTTATTTTCTAATAAATAATCAATCCATCAGTTGTACCATTCTTTAAAGTGATAGTTCACCCAAAAATGAAATTTCATTCAATATCTATTGAGCAATTTGCTGATGTGAGGATGAGTGAAGATCTCCAGTTCACAAAACACTCCTGGGGTTTCAGTGGAAAACAGCCGAATCCATTGAAGTGACTGGTGACCAGTTTTGAAATTAAATAAATAAATAAAATAAAACACAACAAAACACAAAAAATGTCTCCATACTGCTTGTGTGGTGTAATCCAAGTGTCCATAAGCTGCAACATTAAAATCTGACCCAAAAGGATGCCATTTACGCCATGTTTTTACCCTAAATGTCAACTGTAGCTTCTCAGACCAGAGCCACATGTACACCTGAAACATAAGTTGGACCTTTCTCAATCTGGAAAGGATTTTGTACACTACACCACCAGGTTTTTATGTTGCTCTCGCTCTGTAGTCCATGGCTGCAGCAACAAAATGATGTTCCTCCTCTATGTCGAAGGCCTTGTACATTTTCTTCTTTGTTGAAAGTTTGTGAAGTCAACTGTATGCATAACAAGTCACTATTTCTGAGCAGATCTCTCTCTGTTGTCTGAGTCACTTCCAGGTAGCATGTAAACACAGATGTGAAGGTATTGCATGATCTCATATATCTCGTGTCGTGCAGCTTAGGCGAGAGCTTATGTACCCACTTCAGGCGTGTGCATGTAGCTCTGTTGTGAGGTTACAGCTGAGATTTAGGCTAAAAACATGATGTAAAGGGTGTCTTTTTGGGTCAAATTTTAATGTCCCATCTTACAGACACTTGGATTACACCACACAAGCAGTATGAAGACATCTTGTGGTTTTTGTTCTTTTTTTTTTACATTTTAAAATTTTCACTTCAGTTGTACTGGATTTGGCTGCAAGGCTGTTTTCTGCTGAAACCCGGGAGTGTTTTGTGAACTGGAGGTCCTCACCCATCATCACATCAGCACAGGGGTGAGTAGATTGATTGAGTGAATTTTCATGTTTGGCTGAACTATCACTTTTTAATAGAGTATGTGCTTATAGAACTGTCCAGAGCAAAGATGAACTATTATAGCCAAAACAATCTTGAGAAGTGAATGGAAGCACTGAGCTCAACAAAGCATATAACAAGTTGAAGGGAGGAAGAAGAGAGATCAGAAAAATTCTTAGTATGAAAACTTGTATCAGTGGCGTACCATGATGATTAGAACTGGGACTTCAGTTTAGCCAAAACTTTGCTAGACACACCAAAAAAAAAAAGGATTTTGGTGGAATAAAAGGCAGGCAGCAGTTACCTTGATAGCTGTATTAAAATCTGTATTAAATAGTAGATGACTACCATTTACTCTGTTACTATTGTTTGGTTAAGTTATAATGAAGTTTGTGTTTGATATTAAGAGCTGTAATAAGGGTCATTGATCTCCAGTTCTATTATTTCTGTCTACCAACACAGCTCTGTCTGCTGTGCTGTGCTGTTGGAAGAAGTTTTAATAAAGAAGATTCAAGTGTCTGAAAATTGTTTTCTAACAGACTCGGAGACGAGGGCAATTTCAGTCCCTGAAATGCAGATCCTCCACAACACCATGGAAGTCTGCCTTAAAAAAGTCAGCACTATCAAGTCAGCCACCTAGCGACAGCATTGGTCTCCACTGCTTAGTCATCAGCAAGAAGGCACTGACCTTCAAGAAGGCCTAAGGGGATGATTTTGGTCCCACTCACTGTAAATCAAAATGTCATTGGTCAATTCACTTGTCACTGTTCTAAACAAACACACAGGCTGCAGCCTTCTGTCACCTACATCATGTTACCTTCATCCATCACATCAGGAAAAACAAAATAATCTTGGTAGAAAAAAATGAAGTGAGCAAATTTAGTTTTCCATCCACATGTTGATGGACTAGTAAAATGTGTGAAATATATCCCTACCTGGGAAGCTGGGCGAAATAGGCTATTTCCAAGTAAGTAGAAAAAAAAATATCTTCTCCAAACAAATCCAAATTTCCAGAGCTGTCTTATTTACACACAGGGTCATTTTGGTGAGCAAGGTAGTTGCAGCATTATTCAAGTAGTGTCCAAAATCCTCTATGAAGACGGTCTACTTTATGCAGCTTGTGTGCCCAGCATTTTTTATCACTCTTTAAAAAACTGCTGCTTACACAACAATTTCTTGTTTGGTAAAAGTGCATTCATCCATATTAGTCAATTATCACAAAGAATCATCACCAACACGTTTTAACCTTCTTTTAATCATTTGTTCTGATTTTCTAGATGGAAAATTCAGATCTCACTCTCAACATCATCAACCCAGGTTCCAGCAACAGCAGGCAGCTGTTCAGTCTGTGGTAAATTCACTGTACAGTACCTACCCAGCACCAAATAGCAGAAAATCTGGTCCAGACCTGAACAGAAATAAAGTGAATATTGATCTTTGTCAGGTGGACACAAATCTGACTTCAAATGAATGCTTAAGTTTCTCTGTAAATGGGCAACTGTTTGCTCATGTTCACCACTTACAGCTTCACTTACAACTTTATAAAGTGGTGATAGGCCAATGTTCTGTTAAAGCTGTAAAGCCTGTTTTCCTTTCCCCTAAAGTGGTCAAAAAATCAATAATTCAATAACATAACAACATCTAACAAGATCACTTGTGACAGAGCTTCGTCAGAAGTTTCCCCCTGCTTGCAGTCATTGCACTCATTCAGCATAAATATCTCTGTTAATATTCAATTAAAAGTTCACACTTTTTTTTTTTTTTTTAATTTAGGCTTTATATTTAATAGTTCCTGCAACTGCCAATTCACCTGTCTTTGATTTCAGAGCCAACAGTAGACATCATCCATCTAACTGGAGACAGCAATGGGCATGTGCAGTTTGGTCAAGACGCACACAGTCTACCAAAAGATCAAGCATATCCCCAATCACTTCAACTTCCTGTCAAGCAGAGTCCATTGTGAGACCAGACAGAGATCTCACAGGCACAGAGATCTGGTCACACCATTCTGCACCTTCAGCACTGGATGTTCCATGAACAGACACTTTACCCACGACATTCTAGTTTGACTTTTTTTTGGGGGGGGAGGGCTTTTTGCCTTTATTGGACAGGACACCTGTTGCCATTCACAGTAGTTATTTTTAAGGACTTGACCCACAATGATACCATTCAGAAATAACACTGAAATTACTTTCTGATGACCCTCTGCTTCAGATTGGTATTTGCAAAGTGTTATATCATGACAGAATTTAAGTACAAGCAATTGGTGACTCTAAGTTTTCTGTAGGTGTGAGTGTGCGTCTGTCTCTATGTTGTCTGTGGTGTACCCCACCTCTCGCCCAATGTCAGCTGGGATAGGCTCCAGCCCCCATGACCCTTCCAGAATAAACGGTTACAGAAAATGAATGAATAATCATATCATATGAGTTGTCAGACATTTGAGAAAATACTCATCAGATCATATGTTTATATTTGTTGTATGTGGATGTAGCATGGATGAAGTCTCATTTTGTTGCCCAACCCTGTTTTGATGAATGATAAAAAACAAAACAAACAAAAAAAAAACCTGACATTGATATATTATGACATCGCACTGAAAATAATTAAAATGCAATTTTTGTCATGACAAAGAGACAGAAAAGGCAGGGGAAGACAAATTTCCTCTTGGGACAAGAAACCGAAGTAGGAACTATGAAGTCCTACTTTTGAATTAGAAAATCCTTAATATTAAACTTCTTTACTTCTTTTCTTCTTTCTTCATAGAGATACCGTTTTCTCTTTTTATTTAAGTAAATTTGCGTATTTTAAAATACTGAGCAGGGTCTTTAGACTGACAGTATTTGTTGTTTGATCTTCTAGCTGCCTTGTGTTATATTCATAAATTGTAGCGTTCCCATTTCCGCGGCCCTCTGAATGTAGCATACCGGGTTGACGACAACAGGCAGTAATTAAATCAGGGGACCGACCGACCACGAACACGAGGTGGAAAACTCCGCACAATAAAGTGAAGTAAGTTTAAAATTAGTTAAATGATAAATAAGTCTTTGTGCTGGTGATTGGTATATTGTTAGCTAGCTAACATTAATGTAGAGTCATGTCAGCTAGTAACAGTTTGCTATTTGAAGAGAAATTATTTTGACAGTTCAAGGGCAACTGTGGCATTTTAGGCTGGATGGTAGCTAACGTTAGCTAATTTAACCATAACACTAACCCTGCTTTGTAGTTCTCATTATAAATTGTGCTGAGGCTCAACGCTACGTTCCTCTTTTCACACATTATTTCACCCTGTTTGTCAGTGAATCTCAAAGTCTAAAGTTGAGGCGCAGGGAGGGTAAGTGTCCGTGATACCCAGTTAACACCCAGAAATTATGGACAAGGGCATGCCTGATATTAGTGTATGTGGATCCGAAGTGAAGAAAGTGAGGGGACGGAGGTATCGGTGTTACAATTCTCAATTCGAGTAAGGGAGTAATAATGTTGATTTAATGACTCACTGGATGAAAATGCGTTTTGCAAGAGACTCGGGCTGGTATCAAAACATCCTTGTTTCCTTCTCTTCCTCGTCATGCTACCACTGCTTGCGCTGGTGCCGCACCTGCTTTTAATTTCTGATTAGTTTATTGCATGATTGGCTTAAAAAAGTTAAAAGTTAAAGTACTTATCTCATCTTATATAAATTATGCGCAATGCTGCACAAATATTTTTATTCCTTTGTGAAGGCATAAAAAACAATAACATAACATTGTTCACTTTTATTTCATTTATTATTGTGCAGGAACAAATTGAAAATGAAGTAATAAAATCAGTTCAAATTAAACAGCCCTGACTCACCTAACTCTGCTTTACAGTTAATTCCTGTTCTGTATCACATAAAAGACAAGCTCACATGACAAAACAGAGCCAACAAAATATACATTCAAATTACTATACTATACTATACTATACTATACTTTTCTGTATCAATTCAAAGATTTCATGACGTCATCACAAAGTAACGATGGGTTTGTCCTTTGCCAGAACTCGTTACATTCGTGCCAAATTCGTGTCAGTGGGACTAAAGCATCAAGTTATTTCTCTGTGGTTTTTGAATTTTTTTTTTTGTTTTGTTTAATCCCAGAGGAATTATACAAGTGCTCACCCTATATTATGTTTTTGCCACACAATGTTTTGTGTCACCATGTTTTTGACTATAACACTCACTGTGCATACTTATGTTCCAGGAGTTTGCTGCTGCGTGTAAAATGCAGAGTGGCAAGTGTGTTATCACCATTAAGGTAAGCTGCTTCCATGTGATATAGCTTAAGTATGAGTATAAAAATACTGGTTCTTTCTGTCATTTTTTTTTTTTTTTGAAGTCATTTTTAGGAGAAGTCACTTTGGCCTATGATGAATTCAAATTTATTGGGGCTTTCTGGCCAAATTGTAGGGCACAAAAGTGCACAAACAGTAGGTGATAATTAGACTATTATTAGAATGAGAAGATAAAACAGGCTTAGCTGATAATAAGACAGATGAGCTACTGTAAACCATTAATCAAACCAATAAATAAATGCAGTATATCAGACAACCTAAAAGCTCATTTAATATCTCTTTATTATAAAATATAATTTCTTTTAAATTGTGTTCTGTACTTTCAGCAGTGAGTGACAGGTCAACACACGCAAAGGACAACCATTTATTGCATACTGCAGTTAGAACCTGACTATAATTAGCTGGCAATTAACCTGATCAGCTACAAAGTAATTGATACACAAATTATTAAACCATTAACCAACCAGTATCTAACAGTCAATGTCAAACAACTGTATGCTTATAATTGTATAGATTGCGATGTCCATGGCCAATTCCATTCTATTTAAAGTCTGACCTTTGCAAATTCTGCTTTTCTGTCTTTGTAAGACCGACAGTATATAGAAATGTTTTTGTAACTATGGAAAATTAAATTGTACATTCACACATACATTCATAATAAAACACTGGCTATGAAATAACTTTTACATTTTCTCCAAAAGTGCTCTGGGTCACTCTTAGCCTTAGTCTTATTAAGTTAATGTACCAGAGGAAGCACAATCTCTTGTGAAGTCATGGGTAGGCAGATGTAAACAAAACAGAGGCTGACTTGGTGCAACAGTTTGCTGTAGTACTGCTTAGCAGTGAGGAAAAAACAAAAGAAGAGACCTAAACAAGTCTGGATGATGTGTGGGGAGACATGAGGGGTATACTACGAAGCAAGCTCAACACAGCCAGGCTTTCTTTGCATGATCTGGATCGACAAAGCCTAAAACCGCAATCAGAGATAATGGGTATCACGATGGTGGTTATCAACTCACTTTGTTAATCCAGGCTTTCGTCTTCAGACTCAGTGCCCGCTCACATAAAAGGGGCGTTTGTTGCATCATTTGACTCTTCTTCCGCATGAAATGAAGCAATCGCAAGCCACTTAAGTCAAAATGATCAAGTTGTTATAATTATGAGCTGTGGAAAATATACAAAATACATTACGGCAAAAAGCAACATTGTTGCTGCAAATAAAGCAGGAGAAGAAGTATGCTGTCAGAAAATTACCGATCGACTAAATGCGGTCTTAATGCTGCTGTTTATTCTAACATGAAAACTGCACATTAAACAATTAAACTCCATACAGCAGATTTAAACATGATGAAATCTGTCTGACACTGTCCTATGATGACAGAGACGTGGAGATCACTTTAGTTTTTGACCAAACCAACGTAAAATGAGTGTAACTGATTTAAGATTGTCTGTGATAAATGATGATGAATTTTCTAATCAGTAATCTGAGCTGCAATATCACCAAGACAAAACAGATAATAGTAAAAAGTATTCAAAGTGTCTGTAGTTGTTTCATCATTATTTTAGTATGTGGATTATATGCCATGTCAATTTAAAGTGTTAATATGATCTGGAGCAAACGGGAAAAATGACTCTGCATCACCAAACGGAGGTTACCATCATGACAGCGCGATGTATACCATTTGTGCTGCTTCGTTCGGTGATATTACGAACATACAGCTCAACAACTTTTCATTTTTATTGTCTTTCCTCAGTTTAAAAGCTATATTGCTTTGTTAGGACAATTATAAGTGAAAGAGCAGTGCTTTTTACAGACGATTTAATCTGAAACTCTGAACATAACCTACTCCTGACCAGGTTATGAGTTTAGTATAAGTTACCATGGTGATCTAGCCAGGTTAAAAGAGAGCCACTTTCGTGACACTGAAAATCCTGGCTTTAGACTCAACATAGCTCGCTAACCCATTAATCTCGCTTCGTAGTACACCCCTCACGAATGTGGCTCTCTTTTAACCTGGCTAGATCACCATGGTAACTTATGCTAAGCTCATAACCTGGTCGGGAACAGGTTATGTTCAGAGTTTATGATTAAATCGTCTGTAAAAAGTGCCTTTCTTTAACTAACTATTGTCCTAACAAGGTTGTTTATGAGCGATATAGCTTTTAAACTGAGGGAGGAGGTTAACAATGAAAAACTGCTTAGCTGTATGTTTGTAATATCACCGAACGAATTCATCTAATGTAAAAATGTAACAGCAGCACAAACGGTATACATCGCGCTGTCATGATGGTAACCTCCGTTTGGTGATGCAGAGTCATTTTTCCCGTTTGCTCCAGATCATATTAACACTTTAAATTGACATCGTATATAATCCACACAGTAAAATAATGATGAAGCAACTACAGATACTTTGAATACTTTTTACTGTTATCTGTTTTGTCTCTGTGATATTGCAGCTCAGATCACTGATTAGAAAATTCATCATCATTTATCACAGACAATCTTAAATCAGTTGCACTCATTTTACGTTGGTTTGGTCAGAAACTTAAGTGATCTCCACGTCTCTGTCATCATAGGACAGTGTCAGACAGACTTCATCATGTTTAAATCTGCTGTATGGAGTTTTACTGTTTAATGTGCAGTTTTCATGTTAGAATAAACGGCAGCATTAAAACCACATTTAGTCCATCAGTAATTTTCTGACAGCAAACTTCTTCTCCTGCTTTATTTGCAGCAACAATGTTGCTTTTTGCCGTAATGTATTTGTATGTTTTCCACAGCTCATAATTATAACAACTTCATGATTTTGACTTAAGTGGCTCACGATCGCTTCATTTCATGCGGAAGAAGAGTCAAATGACGCAACAAACGCCCCTTTTATGTGAGCGCGCACAGAGTCTGAAGACGAAAGCCTGGATTAACAAAGTGAGTTGATAACCACCATTGTGATACCTGTTATCTCTGATTGAGGTTTTAGGCTTTGTCGATCCAGATCATGCAAAGAAAGCCTGGCTGTGTTGAGCTTGCTTCGTAGTATACCCCCCTGGTCAGCACAGATTGTTTATTCTTAAGTCAGAACAGGAAATGAGTTTTTAACTGCCACTGTGTGAACAGTAATTTGCTGCCAGCTACACAGCAAAATCTATATACTCAGATTAACACTGTTGGAATTGATTTCGACACTTTTGAAATGTCTATATGGGTCCACACCACAGATAGTTAATTTTATTGTTTTGGAGAGTTGGTACCTTAACACTAATTTAGTGTAATAATTGACTCTTTTTGAGTTAAAATTCAACACTTTTTAACACTAACCATTGTTAGTTTTTCTAACTCTCGTATGCAGTGTTGATATTAATTCTCTCAAGGGTTACCACTAACACTGTAAGATGTTGGTTAATATAGCTTTTCTTAATTACTAAAAATGAACTTGAAAAGAACAATTTTCTGTTTTTATTAGGGAGGTCATTCACAGTCCAGGTTTGCAAGACATTCAGTACATGAAGACAGTACATAAATCACATTTACATAAGTACATAATAGTAAAGACATAACTCAAATAATGGCATTAAACTTAGTCAAAATAAGCTTGTCTATTTTTCTCCCTCACATTTTAGTGTCAGCAACTATAAACATTTGAACAAACAATGTCACACACATTCATTTATCTATGAAAGTCTGCTCCTCATAGTTCATTGAAAATGGCAATTTCCTTTAAAGTAGGTCAGGTCTCTGTGAATTAATGTATCCAATCCATTTTGACCACAATGTCCTAAATTTTTCTCTTTGCATTTTTATAGTAAAGGTTAGTCTCTCCATTGTGTAGATTTCCTGAATAATTTTTAACCAGTCCTCTAATGTTGGAGCATCTGGTTGTAACCACTTCCTCGTCACAGCTTTTTTTTGCCTCCAATAAGTAATATTCTCATTAAATATTTGTCTGTTTTAGTTTGAAGATTCAGTGTTACAGTGCCCATATACATTGTCAAAGCATCAAATGGAATAGTGATCTGAATTACTGTTTCCAAACATTTATGAATTTCCCTCCAATAGAATGTAATTTTGGGGCAATCCCAAAATAAATGATAATGATTACCTACATCTGTTCCACATAGCCCCCAACAATTAATTCCAACACCTTGATATCTCTTCTGGGCAGGAGTAATGAAAATCTCATGATATTTTTCCATCCAAATTCCCTCCAACAGTGTGATGATGTAGTTATCCACTGTGATTTGCATATATCCCCCCACTCATCTTCAGATATGACCATTCCTCCCTCTCTTTCTCATTGATTTTTTACATGTTGGGTGGTTGTCTTTGAGGAGTCCTGAAAGCTTTTATATAGAGCTGCACAATATATCGTTTGAGCATCGTCATTGCAATGTATGTGTGCGCAATAGTCACATTGCGATGTAGGAGGCAAATGAACTAAACGTGTTCATTTAATTTCAAGGGTACCTGACACACACTGCGTGCAGCGATCCACCAATCACAATCTTTCTTAATCAGTTTGCCAAAACAGACCACGCCCCCGTATATGGAGTGAGTCACAAGATCAGTGCAGGTTAATTGTCCACAAGATGGCAGCAGTGCAGCATAACATAAAGTGCTATTCAAGTCATCTGGTGAAAATTCCTGTATTTTTTCATATCGCAATATATATCGCAGGGTTAAAAAAAAAAATTGCAATGTCAGTTTTTTCCAATATCGTGTAGCCCTACTTTTATATAATCTGGATATTATTTTGCATCCATTTCCTGATTTGTAAATTGACACAAAAATATTCAATATATCATTGTCTACTTTCTCCAAGCCCTCAGCTATAATTCCATTCACTCGGTCTCACTTTTAGATATCTGAAAAAATCCTGATCCTCCAATCCATAATCTTTTTTAAGTGTCTAAAGCTTTTCAGTGTTTTGTTATGGATACATCAGCAATATGATGTTAGCCCTTTACCCATCCATATTTTAAATCTGGTATCCGTCTCGTTTGGGATGAAGTCAGTATCATATGCGCACCATCTTAATTTCTCCACACCCTTCAGGTTATATTTTTTAACTACCCTCTGCCAGGTGTTAAGAGCCACTTGTATCCAAGGATTGTTTTTATCTGTAAAGGTGTCCATCAATCTACTGTCGACAATCATAGCTTGTGTTGATGATCCAGTAGATTTCCCAACTTATATTTCCTTCCACCTTGCTCTGAACTGTGAATTACAAAGACACACCAAGGGCCTTAAGTGAGCTGCATAATAGTAGTCTTTTAAGTCTGGTAATGCTAGACCTCCATTCTCTTTAGATAATTGCATTACTTTGTATTTTACTCTTGGTTTCTTACCCATCCAGATGTACCAGGAAATTAATTTGTCCCATTCAATGAATTGCTGTTTAGTTATATTTATTGGCAGGGATTGGAAAAGGTATAACAGGCGAGGCAAAATAACCATCTTGACTCCTGGAGGATAAACTGAGGAATGGTAGGTGATTCCGCCTAAAAATATCACATTTAATTTTAGACTTTATAGGGATGTAATTGGCTTCAAATAATTTTGTGATATCCTGAGTAAGATTAACCCCTAAATACTTCATTGACTTCTTATCGCACTTCAAATCATACTTTTCTAGGAGGTGATTTGGTGGATCATAGTTGAGATTCAAAATTTGGGTTTTTTGGATATTTAGTTTATATCCTGACAACTGACCAAATCTCTTCAAAGATGACATCAAAGTTGGTAGTGATACTAGAGGCCGGGTTAAAAAGATCAATACGTCATCCGCAAATAACGATAATTTATGTTCCCCTCCCGCTATATGCATACCCCTGATTTCTTCATTTTGTCTAATATACTGGCTGAGAGGCTCTAATAAAGAGAGCAAAGAGGAGAGGGGAACAGGGGCAGCCCTGCCTGCAGGAACGTTCCGGTGTAAATGATTTTGAGATGCTGCCATTGATTTTAACTCTTGCTGTGGGATTATTGTATATTGCTTGGAGAGTTCAAATAAAGGTTTTGTGGAAGCCAAACTTCTCCAAAACTTTATACAGGAAGGTCCATCTGACTGAATCGAATGCCTTCTCTGCGTCTAATCCTATAAGCATTGCTTCCATCTTATTTTGATGAATATGCCACATAATGTGCAGTGTTCTCCTTAGGCTATCATTAGTTTGTCTCTAATGGATAAATCCTGTCTGGTCCAGGTGGATAAGGGATGATAGGATTTTTTCTCTTCTTCTAGCTAATATTGAGATGTAAATTTTATAGTCCACGTTTAATACTGAAATGGGTTGATATTGTTTACAATCTAATTTATCTTTACCATCTTTTGGTATTGTTGAGATTACGGCTTCCCTCGATGAAGGGGGGATCTCTCCCTTTTTGAGTGCCCAATTGCAAGTCTGTCGCAAGCTTGGAGTTATCTGTTCGCTAAAAGTTTTATACCATTCAGTCGTAAAGCCATCCGAGCCTGGGCTTTTATGCGGTTTAAGTCTTGTTATTGCTGCCTTAACTTCTTTATCAGTAATTTCAGTAACCGGTGCTTTATTTTGTTCCTGTGTAACTAGAGGTAGATTCAGAAGTTTAAGGAAAATATTTATTTAATTTTTCCATCTAGTCTTGGTTGTGAATATAATTCTTTATAGTACTCCTCAAACCTACTTTGAATCTCCTCCATTTTATACTGTATTTTCTTTGTTTTAGGACATTTGTTTATAGACATTATTTATTAATAGTATTGTCTGCCTGCTGTTTCCTTAATTTGTATGCCAGTAGTTTCATAGCTTTACTTCCTGCCTCATAATAAGCCTGTTTCAGAAATATCCTTTTTTTTTTTTTATTTCGTCAGAATATATCTCATCTATCTCATTTTGCAGTTTCTTAATTGCTACTGCCTTATCTGATTCTGCTCTACTCTTACGGGTTTTTTTGTAATTCCTTAAGTTTACTGTACAAATTGTTGAGCCTCTCTTGTTTGAGTTTCTTTAGTGATGAGGAACGGGAAATTATTTTCCCCCTTAATACTGCTTTATATGTATCCCACACAATAGGTGGGGACACCTCTCCATTACTGTTTTCTTTGAAATAGGTTTCTATTTCCTTTTCCATTTCTTCTTTTACCTGGGGGTTATTTAATATGTTTGAATTTAATTTCCACAGTGTGGATTTTGGATTATTACTGATGTTAATTATAGAGATGCACCAATTGCAATTTTCTTAGCCGATTCCGATCTCCGGTTTTTATAAGGGTCTGACCTGCCGATTCCAATTTTGACCGATTCCGATTTTCAGTCTTTCTAAGAACTGGAATTGACAGCATTCACAAACATTTTTGCAACTTTTCTTGTAAAAATTAAATTAGATGTTCATAATATGACACTGACTATTAAATATTCATTAAATGCTATTTACATTTTCTCCAAAGTCCTCCAGGTTACAGCCAGGCCTTATTATAGTTTTACATTAAGATTATGAATCAGCTGAATGGGATGACTCACGAAAACCCGCGATATCATGGATTCTCGCGGGATTTCGCGGGACGAGATTTCACGTGATCTCCTGTGGAAGCAGATGTAAACAAACCGGAGACGGATGTGATGCAACAGTTTGCTGCCGTAAAACTTTGCCGTGAGAAAAACAGAAGCAGAAGTTAAAGGAGTCTGGATGAGAAAATGTTTGAGGAGACACATCAACACAGGTTGTTTATTCTTCAGCCAGAACAGGAGGTGAGATTTTAACTGTCCCTCTGTGAACAGCAGTCTGCTGCTGGCTAACATTAGCCTGAAGAGCTACATAGTTTACGGCTGTTTTGCGACATTGTCAGCTGCTCTGTCTCATTGTAGACTTTCTGTCTTCTCTTTATCTTGTTGTTGGAATCTGTCGCTGACACCAGCTTCAAGCAGACATGTATCAGAGTGTGTAGCTGTTATCAGCGCTGCATTGACATCATGGTCAGTTTGTCTGCTGCGCGCATGATGTGACCATCGTGCAGAACACGTGTGTGACAATGACGGGTACAGAATCGGATATGTGACGCTGACCGGCCGGTCACCGGTCAGGGCCGGTCACACGGTCGATCGGTTCATCTCTAGTTAATTATAAATCTATCGGTGAATGATCTGACATATCAATAGTTCCAATATCACATGATTGTATTTTTGGCCCAAACCTACTGCTACATAGCCTTTCTCTACAATGTTGAACACAAATTGAAGAATTGCCATTACTTCTTAAGCGAATATTAAGAAATGGTAAAATAAAGCAGTGACCTAAACGTATAAACAGCATCACAGGAGAGAAACTAAACGTTAATCCAGTCATTCATTTAGAGGTTAGAAAGTACTGAGAGCCTAAGGTGATAGTTTACCCACAAATTAAATTTCTCTCGATATCTACTCATCCCTGTGCTGATGTGAGGATGGGTGAAGATCTCCAGTTCACAAAACACTGGAGCTTCAGTGGAAAACAGCGTTGCGGCCAATTGTAGTGAATGGTGACCAGTTTTAAGATGTAAAAAAGAACACAAAAAACCCCACAAAATGTCTCCATACTCTTTGTGTGGTGTAACCCAAGTGTCCGTGAGCTGAGACATTAAAATTTGACCCAAAAAGACGCCATATTTTTAGACTAAATGTCAACTGTAACCTCTCAGACCGGAGTTGCTTGCACACGCCTGAAGTGGGTACACAAGCTCTTGCCCAAGCGGCGCAACACGAGATATACAAGGTCTTGCGATACTTTCACACCTGTGTTTACATGCTACCTGGAAGCAACTCAGACAGAGCGAGATCTTCTCAGAAATAGTGACTTGTTATGCGTACAGTTGACTTTGCAAACTTTCAACCAAGAAGAAAATGTTCGAGGACTGATATAGAAGAGGAACATCATTTCTTTGCTGCAGCTACACCACTTGGGCGAGAGCTTGTGTACCTGCTTCAGGCGTGTGCACACAGATCCGGTCTGAGAGGCTACAGATGACATTTAGGCTAAAAACATGGTGTAAATGGCATGAGTGAAATTTCATTTTTGGGTGAACTATCACTTTAACACACACGCACTTCTTCAGACCACTGTCTCTGCTCTCCTGCACAGACAGGAGCTCAGTCTGACAACACACGCTAGCTTGAGGGCAAAGATGGGGTTCAGAGATGCTGAGGTCGAGATATATTCCAAGCACAGTGTCTTGGACGAGGGTAATGCAGTGTGGCACGGTGTGTTTTAGCCTTTAGTGATAATGGCCATAGAATGGTCAGTAAATTTCATAGAATGTTGTCTCCATCTAGATATGGTGTAATTACGAGTGAGTATTAAAGGACAACTTTGGAAATTTTAAACCTTGGCCTTAATGGAGACAGCTCGTTTTGAAATTGTTTCCAGTGTTGAGGGAGGCAGATGCAGCTGGCAGCTGCAAAATAAGTACAACAGTATACATTGGACAGATGCGTCCTGTTGCATTGAAAGTGCTTTTTTCACCACAGACCCGCTCAGATCGCCTGTTTTATCTCTGTCAACAGCATGCGAAGCGTCTGTCTTACCCTTCACTTGCTCCGGGCTGTGTGTGACAAAATCTCACGGGATCTTTGCTTGTTACTGGAAAAAAACAGAGGAGCCATGACTTGTAAAAGTCAGTTGGTTGTCCCATAGTACAGGTGAGAGTTTACTAGGCCGATTGAAGTGTCATGGCTAAATATTTACCTGATTTGGAGAATGTAGATGAGATCTTTGATTTCAGTGGCTGCCAGTATTTATTTGAGCCCGAGTATACGGATGAGGAGTTTGAGTTCCTACAAACAAAGAGCGGATGAGGATAGAGAGAAAGGGGCAACGGGCAGACGAGGATGAAGCAGCTGCTGCATGTCTGTGAATCTGTGAAGACTGATTGTGCTCCTTGAATGCTGTGACTCTATGCCCACAGAGGAAGAATGTCTGTGTTGTAACGAGTGGGACCTGTTGCCCAGTATTTATGGTCTTGATGTGTCCAGGGATGATAGAGAAACTACCCAACGCTGTGTAACCACTGTGGTGGGAAAATTATTCACCAAACTGGTCACTGTTGTTCCTCTTAGTTATTTCTCATGTTCTGTCAGGCACTAACTGGTTACTGGTCCTTGAACACACAGCTGTTTTCCCTTTGGAAGAACAACTTCTGATAACACAATCACATCCCGACTCTCCCGATAAGCACTTCAGGTCCATCCTGACCCAACCTCCTTCATCTCCTAACCCTGTAAGACAGATTTACATTCTTGACTTGATTATCAGTTCCTTTTACACTTTGAGTGTGACTGTGTACTGATCCTTTGCAAAGCTCGATTAAAACACCACAAAGACAATCTTGGTCATGGGGTCTGTCTTAATTTTCAGATTCTCCACCACACCACCTTACAGGATTTCCGCCCTCTGACCAGCAGAGCAGTGCTGGATACCTTCTTTCATGTGCCCAAAATAAATTGGAGGAGGCAACCAAAACCACAGGGACCAAATGGTCAACTATCCATTGAGTAAGTATAAATAATATGTCTTCATGCATGTAATATCTGTACCTAGAATTGTTTGACAGATGCACCTTTTCTGTTGCATGCATTAGTTTGCCCTCAGACATTTCTAAATCATCTTAACCCTTTCCTTTCATCCAGCCAGGACAGACTTGCAGCCTATCATGTGGTGCTGGAGTGGGCTGTCAGAGGAGAACGTCTTGTTTGTGGTAACAGAAGAGTGCTGCCAAGCTGGATCATCACTGCTATCAGAAGCAAGTACCTGTCCCCCACTGGCACTTACAGCAGGTTCAAGGAGGCACATGTTCAGAACACATCTACCGATGAATGACTTTTCAATAATTGTACTCTTGACTGCACTGCTGAGCAGTCTACAAACTGTTCCAGTCTTTAGAGACACTAGCAGAGCCTGCATAAATCTTGCACACTGTAAGTATTTACAGTACAAAATCATCCACTCCAAATATGCAGGGGTGGACAGTAAGAAAGTACATTTACTTGAGTACTGTACTTTACTTGAGTATTTGTTTTTCTGGAAACAAATATTGTACTCTTGTATGATTGTACCACATTTCTAGAAAGGTTGTCATTACTTTGAAGTCAGCTGTTGTTGTTTCTTCTTTTCTAAAATGCGACTGGCCCCATGCTGTGTTCCTCACAGAAGGAAACCAAGTACAGTACCCACTCTTAACTGGGATTGATGCAAAAGCAGAAATGCGTCATCCAGGCACTCTGTAACAAGCCCTAGCAAGCACTCCCTCTTTCATTCCAACAAAACTCAGTAATGATGACGGCAGGAGAAAGACTAAATTAAATCTCAAGATGTTGTTAGAATTAGAAAAAGAGAAATAAGAGACAGGAATCGTCATTTAGAAGATGTACAGCAGGATGTACAGCATTGGTAATACCACCCCAATTAGTCCTGCCAGGGTATTAACAACTTTTGCCCAGAAATCTAGAATCCCTGGACATTTTCATACAACATGAATAAAGGAGCCAACAGTTCTGTGGGAACAGAAAGAACAGTATGGGTCAGGGGCTAGTCCTATTTGATGCCTAATTCTCGGTTTAAAGGGGAACTATTATGCTTTTCCTCTTTTTTGACCTATAAATGTTGTCACAATGTCGGATACTCGTGTTAAACGATTCCAAAGCGTCAAATAATGAGGTTCATGCATTTGGAAGTGAGCCCTGCAAGCTGTTTTGGATGGCTCTGCATGCTGTGTTTTACTGTCTTTTTTAACAGTGTAGTAACATTGATGTTAATGCGTGCCAGACTTAATTATATGGTCATACCCAGGCATATGCTCTAGGCCTGCCCGCTCCCCCGCTCTGCTTCGGAAGTTACATCGCTGTGCGCTGCTCTGCTGTCTACAACGATTTCACAGTGTTAGCACGTTGAGCAATGGCTCCCAGAAAATGTTTGTTCGGGTGTGAGGGAAAGTTACCTTTGTTTAGCTTTCCTAAAGAGGCAAGCACCAGGCAGAAGTGGATTAGAGTTGCTTTTTCCCGGCCAGCAAAAGAAAAATACCTCCGTGTTTGTCTGTCTACGCTACGTCACAGGGGACTGTTTTGTCAACATGGGCCAGTACGAAGCTGGATTAGCCAGTAGCCGGGCTCAGCAGCGCTCGCCAGCCCTTCGGAAGTCCTCGGGAGTGCGACAAATCACAATGGAGTGGGCTCGGCGGGAGGCGTATATGGAGCAGGGCCATGGGGGTGAAGTAAATTACACAGACCGTTTTCGCGGTACGTAGAAAATACAAGGAAGAGATGCAGCGAGAGGCACAGCGTCCCGAAGATCTACAAAGCTTTCTGTGCGGGCGATCGTGTGTAGCTGCTCTATAGGAGTCCAGAAATCAAATACAAAGGCCCGAAAATGAATATAATAGGTCCCCTTTAAGGTATGCTCTACGACAAAATTTCAAATGTATATATACTGATGGTTTGGGTTTTAGGAGGCATCAGCAACGTTATTCCAAATTACAACCCATTTCAGTTCTTGTTCCACCTCAGCTATGTCTCTCCCCCAAGCCAAGCAAGTTTAATTTGTCATATATATAAGCCACTATTCATCTGGAGCACACTGTATCCAACTTAAAATAGGATGTTCTTGTAAGGCTGATTCCCACTGAACTTTATAGGCTTAACAAACTGACCCTAAAAGAGAATGTTTGTCAATATTGTATGGAACTTAAGGATTGTGCTTGCCCCATTAATATCTTGTTGTAATACCTTTATCTTCCCAGGCTTTGTTAGTAAAAGGTTTCCCCTGTTGCAGATTCAACTTATTACTAAAAAATGACGAAGCGAGACTCTTGATTCAAATTAGACGTTCTTTAGTGAATAAAAAAAAAAGGAAACATACATTTAGCGTGCGCTACACGAGAGGCACAGCATGGCTGCCTAGCAACAACAACAATGATGTCATCACGTCGCGTCCACACTTTTTCCTAGAGCATCCTGGGTACTGAAGTCCATTACATCTAAGTCTAAATCAAATGAACTGAAAAAATGCAGTCCCTTATTAAACTACATTCTAACTGTTTATGAATATTAACAGTAACTTATATTTTAATTTATTAATCCTTACAAATAATATATTCCCTCAAAATAAATTCTCAACATCCTCCCCCCCGATAAACTATAGTTTATCTAAATTTCCAAAGGATACAACAGCTGGATAGGTCTCCGCAGAACAGTCCCTGAACTTGTGCGAACTGCACATGACCTCACGAGGCCATCACGACCTGGAAACAGTTCCTCAATTCTTCCTAGCCTCCAGCTCTGCCTTGGTGTGTTATCCTCTCCGATGAGCGCAACATCCCCCACCTTCAGCAGAGAAGGCTGTGGGGTGTCACAGCGATGTGCTGACTTCAAATCCAGCAAATATTCTCTCCGCCATCTGTTCCAGAAGTTGGTCATAAGTCTCTGTCTGTATCGCCACCTACGTGTCATCTCCTCCTTGCTTCCTGTTGGATGGTTAATGTCAGCTGGAAATGGCTTAGGGGGCAGGGAGGTCAGTCTCTGACCCACCAGGAAGTGTGCAGGTGACAGTGGCTGTGGCTCATCCACATCATTGTGCACGTAAGTAAGTGGCCTTGAGTTTATTATGGCCTCAGCTTCAGTTAGAATGGTACACATTTCTTCAAAGTTGAGTTTAGCTCTGCCAAGCACCTTTCTGAGAATAATTTTGACTGACCTTACAAGCCTTTCCCAGAATCCGCCCCACCAGGCTGCTCTTTCAGCGATGAACCGCCAGGTGATGCCCTTCTCTGAGAAGAACTCCTGTAGCTGAGGGTCTTTGATGCCTTTCCAGAGCTCCTTCAAATCCTGATCAGCTCTCTTGAAAGTCTTGGCGTTATCTGAGTAGATCACCTTGCATAATCCTCTTCTTGAGATGAATCTTAGCTATCTGAGCTAGCAGAAAATTCTCAGTGGATAGATCTGAGACCAGCTCTAAGTGCACTGCTCTGGTTACAGCACAAGTGAACAGTGCTATGTATGACTTTGTCATGGAGCTCTGTGACTTCACATAGAGTGGCCCTGTGAAGTCTACACCTGTGATCTCAAATGGTGGTGACTCTGTTATTTTGTCCCTTGGCAGTGGTGCAGTAGTCTGTTGTCCCGCCCTTGCCTTGAATTTTTTACAAAGTACACATCTTGACACAACTCTCTTGACTACCTGCCGTGCCCTCAAAATCCAATATTTCTCTCTAGTTCGCACTAAAGTGTCTCGTACCCCTGCATGCATTATGTTCTCATGTTGATACTGCACCAACATTTCTGTATATCTGTGGTCGTTGGGCAGAATCCATGGGTGCTTTTCTCTGTAAGAAAGGTCAGAATGCTGGAGCCTTCCTCCCACACTGAGCAACTCATCTTCATCCAGAAATGGTTTTAGCTCTCTTATTCTGGAGTCAGTGTCGGGGCATTTTCCTGCCTTCAGCAGATCAATTTCTGAGCTGAAACGTTGGATCTGAATCACCTTTATCCAATGCTTCCCTGCTTCATTCAGCTCTTCTGCTGTCAGTTCACCCCTTAATTTTGTGCTTGAGCGGGTGTTGGTAATAAACCTCTTCACCCAGGCCGTCACTCTGAGCACTGTTTTTAGTTTACTGTACTTCTCTAGACATAACACAGGTTTTAAGAAATCTGTGTCTTGATTAACAACCTGTACAGCAATCTGGTATTTTGATCTGAGTTCAGAGTTTGCCTCGTCTTCTTGAACATCGTCCTGATTGCTTTCCAACTGATCAGGTGACATCAGAACACAAGGTCCATTCCACCACAATACGCTCTGCTTTAGCTCCTGCACTGTTAGGCCTCTGGTGGGAAGGTCAGCTGGGTTCATTTTCCCTTTGCAGTGGGACCATGACTGTGGGTCAGTTAAGGACTGGATGTCTGTCACTCTGTTTGCGACAAACTGTTTCCACTTGTGAGCAGAACTGTGAATCCAGTGTAGCACTATCATTGAGTCTGTCCATAGTCTGAGCTGTGTCTTGTCTAGTTGCAGTGCTTTCATGAGGGTGCTCCCCAGCCTGGCCGCTATTACAGCTTCTATCAGCTCCAGACGTGGCAGTGTCATCTTTTGAGTGGAGCCACTCTGGACTTGGATGCAACCAAGCTTATGGTCACTTCTCCATCCTTTGTTTCTCCCTGCAGATAAGCAACTGCACTGTAAGCCCTTTCACTTGAGTCACAGAATACATGGTTTTTAAATCATGACCATTCTGATGCATGTGTGTTTTGTACCACCGTGGGATTGACAGCTGGTGCAATTGAGGGAGCCCTCTCTCCCACATCTCCTGGAACAAGCACTTTATTCTGATGGTGAAGGGGGTCAAGAATCCCAGAGGGTCAAAAATGCGAGCAGAAGACTGCAGAACACTTCGTTTTGTATTCTGTCTTTCTTTCAGAATATCAAGCAGCCTGCTGAGGTCGAACACAAAATCATCAGTGACTGGTCTCCACACCAAGCCCAAAACCTTCAGCACTGACCCGCATGTTTCTGGTTGTGCAGTGCAATCCATCAAGCTTTCCTGCCATTTTTCTTTGAGCTCAGGAGAGTTTGTCATCCATTTACATAACTCCATGCCTGCGGCAGACATAATGTTCTTAGCTGTAGTTGTCACTGCATGGGCCTCTGTCACCTCACTTGCACTTGAAATAAAGTCATCCACATACAAGGAGGAGCTAATGATTTCCACCACTTGTGGGTGTTCTAACTCAATTGTCTCAAATGCTTCCTTATGGTAGCTGCCAGTAGGAATGGGCTTGATGAAGCTCCAAACACCACTCTTGTCATTCTGAGTATGCGCAGCTTCTCATCCTTGTCCTCTGTGGGTGGGCCTGTGAACCACAGAAATCTTACAGCATCCCGGTCTCTTTGTGAGAGTGAGATCTGCAGAAATGCTTTCTTGATGTCTGCCATGTATGCAATTTCATGTAGTCTGAACTTGATCAAAACACTCAACAGATCTGGATTCAGGTTAGGACCTGTTAAGAGACAATCATTTAGGGAGGGACTTCCATCTTCGTGGGATGAAGCATCAAACACAACCCGCAGTTTTGTTGTCACTTTGTCCTCCCTCAGTACAGCGTGATGAGGTAAGTAATATGTCTCACTGCTTGGTGGTGATGTATGCTCCATTGGCACATCCTCAGCCATTCCTTGTTTTAAGTAGTCCTCCACTACTTCATTGTATCTGCTGTAGAGCGTGACATCCTTCCTTAGTTTCCCTTTCAAGCTCTCCAGCCTCCTTTTTGCAATGCGATAATTGTCTCGAAGTGGAGGATGGTTCTGTCGCCATGGCATCTCCACTTGGTAACGCCCATCCTTGAATATGGAGGTTTCCTCAAACCGCTGCAATGCTTCTGCATCCTCTGGGCTCTCAGACTTCTCACTTGTGATGCCCAGAGACTCAAGCTCCCAGAATGCATGCAGCTGTTTGTCAAGCTGCACATTCTCACTGAGCTGAAGGTGCATACATGTTGTCTCTGTCATGCTGGACACTGCTACTGGGCCCTGTACTGCCCATCCGAAGGTGCTTTCTAGTGCCACCAGGCTCTCTGTCAGTCTTTCTACTCGGCCGGATACTATCTGCCAGTAGTAGTCTGAGCCAATTAGCACAGAAAGTTCAGGTTTGTCATCTCCAGTGAAGTCTGCGAGTTGGAGACCCCTCCTTTTCATCTCCCTCTGAATATGTTCACCAGGGACTTTCATCAATGCTGTACACACTTTAGGGGTCACAACTGCTTCTATTTCAATGCTCTGCTGTTTATCCCAGACATTCTCCAAGCTGAGCTTCACTATATTGCGCTTCACCGTCGTTGGAGCAGAGGAGCCAAATGTGTGAAGGGTGATTGTTCCTTGTTTGACGACAGGTAGCTGCAGTGCCTTCACCACATTCTCATGCACAAAACTCCCCTGGCTGCCTCCATCTAGCAAGCAGCGGACCATCTTCCTGCTTGTGGGCCCTACAACCCATGCCTTGACGGTTTGCAGCAACACAGTGTTCTCATTATCAGGCTTGCCCTTTTCTGCTTGGGGAATTACAGAAGAAATAACAGTGTCCATGTTGGCAGAAACAGCAGGTGGGGGTGCCTCATTTTTCTCACAAATGGCTGCATGATGTCTGCCTCCACATGTGGCACATGACATGCCCTTTAACCTGCAGAACCTTGCGATGTGTTTGGGTCCCAAACACACATAGCACCTGCCAAGCTTCTTTAGCCTTTCTTTACATGCTGACACCTGGTGGTCTGGACAGTTTTCAGATTTGTGTTCAGTACTATCACAGAACAGGCAGTTTTGTGTCTTCTGGCTGGCAGTGTGTAGTGCAGCTGTGGATGTCATGCTTGGTTTCTTTAGTTTCATGTCACTGGCTGAGTATGATTGGCTGCATGTTTTGTTAGTAGAATGGTTCCCTCTCTGGTTATATGATCTCATCATCTGCAACGCTCTCTCTCGGCTCTGAACCTCCTTCTGCAGGAACTTGAGCACATTAGGCACCTTCCACTCATTATCATCCCCCCTCTGACAGCTGTACTCAAGAGCCATTTCCTCTGGCATCATCTGGAGCAGTATTGGGCATAACATACCTCCATAGGTGTCTGATACCACTCCCAGCGACTCTAGGCTTCTGATCTGAATTTCACAGTCATCATATAACTGCCTCAATGCACTGACATCGGATGCTTTCTTCACAGGAGTGAGATTCAGTAGCTTTCGTTTACAATGAGATCCTTCCTTCCAAATCTGCTTTGGAGTATATCAACTGCAGCATCATAGTTACTGTCTGTCAGTGTGAGTCCTGCTACTGCCCTTGCAGCTGTTCCAGTGAGGTAGGTTTTCAGGTAGGTAAACTTCTCTCTTTTGCAAAGGGCATCATTGCTATGAATAGCAGTCTCAAACTGGTTCCAAAACTCCTGCCATAAACTTACATCTCCATTGAATTTCTCGATCATCAGTTTCAGCAGTCTCACAGTCGGGTTGCTGTGCTGTGAGCCGGCGGCGTTCGTGCTAGCATCACTTAGCCGAGCGGGCCGGGGGTTGTCATTGCTCACAGTCTCATGTGCTCTGATCACTCGGTGAGCCCGCGTCTTCATGCCGATGATGCGGTCTCTGTATTCCTCCCCGAGTTCGACCTCCGCCTCCACGTCTTCCAGCGAAGTGTTTTCCTCCACTACGCGGTCAAGCTCATGCAAGCTGTCCTCCTTTGCTGACAACACGGCCAGCATCTCTCGCACACGGCCAATGTCCGGGTCTTCCTTGGATAATTCAACATCAATCTGATTCAGCAGTCTCGTGGTGGAACTCCGTATTGTCCGACGCTTTCTTTTTAACCTTTCAGTACGGTGTTCCCCACTGTCCAGTCGCTCCTCGTGGTCTCTATCTTCGTCAGCCATAGTCTCCTGCTTCCCGGGTTTCGGCACCAAAAAATGTTGCAGATTCAACTTATTACTAAAAAATGACGAAGCGAGACTCTTGATTCAAATTAGACGTTCTTTAGTGAATAAAAAAAAAAGGAAACATACATTTAGCGTGCGCTACACGAGAGGCACAGCATGGCTGCCTAGCAACAACAACAATGATGTCATCACGTCGCGTCCACACTTTTTCCTAGAGCATCCTGGGTACTGAAGTCCATTACATCTAAGTCTAAATCAAATGAACTGAAAAAATGCAGTCCCTTATTAAACTACATTCTAACTGTTTATGAATATTAACAGTAACTTATATTTTAACTTATTAATCCTTACAAATAATATATTCCCTCAAAATAAATTCTCAACATCCCCCTAGATAAAAGGTCACCATTATTCCATAGCGGGGATGATTTACACCAAACACTTTTAACTTTGCTTTAAACACTTGTAGCATATGAGTTAAAATCGGATGTATTCTCTTCTTGGGCTGGCAGTAGTGATCTTGGGACACTGCAGACCCGATGGTCTGCAAGATGCAGTGTCTGGACAGGAATGTTAGCATCAATTTGTAGCACAATTAGCCACAACTTCAGCATCTTTTTTTTTTTGTTGTTGTTTTTTTTTTTGTTTTTAATCGATAAAGTGAAACTCTCAACTGCACTCAGGGACAACCAACTCCACTCTGACCGGCTCGCAGTCATGGTTCCTTTGTTTTCTTCTGGCAACACACTCAGATCCCATGAGATTTTGTCACACACAGCCTGGAGCAAGTGAAGGTTAAGAGATGTGCTTTGCATGCTGTTAACAGAGTTTACACTGGTGATCTGAGCTGGTCTGTGGTGGAAAAAAAGCACTTTCAATGCATGAACTTTTATAGGAGGCATTTACCCCCATATATACTGTTGTAACTTGTTTCGTGACTGCTGGCTGCATCTGCATCCCTCAATACTGGACCAATTTCAAAATGAGTTGTCCCCATCAATCATACACACACATACACATGGGGAAATTAGACCCAGGCTGAAAAATACTGAAGTTATCCTTTAAGAACTGAATACTTTGTAAGCCTAATTGTACTTCCTGTGTCCATGAATGCCATTTTGTGAGCCTGGCAGATGTGGGCATCCAGTGGAAATGAAATCAACTGTATCACCATGTAAGACTGTGAAAGCACTGTAATTGTGTGATCACTCTGCTGATGGAAAGTTGTAACAGACCAAAGTCTCCCTGTTATGATCACTTTCATTCCTGGCATCATAGTGTTATTGTTATTGTTGTTAAGGAAGATTTATCAGCCTTGTCTAGTTTTATTTTATCTTGTAAAGTACTTGGTAACATTAAAAAAGTGGTACATAAAAAAAAAGTTGATCATTATTATTGTTACATGAGCACGTCTCTCATGAGATCGACCACAAATGTTATCCCCGCACAGTCCAATCCATAGCGTTTTACTAACTCACTGTCACTCATCAGTTCTTTGTCATGTTCTCCTCTGCTTAAGAAACACTTAAGCCTCCTCCCTACTCTGACTGGAATCAAACCAGGGCCGCTGCAGTAAGGATGCAGTGTTTGCATATGTAACATGCGTAATTACAGTTGAGCTAATGAGGAATCCGAACATAGATTGACTTGAGATTCTTTTCAAATCTATTCTAGACATGCAAAATTTAAAATATATCTCCTAACAGTGAGATAAGCTGGTATAAAGCACTTCATTTTCCACTCAGGGGTTAGAAGCTAGTTTCCACATTACAGACATTAAAAATCATGTCTTATGTATTGAATAACATTACAGCTTGATTTTTTTGGCTTTAATAACAGGGCAGACTGAAGAATGTCATAGGACAGGTGGCAGAGAGAGAACAGATGACATGCAGCACATGTCCAAGGGCTGGAATGAAACCCTCTGCAGCAAGGAGTCTGCCTTTGCAAATAAAGCATGTGTTCTACCAGGTGAGCGACTAGATCTTGATCTTGAAGAGGGGTCTATGTATCATCCCTCCCAAACTGTATTTAACTTTGATAATTAGGATAAACAAATATACAATATATCATTATATATCGATATATCAAACAAACAACCAAACAAACAAACAAAAATAATAACAATGAAAAATCCACTTGCTTTTTTGGTCCATGTCCTCAAATCAGCAATTGAAATAGAAGTTAAACCAAAACCAGAAATGACTTTATTGTCACTTTAATTGTGTTATCTCTATTTTCTGATATGTTCAGGCATTGCTTATTCTGTTTCATTTCATTATAGCTAAAGGCACTGCTAAGATTAAACATATATCATTTGTTGAATTATGAATAAAACTATAGGCTAGATATTTATTTACATATTTTTTTTAAATTCATGAGTCTAAAAACTTTTCACCACTCCACTTGTGCCACAGACCCCTGTTTGAGAACCACTGCCCCAGAATATCTATACGAATGAAAAAAAAAATCAATTCCTCTAAAACTTTGTAGGTGGCAGGAAATGGTAGCTGTATCTGTCTGACCCTTGAATAAAGAATTCTTATTTTTTTTTCTTTTCATGGTTGGTATTCTGCAAAAAAGCCAGAGTTTGCAGTGTTTTTATACATTTCTGCCCAGCCTTTCTTTTATAGCACCACATCATAAGGTGTGTGATGTATGTAATTCCTTGAGCTCATTAAACATATACTCCCTCTTGTGGCATAAAGGGACAACAACTTCTGTCTTAAGATGTGCTGTGCCTCAGGTTATTTATGTATTTACTGGGTAAAAATTACAGATTTATTTTTTAACTTATTTTTAATTTATTCTAGTTAACTCAGCTACACTGTAAGAAAACAATCTGTAGAGTAATGAATGATGTCCTGGCAAAAAAATTATCAGTACATATTCTGTTAGGTTTGTGGACATTTCTTTCAACCCTAAAATGGAAAATTCTGTAGATTTACAGTATATCCCCTGGGCCGTTCATGGACACTTCTGTTAATCCTTAAGTAGACATTTCTGTAAAATAAAAGCACATCTAGAGCAGCATTTGCTGAAAATTTCTTCACCGCTTTAAAGTTCTAATCAAATATCAAATCTGTACAATTTTTATGGGCAGTTTCTTTGAAAGTGAAACATAAATGGTGACTTACAACCACTTACATTTTCTGGTAAATACAATTGTATTTTCTTCCACGTTTTAGACCAACATCATGTTCTAATAATCTAAAATGAAAGACACCAGATTCGACCACCACAACAGAGTTCAAGGTCACTTGCTAGACTCTTCCATTCTGGTGGAACGATTGTCAGAGTCTCTCAGTCAGACTTGAACTTTGCTTCATGGGACTTATTCGTGTTGTTCTCTCATGACTAGATCCTTGCTTGTGTGTTGTATCAGCTCTCAGATGTACGTGACTTTAGATAAAAATGTCTGCTAAATTAAATTGTAAATTGTAAGTTGTGATGAAATAAATCTTTACACAGCGAATACAGCATCATGGTCCAATAAATCCACCACAATATAAAAATATTTTATGTCTACATCTGCTAGTGGGCCATCACAACGAGATGAGGAAAGATAATATATTAGTTCAGTCCAAGAGAATCTTGATATTGCCAACAAACTGCCAACTATTTTGATAATCTGTTAATTGCTTTGAGTAATTTTTTAAGAGAAAAAAAGTCAAAATTCTCTGATGCACTTTCTCAAATGTGAGAGTTGTTGTTGTGGTTTCTTTAACCCTTTATTACAGTTTACTAAATATCTTTGGGTTGTGGACAAAATAAAACATTTGACACCATAATTGTGCACTTCGGGAGACACTAAACAAAACCCTTTTTTTTTCACCATTTTCTGGCATTTCACAGACAAAACAACTACTTGATTAATTGAGAAGATATAATCAGCATTAATCAACAGTGGAAATAAGCGTTAGTTGCAACCCTAGTTTTAAACTTTGAAACAAGTGGAACTGTCAAAATGGAAAGAAAAACAACCGTGCAAGCATGAGACTATTTACACCATCACTACAGAACATTTCAGTGTTAGTGCCATTTTCTTGAACAGGACATGTAATGTTCTCTAGTTGGGCTATCTTATTCATTCAAGTGCTAAGTAATGGTTGTGGGACAAACTTAAATTGGCATGTTTCTGCAGCAATCCTTTCTTGTATCTTGCATTCATACATGACAACAATATTTCATGTAAAACTACAAAGAAAATGGTATAATCAGAGTTTGAGGGAAGAAGAAGGTGAAGAGGCAGAGCTCTATGCATGCTTGTGTGTGTGCTCCTGATACCTCTCTCGGTGTGAGCAAGGTACTGAGTACAGCCTTCTGTCTAACAGTCATGGAGGAATGTATTGCTGTTTCATCCCCTTATCACAGCTCTGTTGCATGTTTGGAAGATGGATGTATGGATGTATGGATGTATGTATAATATATATATTTGTAGTGGAGCCCCAGTATAAAGTGTTTGCAGGCCAAGATGATGTCTAAATTGAATCCATATTTTAATACTGGAGGACACTATCATAGTATAACAGTCAGTATAACAAGAAATAGAAGAATACAAGGGTGAGTACAGGAAGGGTTTCAATGATACCGGGTGAACAGAATTTGACTCCAAAATCAACCATGACGGAGGGCCCTCAATATCCCCATATTTGACCCAATAGTTCAAATTTCTTATGTTTGTTGCCTAATAATAGTACAGAAAGTTTGGTAACACCATTCCGCCCTGAGCTTTGGGCCTCTGTAAAACTTGTCGACGTAACCTTGGAGACTTCTTATTCCAAACAAAACCGAGAATAAGACTGTCCACTTTATGGAAAAATGAAAGAGGAAGAAATATCGGAATACATTGGAATAACTATAAAAAGTGCGGGAAAACATTCATTTTAATTGCATTGATTCTGGCAGCTACAGAAAGATTTAGTAGGGAGCACCGCTCAAAATCCTGTTTAATTTGTGTGAGCAGCAAGAACTTATATATATGCAACATTCTATATACTGTCTATTTGTCTGAGCCAGGAAAATATAACTCATAGCACATAAATTAAGCACATATGAAGACAAAGAGTTGTTGTCCGTTTATGACACGTTTATGAAATATACCCTTAAGTGTGCCCTTTCTATATTTTAAACCAAAATTGAAAAAAGGTCATTTTTACATCTAAATTACTTGAAAGATTACATTCTAATTAAATCTGAATCTGAATCTGAAATAATTTATATGAAAATTCTTACTACTAGTCCAACACGCATAAACCAGTATAAACCAGCATAAGCGAGTATTTTGTTTCGATATGATGTAAATATCTTTAATACATGTGTTTGTAATCTCCAAACATTAACTCTGTGTTTACCTTCATAGTTCAAAAAATAATACTTTGTCTCTATAATGTGTCCTGAAAACTGAAGAAACTCAGCCCTTTGCCTTTATATTTATCAAAGTTCATAGATTGCTTAGGATGGTTGGTTAGGATGTAATCTATAAAATTATTTTGGATTTAAAGATGAGCAATTTCACATTTTGGTTTATTATTTATAGGATATATTCCCTACTATGGTATGAAGGGGCAACACTCATGTCTTCATATATGCTATGCCTGAGTTCAATTCTCCTGGCTCTTATTTTGATAGAGCTTATTTAACTTCCGGGTCAACTGTCTGCCTTTCTGCTGTTTTCAAGTCAACAAGTAAGAAATAAAATTACACTGAAACTGATCCCTTTTTTTAGTATCATTATTTAGATTTTTACTCTTGTTTTTATGTCTGCTGGCAAAAAAAAAAGAAAATTAGCTCTCTTTATCCATTTTTGTTTTCTGGTTCAAAGCACTAACTTGAGGGTATACTCCCTCTTGTGGCAAAAACAGGCAATAACTCAGGGTTTCATCTGTACAATGTGTGAGTATACCTATGAATTGCTGGCTAAAAATTACACATTTATTTTTCAGAGAGGAAACTGGTGCCCAGTGACTGTTTAGCTATCTCTGTTACATCTGAACATAAAACAATAAGTCCCTGAGTAAATGGGACAACACAACCTTCAAATACTATTTCTGTATTTGCTTTTAACTAATATCTTGCCTTTAACTTATAATATTTGTGCCTTTAGTGATGCTTTGCCTAACTGACACAAGCGATATATATATTATATATATTGATATCTTGTTTATTTAATGTAATTTCACTGTAGTTGAAGGCAAACACAGAATTAATGTTTGAAGGTTGCAATGTCCTGTTTGCTAAAACATACATGTATTGTTTTCCATTGTGATATGACTGACGGGAAGACTTGACACAGAAGTTAAAGTAACTTTATGAAAATAATATATATATATATATATATATATATATATATATATATAAATATTCATTGGATATTGGTTAAAGGCAAATACAAAATTAATATTTGAAGGTTGTAATGTCCTAAAGCAGTAGTTCCCCAAAAATGAAAATTCACTGAGTGAAGATCTCCAGTTCACAAAACACTCCCGGGGTTTCTGTGGAAAACAGTGTTGCAGCCAAATCCAGTACAATTGAAGTGACCAATTTTAAAATGTTAAAAGAATACACACAAAACCCCCCACAAAATGTCTCATACTGCTCATGTGGTGTAATCCAAGTGTCCGTAATTCGCGACATTAAAATTTGACCCAAAAAGATGCCATTTACACCATGTTTTTAGCCTAAATGTCAAGTGTAGCCTCTCAGACTGTAGCTGCTTGCACAGAGATAACTGAACAGTCATTGGACACCAGATTCCTCCTTGAAAAATAAATATGTAATTTTTAACCAGTAATTCATAGGTATACTCACACAATGTACAGATGAAACCCCAAATTGTTGCCTATTTCTGCCACAAGAGGTAGTATACCCTCAAGTTAGTGCTTTTAAGCCAACAAAGAAAAATTGGTAAAGGGAGCTAATTTTCTATTTTTACTGGCAGAAATAAAAACAAAAACAAATCCAAATAATTATTGTAAATTATACTGGTGTTATCTTATTTCTTACTTGTTGACTTGAAAACCGTTGAAAGGCAAACATCTGACCTGGAAGTTAAATTAGTTCTATCAAAATAAGAGCCAGGAGAATCGAGCTTATGAAGAGAAGAATGTTGCTCCTCAATACTACAGGAGGGAATATATGCTTCAAAGTGTGCCCTTTTTGGGTTTTAGCTTTAAACCTATGGAGCTATTTTGGGGCCAAATGTTTTGAACTTGAAAAATAAAATTTGAAACTGTTTTGATCTTGAATTTTGAAAAATACATCAGTGTATTCAAAATAAGTGTTCAAAAAGTTTTTTTCAGGTTAAATATAATTATGATTCACTCTGGTAATTATTTTGAATAAATTATTTTTATTTTTCACTTTCATATATTTAGATATTTGAGATCCTATTTCTTTCAGTTACAAATTTTATCTTTTCAGATTCGAATCTTATTTTTTATAGTTTCAAATCTTTTTTTCACTTTCGGATCTTTCTGTTTCAGTTTCAGATCTTTTCTTTTCAGTTTCAGAATTTGGTATGTACTCCTTACAGCAGTGGTTCCCAACCTTGGGTCAGGACCTCAAAATGGGTTTGACAGATACTTAAATAAATAATTGCTAAATTAAAATTAAGGAGGAACTGATGCTCTGTGTTACCTGTTCTCACAGTGACATGACGTCTCTGTGGGTCAGACTTGTGGCTCTGTGCTTTTTCACTCACAAAAACAAGCCCTCCCTCCTCCCTCTCCTGTGTCTCCTCTTCATTTGCTCATAACAGACGGTGCTGAAAACAGTGACAGAATTGACATTGTACCGCGTTGCATCACCAAACTTTCATAAGACTCAAGTGTAGAATAAGTTTGGGTTTTATAGGAAAGATGAGAAATGCTGCTGCAAATCATTTATGCAAAACGTGAAAGTAACCGTATATTAAAAAATAAAGCCAGTAGGACATAGTATTCATTGGATTTTAGTCAAAAGCAAATACAGAATTAATGTTTTAAGGTTGTAATATCCCGTTAACTCAAAAACGTATTGCTTTACTCCCTGAAAAATCAATTATTAATTTTCTACCAGTAATGCATAGGTATACTCAGACATTACACACATGAAACCCTGAGTTGTTGCCAAACCATGCCACAAGAGGGAGTATGCCTTTAAGTGAGTGCTTTTTTTTTTTTTTTTTTTTTTTTTTTTTTTTGGGGGGGGGTTTAAACCAAAAAAGAAAAATGGGTAAAGAGAGCAGTTTTTATTTTTTGCTGGCAGAAATAAAAACAAGACAGGTTTGTAAGTTTACATTCATGAATATGGAATTTACACAGTAGTAATATTAGATTAATAAAAAAAAAAAAAGCATCTTTTTCTCTATACTCAACACTTCCTAATATAATATTCCTCTCCTCAAGAGCAAAACCTCATCTTGTCTGCTATATAGTCATACCAGAAAAATGTGAGTTTTGGACAAGACCAGAAAAGATGGCCTAGAGTACCATCACCTGACTTACACTTATCACAAGTAGAAGAGACAGAATGAATGACTTTAAACTGAATGAGTTGAAGTCTAACATTGATAGAACATGATTTAATCCTGCCCAGCCCTTTTGCCCATAACTTGTTTGAAATGTCTACAACAGTGTCCTTAATCCATGCCTCTTTAATGTGGAGAGAGGAGGTTGCCGATGAGAAAAGACCTACAAATTGTGAAATTAAATGTTTGGAGGTAGGGGTTTTAGTTGTAAGCTCATAAAAAATGTGTTATTTGGGGATCATATCAAAGTGAGGGAGTGACTGTCTGACAAAATTTCTAATTTGCAAATAGCGAAAGAAGTGACCAGGAGGCAGATTAAATTTCACCTGAAGTTACGCAAAAGAAGCAAGATAGTTGTTAATATAGAGATCCTTAATAGTGGACAGTCCCTTATCTGACCAGTGTGAAAAAACAACATCCATCTGGCCTGGCTTAAAAGGGGTTCTGACATATAGAAGCATAGATGGACAAATCTGGGAGGCTCAGCACACCTTTGATTTGTTTTAGGATCTTAAATGAGTTACGCAAAATAAAGTCATCCTTTAGCCATTTGATAATTGGATTTGGCTTCGAAAATAAAAAGGCCATTAAAGAGGCTCCAGTGAGTAAGACTGCATTACAAGACTCAATCTCAGGCCATCTGAGACAGGTACTGCTCTCCTGTCTAGCAGCAGAATGATGAGAAAACCCATGATCTGGCATTGCAGGCCCAGTAATAATGTTGGAAGACAAGAAAGCCCTGGCCACCTTCGTTAACCCAAATGAAGGGCATATTTTAAAGAACGAAGATGTAAGAAAAATCGGGACATGTTGAAAGAGAGAAATAAATTTGGGGAGTACTAGCATCTTAATAATATTAACGCATCCGATTAAAGAAAGAGAGAGAAATTTCCTTACTTAAACAAATCTTTACTTAAAAAAAATATGCAAACTTGCTGCCTCACAAAAAGTAATTTATGTTGACTTAGATAAATTACATTGGATTTACTTAATTATTATGACTGTGCAGTACTTAAATTAACCTAAATAAGTGGATTATAGTAACTTGTTTATTTAGAGTTTGCAGTTCTCAAATTATTCTAAATAATTGGATTATAGTAACTTGCTTATTTTGAGTTTGCAGTACTCAAATTATCCTAAATAATTGGATTATAGTAACTTGCTTATTTTGAGTTTGCAGTACTCAAATTATTCTAAATAATTGGATTATAGTAACTTGCTTATTTTGAGTTTGCAGTACTCAAATTATCTTAAATAATATGATTAGAGTAACTTGTTTATTTTTAGTATGGAGTACTCAAATTAACTTGAATGAATTAGATTACAGTAACTTATTTATTGTGAGCTTCCAGTACTCAAGTGATAGCTTAATTCGCTTTAGTGTTGCTCATCCATCATATTCAGGTCAACTTAATGTAATCTAACTTTGTGAGAGCCACACTTGGCCACTGTACTCAGGTTCAGCTCAAGGAGCGAGGGAAGGATTAGTGTAAAAAGTAAACACATGGGCCTGGTTTTGGTGTTGACGAGGCTAGTTCAGCTAGTTGGCTGAGGTCATAAAAATAAAGCGTTTAGCTTCTCAAAACAATATGCGTTCAAGAGTGAAACATTGGCATCACAAAACCATTGTCCATGAAAAAGTCTGACCTCACAATCGCTTGGCACTATTTTCTCTGAGAGAGAGGGAGAGAGAGAGAGAGAGAGAGAGAGAGAGGTGATCCAAGCTGAAGTTGGACCCACAACTGTCTCTCATGGCTACAGCTGTGGGTCCAACTTCAGCTTGGACCACTTCTCTGTCCTTCCTCTCTCTCTGCCCGTTCCAACTCCGTCTGATGAAGTTCGGCATCTGTTTATTCAGGTTCATAAAGGTATCCCTGGCTCTGTGCTAAAAGTTTCTTGACCTAAAAGAATTACAACAGCACATGTTAATTTCATTAAAAAAAACACACACACAATGAAGGGAGAACACTTAATGGATTAACTCAGTGGAATTAAAATTTATTTTAAAATGCTCAATGCATTTAACAGAAGACATTGGCTCTTGACAGGCTGAAGAGTGTTTTGTTAATGCTCAGTATAAAAGTGAACAATCAATAGTTTGATTACAAACCTACTTAACATTCTTTTATGAATTTTTATTCATCAAACTATTCAATCCAGGTGTGCTTTGCTGCAACAGCCAACAGATGTCAACATACGAGGCAGTATAATCGAAAACGACAACTTCTCAGCCGAACAAGTCAGTTTTGAGTCTCCACTACATTTTTTGAATAAACATTAGCTCAAACAATTGAACTACCTGGGAACATGTTCCAGTTTTAGACAAGAAAAATATCAAAGAAATAGCCTCTCAACAAAAATGCACAACATATAAAAAAAATTATGTTCCTGAAATAATTGCAAGAGAGAATATTATTATTAAGAACTAAACCCTTTCAGAGAATCTTTCTGAACTAATCATTTTTAGTTCTGTAGCTTAGGGTTATCTTGGGTGCCTATACTTTTTGAAGACCAAAGTAACAACCTGAAACATGACGAATGCACATTAACAACAAATATTTCCTGTTCTTCCTCTCTTCAAAATAAGAGTCCTGGATGTGTTGGCATTACTTGTACAAAAGCACATACATTTAAAAAGCACATACAATTATTTAAAAAAAGGTTACAATTCTTTCTTGGTATGAGACACAGGAAACTATTGATATTACTAAAACAATAATATTGGTGTGTCAACACTACATAGGCATTTTAAATTATTGGGATTATTATCTTGCAGGAGCTGTAAGTGAAGCCTGTGCAGTGTGGACATACTAATATTGCTGATATTTCCGTGTCTCCTATTGAGAATGAAATATAATCTTTTTGTTAAGTTGCTCACACCAAATGGGTTTGGGTAAATTTAAGTCAATTTTCTTTTATACAGGTAATGCTGGGACATCTGGGACTCTATTTTAAAGAGGGGAAAAGGTTTTTGCACTGTATCAACTTGCCTACCCCAGTAGTTTGTTTTTCAAACTAAGCAGTTTTGGAGGGAGTGTTTTGCTTCCCAATCCAAGCATGACTGCTTGAATGAATCTGAGTGTGTTCGCCATGCATTTTGGGTAATCTAAGTGAAGAGCATACATAAGTCCAAACATGAGGCAGACTGCCTGGGGAAAGTCTCTAACATTGTCCATGACAGTACTTCCCTCAAGTATGATGGCAGTGGAAATGGGCTGGAGGTGCACTGCATTTAGACCCTGCTGCTGAGCATCTTCGTTGACCACGGTCAGCACCCCAACTGTCACTGAGGCAAGTGCTTCTTCCTTCGCTGTATCCTGCAAAAGAAGCACACACAACTACCTTTTGAATCTGGTCTTCTTTTGGGAAATTCTGTAGACTGGAAGTGTGAGATTGGGGAATTCACATCCTTAATTTAATTACATTATGTACTAATTTAGGGATTCTGATCATTTATGAGTGAGATTAGAATCCACCTGATTCTGATCAACTGAAAATAAGTGTATTTTAAATAGGGCTGTCAAACGATTAAAAATTTTAATCGAGTTAATTACAGCTTAAAAATTAATTAATCGTAATTAATCGCAATTCAAATTATCCCCAAAATATGTCATATTTTTCTGTAAATTATTGTTAGAATGGAAAGAAATGACACAAGGCGGATATATACTGTACAGCAACATACTGTATTTGTTCATTACAACCATAAATCCACACTGAATGGCATTAATATTGTTCAAGAACATTATTTATTTCTTAGACAGTATTCTTTTTTTCTCTTCAAAATCAACAAGACTTTTTCTTTCTTTCTTTCTTTCTTTCAGTAACAGGACAGTATTTTTCCCCCTCTTCAAACTAGCACAACAGGGCCACTCTTTTTTTTTCTAATTAAAAATTCAAAACCAGAACATCAGGCTAAATCTACCTGCTTTGAGCTTCACCATATAAATCAAATGTTTCTTCTGCTGTGTCTCTCTCTCTCTCTCTCTCTCTGTGTGTGTGTGTGTGTGTGTGTGTGTACATTTAAATGTGGCCCTCTTCTCTACTCATCCTCTAGCCCAGGGGTGTCAAACTCAATCACAGAAGGGGCCAAAGTTTAAAACACAGTCTAAGTCGCGGGCCAAACAGGATTAACATTTATTAAACTGTCTAAAACTGACTATGTTTAATTCAGAAATATGAATTTGAACAGCCAGACTGCAACAACTTTTTCCTCAATAAAATAAATAAGATTTAAAATATTTTTTTTTTCTTCAACAATAACAAAGGAAAACGAGAATATTTCAGCTCAGAATATTTCAACTCACATATCCAGGTGGGGGTTACATTTGAAAATGCTTGCTTTTTGTCTGCACACAAGATATCGCACACTTTAATCATGCAACCCCTCAATCGCACTGCATTTGGCATAAAAGTCTGCTCATATAATAATATTACAAACCCATCAGTCCATCAGGTACAGATGAACATATTGACCTGCTCAATTTAACATTAAGGCCAAAACACACTGAGAACTTCAACAGAAAAGTCAACTGTAGCTTCTATGGTGCACTGCAGGCTTCAGATTTAAAATGTAACACCACAGAACCAGCAGTATTTTAGGAAAAGGTTAAACTGCACACTGACAAGACAGAGTCTGTCCTCTTCATCATGACTTACAATAATGCAGCAATTAAGTATTTAAAAGTACTCAAATCAGACTTGGAGTAAAAAAGAAAAAATCGCACACCACATAAGTGTACATTAATATTATGATTCATGATCATAAAAAGTTTTTTTTTATCTCTCTCCCTCTCCCTCTCTCTGCTGTGGGTCAGTCTTATTTTTATTTTTACCTGGTTTCAGGTGGAGCTGCAGCTCATCTCCCTCCTCATATACTTGTGTTTCTTTGCACTGAGTCAGTTGCCGAAACAGACAAACCTGTTTACATTGTCGTTTGACAGAAGCTCGCGTCTTCGTGACTGCGAGCTGATTAATTTCTCGAGTTGCGCGGCAGCTGACGCAGTGCATTGTGGGACTTGTAGTATGAGTGGTGGGAGTGCTATTTACCGACGGGCCATTCATAATAGACACGTGAAATTATCTCGCGGGCCGTATATAATTGAATCGCGGGCCAGATGTGGCCACATGTGCTCTAGCCAGTCGCTGCAAATTACTATCTGCTTATTTATTGTTCCATCTGTATTCTTTTTAAACTGAAATTCCCCATCCAGAGGGCCAACCTGCTCTTCCTCCATGTTTACATTCACCGCACGCATGCATCCGCTCTGCTCACTGCGCGTCACTGCACTTCTGAGTGGTATTATGGGATGTATGGGGCGGGTCATTCTGCGCATGCGTCAAATGCGTGAAAATTTTTAACGGCATTAATTCTAAACATTAATTATCGCCCGCTAACGCGATAATTTTGACAGCAGTAATTTTAAATATTTGACAACACTATCAAACGTATCAAATATGATTTGTCAGTAACTTGAGATCAATATGTTTCTTTCTTCTTTCAATATGTTACTTACAAAGCAAGTCTTGTAGACCTCACTGGAGTCATCACCAAGCACAATAGGAAGGCCTCTGAGGACAACAGAGCGAAGTGCCGTCACATCTGGCGACTAAAAATACAGAGAGAGAATAGATACAAGTTAAGAACTTCGTAGCATTTTGAGGGGTGGGGTGGGGGGTATGTGTTGATATACTTTTCTATATTTTCTCTAATAGTTCATAGCCTCATAATAGAGACAGGGCTTTAAGTTTTATTAGTATAATTGGTAACATTTAAATACCTAATTTTACACATCCCAATTTCCCTGTAAACATTTTCTTTGTTTTTATACAAACTCAACATTTCATTTTCATTGAGCACTCACTTGAAATGTGCAAACTACCATACTGTTGGACTTTCTTGTTACGAAGAATGACAGACTGAGAGACACATAAAAACCTGTTGAAATTGAACAAAAACATGTTGAGATGAGTAGTCCACAACAACTGGTATAGGTGTTGTGAAAGGATTTTAAAAAACATGATTTAATTGTTGAAGTGATTTAGTTAGTGTATTTATGGGTACACATCACTGGTACGGTCACCAAGGGTACATCTGTCTCGCTTGCTCTCCACAGCAGCATGCAGCAACACAGCAGAGAGGAAGGCAGTGTGAATGGTATGTGAAACAGGCCTAAGGTGCATTGCCACCACCCGTTATTACAAAATCCTTACCAGGCAGTTGATGTGCTGCATCAAGTCTGTCAGTTTTTGTCCTGTAGTTCCTTTTTTGGACTTGAAAAGCTCGATGAAGCGTGGGGTGTGTTGGTCTAGGGCTTCATAGAAGTCTCCTTCAAGGTTCCTACTGGCGACGCGATTAAACTCAGCAAAGACCTGAAAAAATGGAGAGTGGAAGGAGGGAGAGGGATAACAACATTAAACTGACTGTCATTCAATTAATTCTGTAGAAAATTAAAGAGCTTAACATATGAAACTATGGTGAATAATACATTACTACTTATATTATTAAACAAATAACAGTACACATACTGACATTGAAAACATTTTACTGATTTGTATATAGTACAAGAGTAATTTTTTGAGGATGATGTGTTTTAATATTCCACCTCACAGCATTGATATGTTCTGACTGACATTTAATCTGCTGGAAACTTAATGGGGGAAGGCAGGCCAAAACGAACAAGTAGCTTACCTGTCTCTCAGTGAAAAGTGCTGGCCAACGTTCAACCGTGCTCTGCACAGCAGGCTCCTGTGTCACTATCTCCCTTCTGCACAGTGGGAATGTTTGGTCCATCATTTGCGAGACTAGAGTGGCATTGGGTTTTTTTTCCTTCATTTCCTCGATGACAATCTTCCTGGCATTTTCAAGGCTTCTTTCATCATGTCCGTCAGGTAAATTAGGCAAATAATTGGCTTCACCTCTTTTTGGTCGCTTGACATTCTTGCTGGATGATTCTCCATCTGGATTAAGTTTACTTCTTTTACCCCCATTTATCATTACATCATCACATCCTGCTTTTCGTAGCTTTGTACGATAGTTTGCCATCTTGAATTTTATGCTATTTTTCCAGCCATACCACCCTGGCTGGGGACCAGGTTCAGTGAGACTGGGGTGCTTACTTATCAGTGATTTTGCGACACTGCTGAAGTCGTCATCGTTCGGGTATGCCTTGAAACTGTACATTGTTTTGGCGAGCTTCTCAAGTATGTCATGTTTCATGTCTTGTGATGGAGTAATTGGGAGACGGTCTTTCATGAATGAAAGGTCTGCCTGTCTCAGCCTGTACTCTACATCCACTGAGAAATTGAACTGGAGTTTGAAGTCGTACTGCAGTGACAGCTTATCCCGCAGCTGTGTTTTTAGTTCTTCAATGGAATCCGGTCTATCATTTAGGGTCAGCTTCCTTATATCATCTTCATCAACGACAACTCAGAGCATCAATCTTTGGTCAATCTCAATGTCACCTCCTGTGAAAAAATGAGATCATCTTGAGACATGCAACATCTCAGTGTTTAATCCACTTGGCATAATATGTACCATTTGAGTGTAACAAGCTGTTTGCCATGAACTCTGTAAAGTGACAGAGGAAACACATCATTCAAATCTGACAACTGGGTGACTGAGAAGATGGGCAAATGGCTGCTGCAGAGGTCATACACTCTAAGATGCTCATCGTACCATGAGGTCATCAGTCTGCAGACAAATGCTACATCTGTGTTTATAACAACAATCTTTGAGATTTGTCTGAACTCTGGGAGCCCTGCGCAAGATCCAACAGAAATGACCATGTCAGAACTGTACTTGATGCCATCAATGATGACAGAGGAAGCTACAAAGACTGTGTTCAGCTGGTTGTTTCTTTGATTGAGCCAGTTCTGCACATTTTCTGGAAATGAGGAAACCATCACAGACTTCACTTTGTGAATTTCAATAGATGGCTTAAAAAAAGTTGTGGCAGCTAGATGGAAGGCCATCATTTTCTGATGTCTGTTTGCTAAAGTCAGGGGAATGTTTTTAAAGTTGTGAGAGTGATGCACAACTTTCTTGAAGAACTTGTGTTTCCCCTCAAAACGCATTGTCCACACATCAGATAGAGGACCAAAGGTTTGAATGAGCTGAGGGTAATGCTCAACGTAGTGGTCCTTTGGTCGTAGCTTTTCACCCGGGAAAACCTTCTGAAACAAGTGTCTATGGTCAGAGATTTTGCTATCAAGAAAGCACAAAGACTCTTCTGTAAAGCTTGTGGACATTGCCAATTCCACCACATCTTTTAAGGTCATTAAAACCTCCCAGGTTTCATCACCGTCTGGAATGTGTTGACCAATTAATAATGGTAGAAGTTGGAGAAGAGTCCAATTTTCGTGACCATTTCCTCCAATTGTTGACTTTGAGGAGAAGGTCTTTGGAATGAGTTGGGGTTGATTTGCTCTGTCTGCAAATGTGTATGGGAACTGTTTAATAGCATCATTCAGGGCCTCAAGGGAGATAGTTCCCTTCGATATCAGTGCCTTTAAGCACAGAGCCAACTCTACTGGAACAATACCCTCCAGAAGATCATGTAGAATGTCTGGAGGGTAGCCATCAATGACATAAAAAAATGTTGCAAGCTTTCAGTAAGTGGACAGCTTCCTTTCACACCGTATTGTTGAGCCTTGGTTGAATCCTGTGACACCTCTTGCACATGTTTGTCATGGTTTTCTTTTGTTCTTTGTTGAAATAAGCCTGTCTGTACTTCTTTGTCCTGCATTTCCTCCCGCTTGGCCATACAGAATCGACAAACTTGGGTAACTCTGAAGCTTTCAAAGAACCCTCCCAAAGAGTGGGCAGCCAGATTGTCTGCTGCAACAAATAACACTGTGCCCTTAACAATGGCTCCCAACTGTTCAACATATATGCCTTGTTGCTCAAGAAAAACAAGGTCCTGAATAAGAGGGTGAAGAGTTTTGGCATAACCCTGGTCTTTGATGTCATTGGCCTTGCAAAGCAGAGCAAGCTGAATGGAATGAAGAGACGAGCGATATGTTTGTTTGTGCTTTTTTCTGGAGGTTCCCAAGGGGTTAGCCACCTCAAAATCATCAATATACAGTTGGAGAGCGATCCTGAATTCTTCCTCATTCAAGAAAGCACTGTCTTTGAAGCGGGCACCATCTCTGTAAGATTGGTATTTCTCTGACAAAGTTGCCTCATGTGACATGGTCTTTTCCAGAATTTCTCTATTGCTCAGTAATGTTTGCAGCATTTTTAGTATGGGGACATACACAACATTCTGCTTGTTTTCTAGGACAAATTCAACTGGCATAACCAAAGAGAATTCCCTTGAAATGTATGATTTTCGCCTGTTAGCAGTTGACAACGATCCCTCATCAGAAGTGAATTTGAGGAATACATTATTCTCAATGACCACTTGAGCTATCTCATTCACTAAAGCATCATCAACATTTGCACAATGCGTATGTAGAATTTTTCGAATAGAAGAATGTAGCAATGGCTGTGATAACAAATAAATTTGGTTGATCTGATCTATGACCTCTTGCAGGGCAGTTTCAGAGATGTTAAGAATTGATAACATTTTCAGGAAAAGAGCAGCTACATTGCGTTCCAACTGATTCTCTAAGTCCTCCACATCTTCATTTTGCTCAGCAACTTCACAGTCAATATCATCAACTTCAGGGTCACTCTCCTCTAGCTGAACACTCGTATTTTTTGGAAGTTCTTCAACTACAGTTTTTGAAACAATTTCCTGTTTTAATGGTGTCTTGTTGTGCATCTGATGCTCTATGCTTTTGTGTGCAGTAAAGGTAGAATAAACACTACTCTGAAAGTTACAGTCCTGATATGGGCAGGCAACCATTTGCCTCAGCTTAAGATGTCTTCGCAAATGGGTAAAGAAGTCTGCTTCTGTGCAAGGCTCCACAAAGTCGCACAACTGACAGTGAAATGCAGTTTCTCCACTTTTGCCTGCATCCTTTTGAGTGTGCCATGTTGAAAGGTGTACTTTGAGTGCATTAAAAGATTTAAATGTGCAGAGGCATTCCTTATGAAGGCATGGGAGTGGGGATGTCCGAGTGTGAAATCCATGTTTTAAGCGGTAATGCTTAAGCAAGTAGCCTCTCTTTTCAGCAAAAAATGTGCAGTACTTACAAGTCCACTGCATTAGGGAGCACTGCTCTGGTTGACCTGAAAAGACATGATAATTTCAGCATTAAGCACTTATTTTTAAAAAAAAGTTTAATTTTTTTCCTTAATAGTCACAAATTAAAATGTACAATTAATTGTTTTAAACACAAATTAAAATCTGCAATGAATCATTTTAACATTGACAAACTAAAATGTGCAATAAATTATTTTTAAATGAAATGAAAGATTTTTTTAAATAGTGAAATTGAAATATACAATGAATTTTTTAGTCACAAACCAAAAATGTGCTTTGAATTATTTTTTTAAACAGTCATAAATAAAGATGTACAATTAATTATTTTTTAACAGTCAAGTCGAAGTGTGCGATGAACAGTCACAAACTGCCATGTACAATGATTTATTTTAAGTCCAAAATTGGAATAAATTAACTTGATCCGTTTAACAATGGAATTGGTTTTATCATTATCCCACTGTAGTAACATTAATGTATTTCTGTTACCCAAACCCATGGAACTAATACAAATATTGAATTATTATTGTATTGTATGAAGCATTAGGTAAATACCTTTAATTGCTGAGAGCGGAGTAAGTGTGGACAGTTGACCATCTGCTTCAGCCTGAATGGAGGACAGTGAAAAAACACACAATTAAGGCAACAATTTCAAAATATAGACACATAAATCAACACACCAGGTTGTTATAATATCACTCTTGTTAACTGTATTCCTATATTGAGCTTTAAATTCAGTGGCAAAGGAGAAATCCTTTAGAAAATACAGAGATAAGGACCCCGACTCTCGTTACATTGTCAAAATAAATTAAATCTGTGTGGATCCTTAGGTGTAGTTCACATCAGTGGCGCCGGGATCGCTCGCGCTCTGCAGCGATCGTTTCGGCGTATGGTCTGTTTTGGGCGCGAGCCGCGAGCGATCGCGTCAATCTTGGCAGGAAGTCACACATGAAACAACGAGAGAATCCAGTCAATTTTCTAAATTAAATCAATTTTCAAAATAAAACACAGAGATTGACAAATACCATAGCCCTCTCCATGTGCGTTTGTTGCCTATTTGTGTTTATTTATCTAAACAGAACGCGACAGAGATGAAAACACACACACATCGACACACATATATACACAAAGGGTACCCACACACACACCGACACACCTTAGGTGTATATAGATGACCTATATACGTTCAGGGTACACATAGCCTACACCGACAGACACACACACACACACACCGACACAGGCTACACATACACAGCTGAGGGGCAGAGGCCTTGTCGACCAGCGCAGAGAAATGAGCATCTGGTGTGAACTGGAAGGCTGCGGCTAGCGCGCGATTTTTGAGGGCGAGCCGCTTTGCACGCTTCGGCGTCCGGTGTGAACCGGCTGAAACTAACTTCCCTGTGCGGGTCGGAACACCGTGGTCCCGGTACCGAAGCTCCGCCACACCCACAACAACGCCAAACGGCCGACCTTCTCTCCCACACTACATAAACTGTAGTCTACATTTGTTTAAAAAAATGGTAATGTTACTGTGCTAGTGGTGATATTTGAATTTGATTTTGTTTACTCCTCCCTGGCAAGCACACAGCACTACACTACAACAAGACAACGCGACGGTTTACAAAAGAGTAAAATATTTACTTACCAAATCAATGTGCTAAACACAAGTAGGCTAGGTTAAGGTGTTGAAGGGAGCTCCTGGTTGACCATGCGGTTGACGTGGACATGTGTAGGAAAGTTCTGGTTGCGCGGAGTAGATGAGGCAGGTCTGAGCATGTCCAATAAAACGCCCAAAGCACACTGGGTACAATAAATTATTCTTTCTAATTTGACTTAACTGGGATAAATCAAGTTAAGCATGTTTTCCAACCCCAAATTACTACTTACTTATTTAAAATTAGTGTTCATAACAGGTTGATGAAAACTGAGTTTGGTTCACTTATCATATTTAATTAATTTGTATGTTAGCATTTGCAGTGTAGTGATATTAATCCCGAGATACACAAGGTGTTCAGTGGAAAGTCTGAAGGGTAGATTACCAAGAAAGCCAGCGTCGAGACCATGAGAGAAGGGCATGAACAAACTTTTTCCCCAGTTAACACTAAAAGATCTAAGAACATCCCTGTCTTCCCTTTTTGATATAATAAACAGCTTTGGGCAGCTTTCTGGGTTTAGAGACAAGATTATATCATCTGCGTACAGACCAATGGTACAATGAGATGTGCCGCAACCAGAGGCTCGAGAGTCAGCGCAAAGAGCATTGGGGAGAGGCAGCAACCCTGCCTGGTTTCATGGTGCAGTGAGAAAGGGGGAGACCTGTCAAAACGGAGGATTTGGGGCAAGAATAGTAGCAAACATGTACTTCCATTCAATTTGATCAAATGCCTGTTGGGCATCCAGGGAGATAACTGCCAAGTAAGGCAATTTAGTAGAGTAAATTATATTCAATGAACGCTGGGTGGTTAGAAAAGGAAAATCTATTTGGAATAAACTCTTTTTTGCATAAATATGTTAATTAGCCTCACTTCTGGTCAAAACTACTAAATATTTAAATATTTTTAGAATTTTAAGATTTTAAATGCCAATTTTATAAGCACTGTCACCGACACCAACAAAATGAAACAGAAAACCAACCATGCACCCTCAATATGCATTTGGTTTTCTGAGTTTTGTTTTTTCAGGGAAAATGAAAACTAGTATTACTGAAGCATTTAGAATTTTTTTCATACTTGCTTTATGACCAGCATTTCATTCATAGGCCTATAGTGGGTAAATTGTGTCATGAGGTGGTCAACAATTAAAAATGACTAATTTGACCTCTTCCCTACAGACCAGAATGCATCTTTTTATACTGTAATGGCTGTGCGATCAAAACATGTGGTTATAATGGAAGTCAATGGGGAAATTTCATCCACCAACAGTATGAAAGGGAGAAAAAGTTCAAATGTGATGGTGCACAAAAAGTAATAATGCATCAAAGTCAATGTTGTACTTATCTTATGTACATCATGCATGATGCTGCACAAATAGTTGTGAAAGCATTAAAACTTACAATAACACACAACAATTTTCACTTTTATTTCATTTATTATTTTGCAGGAAAAGATTAAAAATAACGTAATAAAATCAGAATTAAACAGCTCTGACTCACTTAAAACTGGATTACAGCTAATTTCTGTTCTGCATCACATAAAAGACAAAATCATATAACAAAACAGAACAAACAAAAGATCCAGTACCACAGAAATTACTATGTACTTTGTTGAATCAATTCAAAGATTTCATGAGATGATCACAAAGTAACGATGGGTTCGTCCTTTGCCAGTGGTTATTTCTCTGTGTTTTTTGAATGTTTTTTTTTTATTCCAAAGGAATTATAAAATTGCTTGTCCTATATTATGTTTTTGGCATGCAGTGTTTTGTGTCACCATGTTTTTCACTTTAACACTCAGTGTGTATACTTGTGTTACAGGACTTTGCTGCTGGATGTAAAATACAGAGTGGCAAGTGCGTTGTCACTATTAAGGTAAGTATTGGTTCTTTCTTTGTCAGACCTGGCTATTGGCAATGTATGCTCAGGCCTGGAATGAAGTCATTTTTAGGAGAAGTCACTTTGGCCTATGATGAATTCGCATTTATTTGAGCTTTCTGGACAAACTGTATGGCACAAAAGTGCACAAACAATAGGTAATAATTACACTGTATGAAGAAAGGAAACAGAAACAGTTTTAGCTGATAATTAGCCAGATGAGCTCCTGTAAGTAATCAATACAAACACACATCATTAGACTGTAAACCATTATTCAAACCAATAAACAAATGCAGTCAATCAGACAACGTAAAAGCTCATTTTATATTTCACTATTATAAAAATATCGGGTTTTTATTGTGTTGTGTACTTTCAGTAGTGAGTGACAGATAAACACACACAAAGGGCAACCATTTATTGCATACTACAGTTAGAAACTGACAATAATTAGCTGATAATTAACCTGATCAGCCACAAAGTAATTGATACACAAATTATTAAACCATTAACCAACCAACATTATTAGACCAACTGTATGATTAGAATTGTATAGATTGCAGTGTCCATGGCCAATTCCATTCTATTTAAAGTCTGACCTTTGCTAATTCAAATTTTCTTTCTTTGTAAGACCTGTATACGGCAGTATACAAAAACATTTTTGGAAAATTGAATTGTACATTAACATTAACATCTTCAAATGGCTCTTAATAAACACAGTATTTTTTTCGGACAGTGTTTAACATTATAAATCAATAAATTCTACTACATTTTAGCAGCTTTCTGAGTGTTTTCTTAGTGTTAGACCAGTCGATTAGTCTAAATTCAATTTTGCCTTAATCGACAGGGAAATTAGTCACCAGGAACATCCCTAATGGTGACTAGGGATGTAACAATACATTCAACTCAAGATTCGATACAATTTCTGATACTGGCTTAATAATCCGATTTTTCTTTTAACATAATGAGATTGCAGACAAATTATGACTAAAAAATATTCTTGTAATTATTTGTCAGATAAAAAACACAACATTTCTGAGGTAGGGTGTAGCTGCAAAACACAAACTATGCGATGAATGTATATTTAATAGGGCTGTCAAAGTTAACACGTTAATGCTTTAATGTAAATTCCTTTTATTCATTCATTTTCTGTAACCGCTTAGTCCGTAAGGGTCGCGGGGCTGCTGGAGCCTATCCCAGCTCACATTGGGCGAGAGGCAGGGTACACCCTGGACAAGTCGCCAGTTCATCGCAGGGCTGACACATAGACAGACAACCACTCACACTCACATTCATACCTACGGGCAATTTTAGAGTCACCAATTAACCTAACGTGCATGTCTTTGGACTGTGGGAGGAAGCCGGAGAACCCGGAGAGAACCCACGCAGACACGGGGAGAACATGCAAACTCCACACAGAAAGGCCCTGCCCCTGCCGGGGAGCTGGGGGATCGAACTCAGGACCTTCTTGCTGTGAGGCGAAATTCCTTTTAACAAGACAATTTTTTTTTTAAACTTTATTTTTATTATTTTCTTTTAAACAAAAACAGAACTTAAAACAGACAAGGTCATCACAGGTGTAGAGAAATGCTAAACATACAGAATGAGGATTGAATGAACCTGCGTTACATTCATTCTCGAAAAAGTCCTTTATGTCCATGAGTGTTATTTGAGGTCCAAAAAGTTTTTATGATCCTTGGCTCCATTTAATGCTAGTCGTCAGTGTTTCCTTCAAAGTGAGATATCTCCCATTCTTTCTTAACTTAAAAGTCTACTCTGTTTGTGCAAAGGAAAAATACATTACATTGTTTCTCCAACCAAACACGTATAAAGAAATCACTACAGTTTCAAATAGGACAAATAGGACATTTTTTCCAGTATTTTTCACATTTCTTGGTAGCATGTCTCAGGGAAAAGGTCAATCGTTCCATAGTATAAATGGCATTAATTATTTCTATCCACTCAAGGATTGTAGGAGGTTCTATGCTCAACCATTTTCTGGTTATTGCTTTTTTTTACTACCTGCTAGTAGTATTTGTAACAGGTATCTGTCCTGTTTTTTCAGGACAGTTGATACATTTCCCAAATATATAACACTGAAATTAAAATCAAGCTCTGAGCTGATTATAGATCTGATCTCTGTCACCACATCTGTCCAGTAAGAAAAGATTTTAGGGCACTCCCAAAAAATGTGAAAATGACCAGCAGACATTTTACCACACATTCTCCAGCACCGACCTTGTTCGGGGTTGTGACTTTGTGATTTTTTAACCTTTGGAGTTATAGGTGTCCAGGTGTATTCCCTCCATAAATCTGAACTTGAAGTTGTAGACATTGTCCTACAAATATTTAACCAGTCATCTTCAGTCAGTGTTATGTTAGCTTCTTTCTCCCACCTTGATTTAACATACAGAGTGGAAAAACCCCTGTCCAGTTGTAAAGATGAGTAAGTCTTTGAGATCAATTTCCTATTAGAGTTATCTTTGTATGCATCAGTGAATATCTTAATCAATCTCAGTCCCTTCTCTCCAATAGTTTTAATATTTGTGTCAAAATAATGTCTCAGTTGAAGGTACCTGTTACAGTGATGATTATTGTGGGAATAAGAAGAAAGAAGAGATGACACAGGTGTACCCAAAAAAAATGTTCAATACGAGCTTGGGTTCTTCCACATCATACAGCATACAGAGTAAGAAGGAATGAACCAAGAACACTCCAACAGTTACAGCTTTTATAGGGTTGTCTGACTAGACATAACCGGTTTATTTTTGGACCATGCAAATATGCCAACAATGGACAGAGTCTTGTCCACCAGACTTTCTGGCACCCTGCCAGCCATATATCTGTCACCATACAAGTCATGTCGGAGTGTAAAACATACCACACCAGTCACAGAAATACATCCTGACAGTACTTAAAGAAATTGCATTTCTCTACGTTATATGTTTTTGAAAGACTGCATTTGTCCAGGGTTTCAATCTGTTGTCAAATTTAGGCGGTGTTGCCAGCGTAATATTCGTGCATTCCTCTCGAAGTTCAGGTCTTTAAATTCTTTATGCCAAATGTTTAAGGGGACTGCAGTCCATTTAGATAATTTGTCTAAATATTTCTTCTGAAGGGATTTTTCCCCAAGTACAGATTGAAGAGGTATGTTTGTTTGAGTTTGTTCTATGTCTTTCCATTTCGCATCATATGTAGGATCACACCAGCAAACCAGAAAACGTTAACTGTGCTGCTTTGTAATAATCTTCTAAGCAGAGTGAAGCCCTTCCTCTTCTGTCCTTGGGCAATTGTAATGTCTGAAATTGAATCCTAGGTCTTTGCTTTCCCCAAATGAAGGATGAAATCATTCAGCTCCACTCACTGAATTGCTTGGGAGGGACATCAACAGGCAATGACTGAAAAAGGTAGAGCAGCCTGGGTAATATATTTATCTTTATAACGTCTATTCGATTATACATGTTCATTGGTAATAATGACCAGCGATTTAAATCGGCCTTAATATCCGCTGTTATATGAGTATAGTTATGTTCATAGATGGCAGTTAGATCTCTAGGTATTTGTACTCCCAGGTATTTAATTATGTCACCCTTCCATTTAAAATGACATAATCTGTAAACTTTTTCTTGTGGTTCATAGTTAAAAGTAAGAGTTTGGGTTTTCTGTAAGTTCAATTTGTACCCGGAGTATGAACCAAATACTTTAAGAAGAGACAGTAATTTAGGCAAGCTTTCATTAGGGTTGGTAAGCGTCACAAGAATGTCATCTGCGTACAGACAGGTCTTGTGTTGTGTATCTCCAATCAATATGCCTGTTATGTCATTATCTTCTCTGATTCCCTGTGCTAGTGGCTCAATAAAGAGGGTGAAAAGTGTAGGGCTGAGGGGGCATCCCTGACGACATCCCCTCTCAAGAGACACTGTTTTAGATAAATTCCCGTTTATTTTAATTCTGGCTGTGGGAGAGCAATGAAGGTAAAGATTTCAGGCATCCAACTACCTGGCTGTTAAAACCAAATCGTCTAAGAACCAACCAGTTTGGTTTGTATCTATCAAATCCAGGATTATATTTTCCATTCGTTTTGTGAGTATTAATGCAAATAATCTGTAGTCCATATTTAAAACAGATATGGGTCTGTAAGAACTAGACTCTGTCCTATCTTTACCCGTGTTAGGAATGACTAAAATTACTGCTTGTGTCCAGGACGATGGAGTCTCCCCCCCTCGAAGAACATAATTAAAACATTCCTCAAGAACTGGTATTGTAATCTCTCTAAAGGTTTTATACCATTCCGATGGGTAGCCATCTGCACCTGGCATTTTATTCGTTTTTAATATTGATATAGCCTTGTTTATTTCTTCTTCTATTATCTCCTGAGTTATTATTTTATTCTGCCCTGTTCCTACAGATGGTGAGTCTAAAGACATTAGAAAATTTGATATGGCCGTTGACTCAGCTGCCTGAGGCTGAGCAAAATAATATAATTTTGTGTAGTATTTTTCAAAGGAAATTTGTATGTCATCCAGTGTATGATACATCTTATTGGTTTGCGGGTCTCACTTTATGTATAAATCTCTCGGCCTGCTGTTTGCGTATTCTCCAAGCAAGTAGTTTTTTTTTATTTAGAACCATTCTCATAAAAAATGTGTTTAATTAATTTAGCTCTCTTCTCTATTTGATTTTCATATACTTTGTTTAAAGTCTGTTTTATATCCTGAATCTGGTTTAGAACATCAATGTCATTATATTCCATATGTTTATTCTCCAAAGACTTCAAGTTTTCAGTCAAATCCTTGTTTCTCTTTTTCCTTCTTCTTCTGAGCTGACCACATGATAAGTTTACCTCTAATAACAGATTTTGCAGCGTCCCACAGTGTACTGGGAGACACTGTGCCATTATCATTATGTGTAGTGTATTCTTGAAATTCTCCCTTTATGTATTTCTGACATTGAGGATCATTCAAAAGATTAGTGTTAAATCTCCACAATGTGTCTTTGGGCTTGCTGTCAAAATGCAGTGTTAAATATACCCCTGCATGATCAGAGATATCCCTTACCCCAATGTTACATTTGGTAATCCTGTGGTGATCTGAATTAAACATAAAAAATAATCAATTCTTGAATATACAGAATGAGCATGAGAAAAAAAAAGTAAAGCATCTATCAAGTGGGTGTAGCTCCCTCCACACATGTACCATACCGTCTTATTATTTTTTTGTTTTGTTTTGTTTGAGGAGTCCATAGAGGGATAAAGTTGGATATTCCAGTCTCCCCCACATACCAACACACCTGACACTTTCGTAGATATAAGATTAAAAACTTTTTTTGATCTGCTGTTTATTATTTCCTGGTGGTCTATAAACATTCAATAATGTCACTTGTTTGTGGTCAATTAAACCTTTGACCATTAAGTAGTGCCCTTCTTTATCGTTGATCTGTGAGGAGAGCTGGAAGTTTACCTTGTTTGAAATTAGTATCGCTACAGTGCAGTGCGCCATAGAAGCTTCAATTGACTTAACTATTGAAGTTTCTAGTGCATTTTGGCCTTAATGTTAAATTGAGCAGGTCAGTGCTCATCTGTGCCTGATGGACTTTGTCATGTAATTATTTGAGCATGTATTTTTATGCCAAATGCAGTGCCTCTGAGGGTTTCTGGGCATATTTGTCATTTAGGTTAATGTATTTGATTTAATAAAGTTACATTTGAATTACACTTTAAACACTTGAAAAATATCCCTTTAACCCTTGAGGCAGCCTTAAAAAAAAAATATATACTTTTTTCCCAAAGGCCAAAACACATTGCAGGGTTAAGAAAAATGCAGTGAAGTGACAAACATTTCATGGAGGAGCCGAGCATCGGTCTGTTTCAGACAGATATTTTAATCTGATTTAATCTGATGCTGTGGATGTGGGCCCTCAATTCTGCAGTGTCTCTTGACTGGTCCTGCCATATGATAGCCAGAATACTTTTGACTGCGGTCTGGTGTTTGCTGAGTGTCCTGTATCTCAATGCAGTTGTCTGGATGCGGGCCCTCAATTCCAGTGGTGGACAAAGTACTCAACCCCAGTACTTGAGTCAAAGTATAGATACTCCTGGTCAAATATTACTCAACTACAAGTGAAAATTGCTCAGTCAAAATTTTACTTGAGTTAAAGTACTAGAGTACTTGGTTTTAAAAATACTTAAGTATTCAGAAGTACACGTTTATAAAAATACTTAAGTATTTAAAAGTACAAATTACAAAGTACATTTTCTAATATCAATACATGCTGTATTGTTTTCATGATGCATTTACAGAAGCTTGTAACTCTCTGAAACCATCTAATGATGCACTGACCTGCTTGTAGAACCACTCTGCTGCACAAAGCCTATAGAAACACCTATAAACACTTCAGCATAGAAATACAATCAAAACCAAAAAGGACAGCTGTTGTCATGTTCTGATGTAACTGTATTAAAATCACCACATAAAATTAGATTGAAGCTAACTGTAAGGAGTTCTCCAAGTCTCTTAAATAACTGAGATTTCTTTCTGTCTTCAGAGGCAGTATATATACATGAATTATGTGGTATTTTTCACCCCGATTAAAACAATCCAACTTTAAAAGCTACCTGGAACAATTAATAATTATAATAACATCTTGAGATTTCATTTTGTCTTTCTCCTGCTGTCACCATTACTGCTTTTTGTTTGAATGACAGAGGGACAACTTGCTTGTTCTGGGTTATGGGTCCTGGATGATGTATTTCCACTTTTACATCAATCCAGAGGAGCTACTGTGATTGGTTTTCTTTTGTGAGGAGAGCACAGCATCTGACCAACTGCATTTTAGAAAAGAAAAACACCAACAGCTGACTTCAAAGCTCAGTCGAAAAGTAACAACAACCTTCCTAGAAATGTAGTGGAGTCAAAAGTACAATATTTGTTTTTGAAATGTAGTGGAATGAAAGTAATACGTTTCCAAAAAAACAAATACTCAAGTAAAGTACAGATACTCAAAAATGTACTTAAGTACAGTACTCAAGTAAATGTACTTTGTTACTGTCCACCACTGTTTAGGTGTAAATCTGGAACAAATAAGTAATGCAAGTTTAATATTTAAGAAATTGAGTGACTCGAACTTAAACTAACATCATTTAAACAATTTTTGATTTAAGAGCTAAGTTGATTCCAAGTTTTAGAAAACTAAATCTGGTAAATTCCCTAAGGATTCTCTAGGAGAGAGGAGGCACCATGGTAGGTTTGTGAGGCTCGTGCAAACTGCTTCTTGTAACCGGCACCAAAAGTAAAAGACTGTGCGCCTTAGGGAGCCTTCAACGAGCTTCATGGTCAGGCCAATGGGTAGAATAAGAGGGCCCACCTTCATCCCTCTCCCCTTTCCCATAGCTTTAATGCCTTGGGGTTCATACGTTGTCTCAAGCCAGAAACGAGGCCAGTGAACAGAGGTCAAGTTGTGCAGGGGACCCACGGTGGCAACCGGACAAAGGACGGAGCCATAGCCGTAATTTTTCTGGGGGCTAAGACCCGCTAGTACAGTCCACTGATCCATGAGTGCTGCAGGCAGCAGATTAATGAACATGCTGTCGCCTGCAGGAAAGTCTCAGTTTGTGGGTCTTGATGACACAAGATGAAAATCGCCAAAACTGCCCAATCAAGGGATACACCAGTGTATCCTCAGTCTGAGCTCCTCCCAGTAAATTGCACTGCTCTCTGTTCAGCGTAAATGAAAAGAAACTAAACTTAATTGATATGGTTTTTTTTTTTGTTGTTGCTTTTTCTGCATTTTACTGTGACACACCTAGTTTTCATACTGAAAATTATTCAGCTCTTGCAGTGAGCAAGGTGAACGAAAATTTAGAGTTACATGTGTTGAAAATATCTGTTTGCTTAATCAATTTTAATTTTCACTGTAATCAAAGAGTACATCTAACACTTATTCCAAAATTTTAAGCACTGATAACCCTGAACTTTTGAGTTTATTGGCTCAAAAAAAAGTTAGCTTTACTCTAGTACTTGCCTAACTTACTCAGGTTTACAGTGAATAAATATTAAATAATAACAACAACAACAACAACAACAACAACAATAATAATAATAAATAATAAATAATAAACAACCAGCCAAAAAGCTGGTATTTCTTTTTCCTTTTTTTTGTAATTTTTTTTCATAGCACCTGTTCATAGAAGCACCAAAGAAAAGACATTTGAGGAAAGTATCTTTATCCCTGAATTGCACCTCAGTGGCGAACCGTGACAATTAGAGCTGGGACTTCAGTTCAGCCAAAACTTTGCCAGACACCAAAAATGCAGCAAAATGGAAAAGGATTTTGCTGGAATAAGGGGGAGGCCGCAGTTAGCTCATGACATGTTTGTACTATATACAAACCATGCCATACGTGTCATATACGTGCCATATATAAACTCCACTTGAGGGCAGCAAACACCGCACAATAATAGCTGAACAAGAGTTTTCTGTACTAAAACTTTACTGCAGTTACTGTTACTGTTACTATTGTTTGGGTAAGTTATAATTAAGTTTGTGTTTAATATTAAGAGCTGTACTAATGGATAAGGATCATGAGTCTCCAGTTTTATTTTTTCTGTCTACTAACACAGCTCTGTCTGCTGTCCTGTGCTGTGCTGTTAGGAGAAACTTTAATGAAGAAAATTCAAGTGTCTGAAAATTCTTTTCTAACAGACACCGGGATGAGCGCAATTTCAGTCCCGGACATGCAGATCCTCCACTACACCACGAAAGTCTGCCTTAAACAAGTCAGTACTATCAAGTCAGCCACCGAGCAACAGCGTTGGTCTCGATGGCTTAGTCACCAGCAAGATATCACTGACCTTCAAGAAGGCCTAAGGGAGGGGTCGGCAACCCATGGCTCTGGAGCTGCAAGCGGCTCTTCAGCCTCCTTGTAGTGGCTCCCTCTGGCTTTGACAGAAAAAAAAGAAAAGAAAGAAAATGAATAACAGTTATTTCTTAATTTAACTTTGATTTATTTCATTTTTATTTATTTTGTTGCACAGTTATCTTGGAGTTTGAGGTGATACTAATTTTAAAAAGTTTTAATAATCTGTCAACTAAAATATGCATCACATCCACGTCTATCCACGCCTTTACCTGCAGGGGGCTTCTTGAGTGTGCGATCCCCGCCCTCGGTAAGCCAACCATGAATAAATCCAAAAAAAGAAAAGTCTCAGAGGAAAATAGAGAGTTTAATTCTGCGTGGACATATTCCTTTGCCTTAACTGCCAGCGATGCTGGCTTACCTGTGTGCTTGATATGTGGCGAGAAATTAGCAAACCAAAAAAAATGTAACGTTGAAAGACATTTTCAGAGCAAGCATTTGCTGAAAAGTACAAAACAGGAAATTGTTCAGAAAATTAAAGAAGTGCCTCTCTCTGCAAAGACCGTCAAGGACAGGGCCATTAAAATGGCATCAAACATCACCAGTAAGCAAATTAATGACATCAATTCAGCTCAAGCATATTCAATTGCCTGTGATGAGTCAAGTGATGTAACAGCACTGTTATGCAGATGTGTAAACTCTGATGGGTTGCAGGAAGAACTGATTGAACTTATAACGCTAAAAGGCCAAACATGGGGGGAGGACATTTGTGAGGCTGTTGTGAGTTGCCTAAAAGCCAAAGGAAAAAAAAACCACTCACCTGGTGTCAGTGGCAACTGACAGTAGTATGAGAGGAGCACAGAAGGTCTTTGTGAATTTACTTCAGAAGTCACTGGATCGAAAGCTGCTGACGTTTCACTGCATCTTGCACCCAGAAGCACTGTGTGCTCAAACAGCATTTGGGGAAAGATTCAGCGAGTTCAGAAAGGGAAAAAAACACTCTGTCCTTCCCTGTCACACCCCTGGACATGGACCCATCCCTGCTGAACATTTCTGCATTCGCAAGAGTAATTCAGCCCGATCTTGAAATTGAACTGGCCGACATAGCGGATAAAGACTTATGGGTGTCCAAGTTCAAAAGCCTGACAGCGGATCTTGAAAAAGTCATCTGTCAGAAGGCCGTTCTCGCTAAAGAGCACTAATGGAGTGATATTGAAACCCCCCCCAAACCCGACAAACTTGTTTTTGAAACATGAAATGCCATTCCTGACACTTATATGAACATGAAAAACCATTTGAAGTCCTGTCCATCTTTGGCTCAACATACTTATGTGAGCATGAAGCATGAACTTCATAAATTCCAAATATCGCTCCCGCCTCACAGATGAAAATCAAGTCACATTAAATAGGTGAGAACACTAGCATTTAATAGGTTATTGCTTTTCAGAAAAACATTTATTTTAGACCCGGAGCTGATGTAGTTTTGTTTGTATGTTCAGGTGCTTTGGTGCTGATTGCTATACGTGGCTGAGGAAAACAAAAACAGAAAACTATGACAGCACACTGAAATGGACTTCACTATGTTTTATTTATATTAAAGTGGGCTAGTTTTTATTTTATTAATTTTACACAAATAGGCACGCATAGTTCAGTGTTTAATTCATTTCAAAGTAGGCCTACACATGCACACTAAACTTCTGTTTGGGGTTTTCCTTCATTATAACAGGTAAAAATAGAAAAAGAATAAAATTTATAAAATTTTATAAGCTGTGTGTATATATATATATAATCACTCTTTAAAAAACTGCCGCTTACATAACAATTTCTCGTTTGTTAAAAGTGCAGTAATCCATATTAGTGAATTATTACAAAGTAAAAAATTATCACCACTTAATTAATCAACACTTTTTAACCTTCTTTTAACTGATTGTTCTGATTTTCTAGATGGCAAACTCAGATCTCACCCTCAGTGTCATCAACCCAGGTTCTAGCAACAGCAGGCAGCTATTCAGTTTTCAGTGAAAAGGCTGTGATAAATTCACTGTACACTTCCTACCTAGCACCAAACAGCAGAAATTTGGTGCAGACCAAAACACAAATAAAGTGAATACAAAGTGATATTTGTCAGGTGGACCCCACCACCACCACCACCTGTCAGGACAAGCGGTTGTGGATGGATGGAATACTTTTTCTGAATCTAACTACTTCAAATTGGTATTTCTAAAGTGTTATATCATGACAGAATTTAAGTACAGGCCCTCACACTAAGAGCTGAAATGATTTGGTTAATCATATATGAAATGTCAGACATTTGTGAAAATACTCCTTCGATTATATTTCTTTATATTTGTGTATATATGCTGTATGTGTGTGTAGCCCTGTGTTGTTCAATCATAAAAAATGGCATTGATACTTTTTAAATATTTTGTTGATCTTATTTTATCACACTGAAAATAATTAAAATGCTATTACTGGTGTTACGGTTCTCAATTCCTTTTGTCAGACAGTTACTTGATGTTGGGCAGTTGCCTATTTACGTCACAGGGTGGTACTGTTGCGCTGCCTGTTCTGCAGTTGATCTGGTGATTCGCTCTGTTTATCCCTTCCAGGGCACCGTAGTGTTGGGATTTGCTCCATGTAGGACGCCATGTTTTTCAAAGTTTATTTTCGCTTGCTCCGCAAGGTAAGCATTGGATCAGTATCCTACATTATGTCTAAACGTTAGCACTAATACCACCCATCCTGTTCATTGGTTCATGTGTACATGTTGGGTGAAAGTCCGCCATGTGTTTCAGTGATAATTGGCCGTGTTTTTAACAGTTTGTGAGTGAGTTTGTGACACAGTGAGGTGTGGCTATGAACGTGGCTAGCATGCTGTATATGAGTAGACAATTGACTGTAATCTAGACAGGATGGAGCATTCATTTTTTGTGTCTACCTAGTTAATAATTTGAGAATGTAATGTTATGTTGATCATTTGTTCTTTTCAGAATGCTGTATGTAATTAAATTAGACTGATATTTATTTTCATGTGACGTATAATTTTTTCTATTTTTTGCTGGGTAAGAAATTGTAAAATAAAACCACTTGATGATATGGTAAAGACTGGCTTTGTAGACAGGGGATACATATTTTGGCAGACTGAAAATACAGCCTGACAGAATGTGTGTCCCCACATAATGGGGGATACATATTTTGACAGACTGACTGAACAAGTCTTTATAATGAAAACATGTCCTTAACGAAGAAAGGAAAACATATTATTGCATTCGTGCAATAAACCTTGACAACAAGCACTGAAGAATAAAAACATTTATTTTGATACATGAGCCATGTAAAACTTTTTAAAGTCTCCTTGAGAGAACAGCAGTAATCACACGACAAATTATATAATCCACATATTGCTATATTTCATTATTTCATTGAGCATAGTAACGTCCATCTGTACTCTACTGTTCACCTTTACTGTTTACAGTTCAAATTAAACAGCCCTGATTCATTTAAAACTGGTTTACAGCTAAATCCTGTTCTGTATCACATAAAAGACAGAAGCACGTGACAAAACAGAACAAACAGAAGATACAGTAACACACAAATTACTACGTACTTAGCTGTATCAATTCAAAGATTTCATGAGATGATCACAAAGTAACGATGGGCTTGTCCTTTGCCACAACTTGTTGCATTCATGCCAAATTTGCCAGTGAGACTAAACTATCAGGTTATTTCTGTGTTTTTGGAATGTTTCTTTTTTTTCATCCCAGAGGAATTATACATTTGCTTGTCCTATATTATGTTTTTGCCACGCAATGTTTTGTGTCACCGTGTTTTTCACTTTAACACTTTGTGTGCATACTTATGTTCCAGGAGTTTGCTGCTGCGTGTAAAATACAGAGTGGCAAGTGTGTTATCACCATTAAGGTAAGCTGCTTCCATGTGATGTAGCTTAAGTATGAGTATAAAAATATTGGTTCTTTCTTTGTCAGAACAGGCTATTGGCAACATATACTCAGGCCTAGAATGAGGTCATTTTTAGGAGAAGTCACTTTGGCCTATGATGAATTCAAATTTATTGGGGCTTTCTGGCCACATTGTAGGGCACAAAAGTGCACAAACAGTAGGTGGTAATTACACTGTATATAGATGAAACAGTTTTAGCTGATAATTAGCTAGATGAGCTACTGTAAATAACCAACACAAACACCCATTATTAGACTGTAAACCATTAATCAAACCAATGAATAAATGCAGTCAATCAGACAATTTAAAAGCTAATTTTATGTTTCACTAGTATAAAAGTATCAGTTCTTTTTGTTGTGTTGTGTACCTTCAGTAGTGAGTGACAGGTAAACACACACAAAGGGCAACCATTTATTGCATACTGCAGTTAGAAACTGACAATAATTAGCTGATAATTAACCTGATCAGCCACAAAGTAATTGATACACAAATTATTAAACCATTAACCAACCAACATGATTAGACCAACTGTATGATTAGAATTGTGTCGATTGCAGTGTCCATGGCCAATTCCACTCTATTTAAAGTCTGACCTTTGCAACATCTCAGTGAAAGCCATGTATCTCTCCTCTGAATATCTGGAGCGGTACTCACAAACATTCTAAAAAATGAAAAAAAAGGAGGAGGGACAGAAATTTTTATCTTGGTGAGGAGGTGTGGTTGACGCTGTTGCTGGGTATGACTTATTCTTTTAAAAGTTGTGATTGGTTGATCCAAAAAAATAGGACAGATAGAATTTAGTCTCTATTAGGGCTGAACAATTAATAATAATTGTAAAAAATGTAAAAAATATCCTTTCCTCCAATATTACAAATCCTATTGCAATAGCAAAATCAATCAAAATAATTGCAACTAGATATTTCTTAAAATTTGTTCAGCCCTAGCCCCTATTAAGACATGGTGTAATTATGAACACTATTTAACCCTCAATAACACCCATGGACATTTTTGTCCTTTTGGATTATAATTTTTCCATCATTTTGGCTGTGTTAAAGCATATTGCATACACTTTGGTCATGTTGTGTATTTTTGTGTTAATTTAGACACTTAAACTTCATATGCTATGATATCTCTAAAATAAACTGTGTAATGAAAATGCTCCCCAATTTACATCCAGAAGATATTTTTGTCCCCTTGACTAGTGGCAAAACTGCGATTTTTGATCCCATTGCCATTGGAGCATAAAAGCATGTTTGGGGTTTTTTTTGGCTCTCATCCTGCAGTCTTCAAAGTTGTTTTTGTATGTCTGCTGTAAACTATACTTGATGTGAATGTGGACTTAGAGAAATTAAATGTGAGCTTTGAGCTTTACTTGTAGTAAAGTTCAAAGTCCCTCAATAATCCACAGTCAAACATTCACTCATTCATCTCATTCATGTAAACAGACAGCTGCATGAAGGACACAGGTGCAAGAAAAACAGAAAAACACAAAGTCTGAGAGTCCATGAGTTTACACACACACAAAGTCTCTCTCTCTCTCTCTCTCTCTGTCTCTCTCTCTCTCTCTCTCTCTCTCTCTCTCTCTGTCTCTCTGACTCTCTCTGTGTATGTAGCTGTTATCAGCGGTCAGTTTGTCTGCTGCGCACATGACGTGACCATCGTGCAGAACTTGTGTGTGACAATGACGGGCACAGAATCAGATATGTGACGCTGACCGGCCGGTCACCGGTCAGGGCAGGTCATGCTGAAAACCGGCCGGTTCTGGTCGATTGGTGCATCCCTAATATGTGCTGTACTTATTAAGGAATGCACAAGGGTTAAGATAATATCTTTTGAATAAATTGTAAGCCATACTGTAAAAGTAGCTTACAAAATATAGCAGTAGCTATTAGGGATGGGCATCAAGACCTGGTTTTACTTTAGAACCAGTTCCAAAATTACGATTACTCCAGAATCATTAAGAATTGAGATTTCCAATTCCACTATTGATTCCCATGTGCAAATTTAATGCGTCTGAAGTCACAGACTCAAACTTTTCCCGACTTGGTTTTTGTTTTCTCTGCACCTGGGTCCTTGATACACATGTATGCATTACACGGAGTGCACGTGTGATTGATGTTATCGAGTGGCTTTGAACTTACCTACATCAGCATTAAGCTCACATTGTATTTCTGTGGTTCACATCCACATGAAGCAGAGTGAATGCAAACATGCAATGAGGACCACTAACTCATATAGTTTTACCCCTACAAAGATGCACACATGTACACACACTCACGCACACACACCACATAGCGGGTGAGGGAGGTACCCATCACCTGTTCAGGCCCAGATTCTTTAACTTGCTGATGAGCCTGAAGGGCCCTATGGTGTTACACCCTGAACTGTAGTCCACAAACAGCACTCTCACATATGTAATATGATAATTTTCTTTTTTTTCAATAACAGGACAAGCTGTGGCATGTAGCAAGAACAAAGCACAGAAGAGGGGGCTATGCACCAGGGGCTATGCAGCAAGGACTTTAGTGTTGCATATGGGGCATGTGCACTACCAGGTAAGCAACTCGAGAGCCCCAAGATAAGGGATGGGCCTTGACACCCTGTTAACCCACTTAAGAACCAATTCCAAAAGTACAATTCCATCAATGGCTTTACACATATGTGTATTTTTGGCCCAAACCTACTGCTACATAGCCTTTCTCTACAATGTTGAACACAAATTGAAGCATTGCCATTACTTCTTAAGCGAATATAAAGAAATGGTAAAATAAAGCAGTGACCTAAAAGTATAAACAGCATCACAGGTGAGAAACTAAACTTGAATCCACAGTCATTCATTTAGAGGTTAGAAAGTATTGAGAGCCTAAGGTGATAGTTTACCCACAAATTAAATTTCTCCTGATATCTACTCATCCCTGTGCTGATGTGAGGATGGGTGAAGATCTCCAGTTCACAAAACACTGGAGCTTCAGTGGAAAACAGCGTTGCGGCCAATTGTAGTGAATGGTGACCAGTTTTAAGATGTAAAAAAGAACACAAAAAAACCCACAAAATGTCTCCATACTCTTTGTGTGGTGTAACCCAAGTGTCCGTAAGCTGAGACGTTAAAATTTGACCCAAAAAGACGCCATATTTTTAGACTAAATGTCAACTGTAACCTCTCAGACCGGAGTTGCTTGCACACGCCTGAAGTGGGTACACAAGCTCTTGCCCAAGCGGCGCAACACGAGATATACAAGGTCTTGCGATACTTTCACACCTGTGTTTACATGCTACCTGGAAGCAACTCAGACAGAGCGAGATCTTCTCAGAAATAGTGACTTGTTATGCGTACAGTTGACTTTGCAAACTTTCAACCAAGAAGAAAATGTTCGAGGACTGATATAGAAGAGGAACATCATTTCTTTGCTGCAGCTACACCACTTGGGCGAGAGCTTGTGTACCTGCTTCAGGCGTGTGCACACAGATCCGGTCTGAGAGGTTACAGATGACATTTAGGCTAAAAACATGGTGTAAATGGCATGAGTGAAATTTCATTTTTGGGTGAACTATCACTTTAACACACACACACTTCTTCAGACCACTGTCTCTGCTCTCCTGCACAGACAGGAGCTCAGTCTGACAACACACGCTAGCTTGAGGGCAAAGATGGGGGGTCAGAGATGCTGAGGTCGAGATATATTCCAAGCACAGTGTCTTGGACGAGGGTGATGCAGTGTGGCACGGTGTGTTTTAGCCTTTAGTGATAATGGCCATAGAATGGTCAGTAAATTTCATAGAATGTTGTCTCCATCTAGATATGGTGTAATTACGAGTGAGTATTAAAGGACAACTTTGGAAATTTTAAACCTTGGCCTTAATGGAGACAGCTCGTTTTGAAATTGTTTCCATTGTTGAGGGAGGCAGACTCAGCTGGCAGCTGCAAAATAAGTACAACAGTATACATTGGACAAATGTGTCCTGTTGCATTGAAAGTGCTTTTTTCACCACAGACCCGCTCAGATCGCCATTTTTATCTCTGTCAACAGCATGCGAAGCGTCTGTCTTACCCTTCACTTGCTCCGGGCTGTGTGTGACAAAATCTCACGGGATCTTTGCTTGTTACTGGAAAGAAACAGAGGAGCCATGACTTGTAAAAGTCAGTTGGTTGTCCCATAGTACAGGTGAGAGTTTACTAGGCCGATTGAAGTGTCATGGCTAAATATTTACCTGATTTGGAGAATGTAGATGAGACCTTTGATTTCAGTGGCTGCCAGTACTTATTTGAGCCCGAGTATACGGATGAGGAGTTTGAGTTCCTACAAACAAAGAGCGGATGAGGATAGAGAGAGAGGGGCAACGGGCAGACGAGGATGAAGCAGCTGCTGCATGTCTGTGAATCTGTGAAGACTGGTTGTGCTCCTTGAATGCTGTGACTCTATGCCCACAGAGGAAGAATGTCTGTGTTGTAACGAGTGGGACCTGTTGCCCAGTATTTATGGTCTTGATGTGTCCAGGGATGATAGAGAAATTACCCAACGCTGTGTAACCACTGTGGTGGGAAAATTATTCACCAAACTGGTCACTGTTGTTCCTCTTAGTTATTTCTGATGTTCTGTCAGGCACTAACTGGTTACTGGTCCTTGAACACACAGCTGTTTTCCCTTTGGAAGAACAACTTCTGATAACACAATCACATCCCGACTCTCCCGATAAGCAGTTCAGGTCCATCCTGACCCAACCTCCTTCATCTCCTAACCCTGTAAGACAGATTTACATTCTTGACTTGATTATCAGTTCCTTTTACACTTTGAGTGTGACTGTGTACTGATCCTTTGCAAAGCTCGATTAAAACACCACAAAGACAATCTTGGTCATGGGGTCTGTCTTAATTTTCAGATTTTCCACCACACCACCTTACAGGATTTCCGCCCCCTAACCAGCAGGGCAGTGCTGGATACCTTCTTTCATGTGCCCAAACTAAATTGGAGGAGGCAACCAAAACCACAGGGACCTAATGGTCAACTATCCATTGAGTAAGTATAAATAATATGTCTTCATGCATGTAATATCTGTACCTAGAATTGTTTGACAGATGCACCTTTTCTGTTGCATGCATTAGTTTGCCCTCAGACATTTCTAAATCATCTTAACCCTTTCCTTTCATCCAGCCAGGACAGACTTGCAGCCTATCATGTGGTGCTGGAGTGGGCTGTCAGAGGAGAACGTCTTGTTTGTGGTAACAGAAGAGTGCTGCCAAGCTGGATCATCACTGCTATCAGAAGCAAGTACCTGTCCCCCACTGGCACTTACAGCAGGTTCAAGGAGGCACATGTTCAGAACACATCTACCGATGAATGACTTTTCAATAATTGTACTCTTGACTGCACTGCTGAGCAGTCTACAAACTGTTCCAGTCTTTAGAGACACTAGCAGAGCCTGCATAAATCTTGCACACTGTAAGTATTTACAGTACAAAATCATCCACTCCAAATATGCAGGGGTGGACAGTAAGAAAGTACATTTACTTGAGTACTGTACTTTACTTGAGTATTTGTTTTTCTGGAAACAAATATTGTACTCTTGTATGATTGTACCACATTTCTAGAAAGGTTGTCATTACTTTGAAGTCAGCTGTTGTTGTTTCTTCTTTTCTAAAATGCGACTGGCCCCATGCTGTGTTCCTCACAGAAGGAAACCAAGTACAGTACCCACTCTTAACTGGGATTGATGCAAAAGCAGAAATGCGTCATCCAGGCACTCTGTAACAAGCCCTAGCAAGCACTCCCTCTTTCATTCCAACAAAACTCAGTAATGATGACGGCAGGAGAAAGACTAAATTAAATCTCAAGATGTTGTTAGAATTAGAAAAAGAGAAATAAGAGACAGGAATCGTCATTTAGAAGATGTACAGCAGGATGTACAGCATTGGTAATACAACCCCAATTAGTCCTGCCAGGGTATTAACAACTTTTGCCCAGAAATCTAGAATCCCTGGACATTTTCATACAACATGAATAAAGGAGCCAACAGTTCTTTGGGAACAGAAAGAACAGTATGGGTCAGGGGCTAGTCCTATTTGATGCCTAATTCTCGGTTTAAAGGGGAACTATTATGCTTTTCCTCTTTTTTGACCTATAAATGTTGTCACAATGTCGGATACTCGTGTTAAACGATTCCAAAGCGTCAAATAATGAGGTTCATGCATTTGGAAGTGAGCCCTGCAAGCTGTTTTGGATGGCTCTGCATGCTGTGTTTTACTGTCTTTTTTAACGGTGTAGTAACATTGATGTTAATGCGTGCCAGACTTACTTATATGGTCATACCCAGGCATATGCTCTAGGCCTGCCCGCTCCCCCGCTCTGCTTCGGAAGTTACATCGCTGTGCGCTGCTCTGCTGTCTACAACGATTTCACAGTGTTAGCACGTTGAGCAATGGCTCCCAGAAAATGTTTGTTCGGGTGTGAGGGAAAGTTACCTTAGCTTTCCTAAAGAGGCAAGCACCAGGCAGAAGTGGATAGAGTTGCTTTTTCCTGGCCAGCAAAAGAAAAATACCTCCGTGTTTGTCTGTCTACGGTACGTCACAGGGGACTGTTTTGTCAACATGGGCCAGTACGAAGCTGGATTAGCTGGTAGCCGGGCTCGGCAGCGCTCGCCAGCCCTTCGGAAGTCCTCGGGAGTGCGACCAATCACAGTGGAGTGGGCTCGGCGGGAGGCGTACATGGAGCAGGGCCGGGGGGGTGGAGTAAATTACACAGACCGTTTTTGCGGGACGTAGAAAATACAAGGAAGAGATGCAGCGAGAGGCACAGCGTCCTGAAGATCTACAAAGCTTTCTGTGTGGGCGATCGTGTGTAGCTGCTCTATAGGAGTCCAGAAATCAAATACAAAGGCCCGAAAATGAGTATAATAGGTCCCCTTTAAGGTATGCTCTACGACAAAATTTCAAATGTATATATACTGATGGTTTGGGTTTTAGGAGGCATCAGCAACGTTATTCCAAATTACAACCCATTTCAGTTCTTGTTCCACCTCAGCTATGTCTCTCCCCCAAGCCAAGCAAGTTTAATTTGTCATATATATAAGCCACTATTCATCTGGAGCACACTGTATCCAACTTAAAATAGGATGTTCTTGTAAGGCTGATTCCCACTGAACTTTATAGGCTTAACAAACTGACCCTAAAAGAGAATGTTTGTCAATATTGTAAGGAACTTAAGGATTGTGCTTGCCCCATTAATATCTTGTTGTAATACCTTTATCTTCCCAGGCTTTGTTAGTAAACGGTTTCCCCCTAGATAAAAGGTCACCATTATTCCATAGCGGGGATGATTTACACCAAACACTTTTAACTTTGAGGAATTTTTCTGCCGCTTTAAACACTTGTAGCATATGAGTTAAAATCGGATGTATTCTCTTCTTGGGCTGGCAGTAGTGATCTTGGGACACTGCAGACCCGATGGTCTGCAAGATGCAGTGTCTGGACAGGAATGTTAGCATCAATTTGTAGCACAATTAGCCACAACTTCAGCATCTTTTTTTTTTTTTAATCGATATAGTGAAACTCTCAACTGCACTCAGGGACAACCAACTCCACTCTGACCGGCTCTCAGTCATGGACCAATTTCAAAATGAGTTGTCCCCATCAATCATACACACACATACACATGGGGAAATTAGACCCAGGCTGAAAAATACTGAAGTTATCCTTTAAGAACTGAATACTTTGTAAGCCTAATTGTACTTCCTGTGTCCATGAATGCCATTTTGTGAGCCTGGCAGATGTGGGCATCCAGTGGAAATGAAATCAACTGTATCACCATGTAAGACTGTGAAAGCACTGTAATTGTGTGATCACTCTGCTGATGGAAAGTTGTAACAGACCAAAGTCTCCCTGTTATGATCACTTTAATTTCTGGCATCATAGTGTTATTGTTATTGTTGTTAAGGAAGATTTATCAGCCTTGTCTAGTTTTATTTTATCTTGTAAAGTACTTGGTAACATTAAAAAAGTGGTACATAAAAAAAAAGTTGATCATTATTATTGTTACATGAGCACGTCTCTCATGAGATCGACAAGAAACAAATGTTATCCCCGCACAGTCCAATCCATAGCGTTTTACTAACTCACTGTCACTCATCAGTTCTTTGTCATGTTCTCCTCTGCTTAAGAAACACTTAAGCCTCCTCCCTACTCTGACTGGAATCAAACCAGGGCCGCTGCAGTAAGGATGCAGTGTTTGCATACGTAACATGCGTAATTACAGTTGAGCTAATGAGGAATCCAAACATAGATTGACTTGAGATTCTTTTCAAATCTATTCTAGACATGCAAAATTTAAAATATATCTCCTAACAGTGAGATAAGCTGGTATAAAGCACTTCATTTTCCACTCAGGGGTTAGAAGCTAGTTTCCACATTACAGACATTAAAAATCATGTCTTATGTATTGAATAACATTACAGCTTGATTTTTTTTTGGCTTTAATAACAGGGCAGACTGAAGAATGTGATAGGAAAGGTGGCAGAGAGAGAACAGATGACATGCAGGGCAGACTGAAGAATGTCATAGGACAGGTGGCAGAGAGAGAACAGATGACATGCAGCACATGTCCAAGGGCTGGAATGAAACCATCTGCAGCAAGGAGTCCGCCTTTGCAAATAAGGCATGTGTTCTACCAGGTGAGCGACCAGATCTTGATCTTGAAGAGGGGTCTATGTATCATCCCTCCCAAACTGTATTTAACTTTGATAATTAGGATAAACAAATATACAATATATCATTATATATCGATATGTCAAACAAACAACCAACCAAACAAACAAAAAATAATAACAATGAAAAATCCACTTGCTTTTTTGGTCCATGTCCTCAAATCAGTTAAACCAAAAGCAGAAATGACTTTATTGTCACTTTAATTGTGTTATCTCTATTTTCTGATATGTTCAGGCATTGCTTATTCTGTTTCATTTCATTATAGCTAAAGGCACTGCTAAGATTAAACATATATCATTTGTTGAATTATGAATAAAACTATAGGCTAGATATTTATTTACATATTTTTTTTAAATTCATGAGTCTAAAAACTTTTCACCACTCCACTTGTGCCACAGACCCCTGTTTGAGAACCACTGCCCCAGAATATCTATACAAATTTAAAAAAAAATCCATTCCTCTAAAACTTTGTAGGTGGCAGGAAATGGTAGCTGTATCTGTCTGACCCTTGAATAAAGAATTCTTATTTTTTTTCCTTTTCATGGTTGGTATTCTGCAAAAAAGCCAGAGTTTGCAGTGTTTTTATACATTTCTGCCCAGCCTTTCTTTTATAGCACCACATCATAAGGTGTGTGATGTATGTAATTCCTTGAGCTCATTAAACATATACTCCCTCTTGTGGCATAAAGGGACAACAACTTCTGTCTTAAGATGTGCTGTGCCTCAGGTTATTTATGTATTTACTGGGTAAAAATTACAGATTTATTTTTTAACTTATTTTTAATTTATTCTAGTTAACTCAGCTACACTGTAAGAAAACAATCTGTAGAGTAATGAATGATGTCCTGGCAAAAAATTATCAGTACATATTTTGTTAGGTTTGTGGACATTTCTTTCAACCCTTAAATGGAAAATTCTGTAGATTTACAGTATATCCCCTGGGCCGTTCATGGACACTTCTGTTAATCCTTAAGTAGACATTTCTGTAAAATAAAAGCACATCCAGAGCAGCATTTGCTAAAAAAAATTCTTCAACGCTTCAAAGTTCTAATCAAATATCAAATCTGTACAGTTTTTATGGGCAGTTTCTTTGAAAGTGAAACGTAAATGGTGACTTACAACCACTTACATTTTCTGGTAAATACAATTGTATTTTCTTCCACGGTTTAGACCAACATCATGTTCTAATAATCTAAAATGAAAGACACCAGATTCGACCACCACAACAGAGTTCAAGGTCACTTGCTAGACTCTTCCATTCTGGTGGAACGATTGTCAGAGTCTCTCAGTCAGACTTGAACTTTGCTTCATGGGACTTATTCGTGTTGTTCTCTCATGACTAGATCCTTGCTTGTGTGTTGTATCAGCTCTCAGATGTACGTGACTTTAGATAAAAATGTCTGCTAAATTAAATTGTAAATTGTAAGTTGTGATGAAATAAATCTTTACACAGCGAATACAGCATCATGGTCCAATAAATCCACCACAATATAAAAATATTTTATGTCTACATCTGCTAGTGGGCCATCACAACGAGATGAGGAAAGATAATATATTAGTTCAGTCCAAGAGAATCTTGATATTGCCAACAAACTGCCAACTATTTTGATAGTCTGTTAATTGCTTTGAGTAATTTTTAAGAGAAAAAAAGTCAAAATTCTCTGATGCACTTTCTCAAATGTGAGAGTTGTTGTTGTGGTTTCTTTAACCCTTTATTACAGTTTACTAAATATCTTTGGGTTGTGGACAAAATAAAACATTTGACACCATAATTGTGCACTTCGGGAGACACTAAACAAAAACCTTTTTTTTTTCACCATTTTCTGGCATTTCACAGACAAAACAACTACTTGATTAATTGAGAAGATATAATCAGCATTAATCAACAATGGAAATAACTGTTAGTTGCAACCCTAGTTTTAAACTTTGAAACAAGTGGAAAATGGAAAGAAAAACAACCGTGCAAACATGAGACTGTTTACACCATCACTACAGAACCTTTCAGTGTTAGTGCCATTTTCTTGAACAGGACATGTAATGTTCTTTAGTTGGGCTATCTTATTCATTCAAGTGCTAAGTAATGGTTGTGGGACAAACTTAAATTGGCATGTTTCTGCAGCAATCCTTTCTTGTATCTTGCATTCATACATGACAACAATATTTCATGTAAAACTACAAAGAAAATGGTATAATCAGAGGTTGAGGGAAGAAGAAGAAGAAGAGGCAGAGCTCTATGCATGCTTGTGTGTGTGCTCCTGATACCTCTCTCGGTGTGAGCAAGGTACTGAGTACCGCCTTCTGTCTAACAGTCATGGAAGAATGTATTGCTGTTTCATCCCCTTATCACAGCTCTGTTGCATGTTTGGAAAAGGTATGTATAAAATATGGATTCAATTGAGACATCATCTTGGCCTACAAAAACTTTATACTGGGGCACCACTAGAAATATATATATGTTATTATTATTATTATTATACATACATACATACATACATACATACATACATACATATATATATATATATATATATATATATATACATACATACATACATACATACATACATACATACATACATACATACAGACATATATATACATACATACATACATACATATATATATATATATATATATATATATGTATATATATATATATATATATATATATATATATATATATATATATATATATGTGTGTGTGTATGTATGTATGTATGAATGTATGAGTGTATGAATGAATGAATGAATGAATGATAATATATATTTCTAGTGGAGCCCCAGTATAAAGTTTTTGTAGGCCAAGATGATGTCTAAATTGAATCCATATTTTAATACTGGAGGACACTATCATAGTATAACAGTCAGTATAACAAGAAATAGAAGAATACAAGGGTGAGTACAGGAAGGGTTTCAATGATACCGGGTGAAAAGAATTTGACTCCAAAATCAACCATGACGGAGGGCCCTCAATATCCCCATATTTGACCCAATAGTTCAAATTTCTTATGTTTGTTGCCTAATAATAGTACAGGAAGTTTGGTAACACCATTCCGCCCTGAGCTTTGGGCCTCTGTAAAACTTGTCGATGTAACCTTGGAGACTTCTTATTCCAAACAAAACAGAAAATTATGGAACTTTATGAAACTTTATGGAAAAATGAAAGAGGAAGAAATATCGGAATACATTGGAATAACTATAAAAAGTACGGGAAAACATTCATTTTAATTGCATTGATTCTGGCAGCTACAGAAAGATTTAGTAGGGAGCACCGCTCAAAATCCTGTTTAATTTGTGTGAGCAGCAAGAACTTATATATATGCAACATTCTATATACTGTCTATTTGTCTGAGCCAGGAAAATAGAACTCATAGCACATAAATTAAGCACATATGAAGACAAAGAGTTGTTGTCCGTTTATGACACGTTTATGAAATATACCCTTAAGTGTGCTCTTTCTATATTTTAAACCAAAATTGAAAAAAGGTCATTTTTACATCTAAAATACTTGAAAGATTACATTCTAATTAAATCTGAATCTGAATCTGAATGAATCTGAAATGATTTATATGAAAATTCTTACTACTAGTCCAACACGCATAAACCAGTATAAACCAGCATAAGCGAGTATTTTGTTTCGATATGATGTAAATATCTTTAATACATGTGTTTGTAATCTCCAAACATTAACTCTGTGTTTACCTTCATTGTTCAAAAAATAATACTTTGTCTCATATAATGTGTCCTGAAAACTGAAGAAACTCAGCCCTTTGCCTTTATATTTATCAAAGTTCATAGATTGCTTAGGATGGTTGGTTAGGATGTAATCTATAAAATTATTTTGGATTTAAAGATGAGCAATTTCACATTTTGGTTTATTATTTATAGGATATATTCCCTACTATGGTATGAAGGGGCAACACTCATGTCTTCATATATGCTATGCCTGAGTTCAATTCTCCTGGCTCTTATTTTGATAGAGCTTATTTAACTTCCGGGTCAACTGTCTGCCTTTCTGCTGTTTTCAAGTCAACAAGAAATAAAATTACACCAAAACTGATCCCTTTTTTTAGTATCATTATTTAGATTTTTACTCTTGCTTTTATGTCTGCTGGCAAAAAAAAAAAAAAGAAAATTAGCTCTCTTTACCCATTTTTGTTTTCTGGTTCAAAGCACTAACTTGAGGGTATACTCCCTCTTGTGGCAAAAACAGGCAATAACTCAGGGTTTCATCTGTACAATGTGTGAGTATACCTATGAATTGCTGGCTAAAAATTACACATTTATTTTTCAGAGAGGAAACTAGTGCCCAGTGACTGTTTAGCTATCTCTGTTACATCTGAACATAAAACAATAAGTCCCTGAGTAAATGGGACAACACAACCTTCAAATACTATTTCTGTATTTGCTTTTAACTAATATCTTGCCTTTAACTTATAATATTTGTGCCTTTAGTGATGCTTTGCCTAACTGACACAAGCCATATATATATTATATATATTGATATCTTGTTTATTTAATGTAATTTCACTGTAGTTGAAGGCAAACACAGAATTAATGTTTGAAGGTTGCAATGTCCTGTTTGCTAAAACATACATGTATTATTTTCCATTGTGATATGACTGACAGGAAGACTTGACACAGAAGTTAAAGTAACTTTATGAAAATAATATATATATATATATATATATATATATATATATATATATATATATATATATATATATATATATATATATATATATATATATATATCAATATAATAAATATTCATTGGATATTGGTTAAAGGCAAATACAAAATTAATATTTGAAGGTTGTAATGTCCTAAAGCAGTAGTTCCCCCAAAAATGAAAATTCACTGAGTGAAGATCTCCAGTTCACAAAACACTCCCGGGGTTTCTGTGGAAAACAGTGTTGCAGCCAAATCCAGTACAATTGAAGTGAACAGTGACCAATTTTAAAATGTTAAAAGAATACACACAAAACCCCCCACAAAATGTCTCATACTGCTCATGTGGTGTAATCCAAGTGTCCGTAAGTCGCGACATTAAAATTTGACCCAAAAAGACGCCATTTTACACCATGTTTTTAGCCTAAATGTCAAGTGTAGCCTCTCAGACTGTAGCTGTCATTGGACACCAGATTCCTCCTTGAAAAATAAATATGTAATTTTTAACCAGTAATTCATAGGTATACTCACACAATGTACAGATGAAACCCCAAATTGTTGCCTATTTCTGCCACAAGAGGTAGTATACCCTCAAGTTAGTGCTTTTAAGCCAACAAAGAAAAATTGGTAAAGGGAGCTAATTTTCTATTTTTACTGGCAGAAATAAAAACAAAAACAAATCCAAATAATTATTGTAAATTATACTGGTGTTATCTTATTTCTTACTTGTTGACTTGAAAACCGTTGAAAGGCAAACATCTGACCTGTAAGTTAAATTAGTTCTATCAAAATAAGAGCCAGGAGAATCGAGCTTATGAAGAGAAGAATGTTGCTCCTCAATACTACAGGAGGGAATATATGCTTCAAAGTGTGCCCTTTTTGGGTTTTAGCTTTAAACCTATGGAGCTATATTGGGGCCAAATGTTTTGAACTTGAAAAATAAAATTTGAAACCGTTTTGATCTTGAATTTTGAAAAATACATCAGTGTATTCAAAGTAAGTGTTCAAAAAGTTTTTTTCAGGTTTAATATAATTATGATTCACTCTGGTAATTATTTTGAATAAATTATTTTCATTTTTCACTTTCATATTTTTAGATATTTGAGATCCTATTTCTTTCAGTTACAAATTTTATCTTTTCAGATTCGAATATTATTTTTTATAGTTTCAAATCTTTTTTTCACTTTTGGATCTTTCTGTTTCAGTTTCAGATCTTTTCTTTTCAGTTTCAGAATTTGGTATGTACTCCTTACAGCAGTGGTTCCCAACCTTGGGTCAGGACCTCAAAATGGGTTTGACAGATACTTAAATAAATAATTGCTAAATTAAAATTAAGGAGGAACTGATGCTCTGTGTTACCTGTTGTCACAGTGACATGACGTCTCTGTGGGTCAGACTTGTGGCTCTGTGCTTTTTCACTCACAAAAACAAGCCCTCCCTCCTCCCTCTCCTGTGTCTCCTCTTCATTTGCTCATAACAGATGGTGCTGAAAACAGTGACAGAATTGACATTGTACCGCGTTGCATCACCAAACTTTCATAAGACTCAAGTGTAGAATAAGTTTGGGTTTTATAAGAAAGATGAGAAATGCTGCTGCAAATCATTTATGCAAAACGTGAAAGTAACCGTACATTAAAAAATAAAGCCAGTAGGACATAGTATTCATTGGATTTTAGTCAAAAGCAAATACAGAATTAATGTTTTAAGGTTGTAATATCCCGTTAACTCAAAAACGTATTGCTTTACTCCCTGAAAAATCAATCATTAATTTTCTACCAGTAATGCATAGGTATACTCAGACATTACACACGTGAAACCATGAGTTGTTGCCAAACCATGCCACAAGAGGGAGTATGCCTTTAAGTGAGTGCTTTTTTTTTTCTTTTTTTTTTGTGGTTTAAACCAAAAAAGAAAAATGGGTAAAGAGAGCAGTTTTTATTTTTTGCTGGCAGAAATAAAAACAAGACAGGTTTGTAAGTTTACATTCATGAATATGGAATTTACACAGTAGTAATATTAGATTAATAAAAAAAAAGCATCTTTTTCTCTATACTCAACACTTCCTAATATAATATTCCTCTCCTCAAGAGCAAAACCTCATCTTGTCTACTATATAGTCATACCAGAAAGATGTGTTTTGGACAAGACCAGAAAAGATGGCCTAGAGTACCATCACCTGACTTACACTTATCACAAGTAGAAGAGACAGAATGAATGACTTTAAACTGAATGAGTTGAAGTCTAACATTGATAGAACATGCTTTAATCCTGCCCAGCCCTTTTGCCCATAACTTGTTTGAAATGTCTACAACAGTGTCCTTAATCCATGCCTCTTTAATGTGGAGAGAGGAGGTTGCCGATGAGAAAAGACCTACAAATTGTGAAATTAAATGTTTGGAGGTAGGGGTTTTAGTTGTAAGCTCATAAAAAATGTGTTATTTGGGGATCGTATCAAAGTGAGGGAGTGACTGTCTGACAAAATTTCTAATTTGCAAATAGCGAAAGAAGTGACCAGGAGGCAGATTAAATTTCACCTGAAGTTACGCAAAAGAAGCAAGATGGTTGTTAATATAGAGATCCTTAATAGTGGACAGTCCCTTATCTGACCAGTGTGAAAAAACAACATCCATCTGGCCTGGCTTAAAAGGGGTTCTGACATATAGGAGCATAGATGGACAAATCTGGGAGGCTCAGCACACCTTTGATTTGTTTTAGGATCTTAAATGAGTTATGCAAAATAAAGTCATCCTTTAGCCATTTGATAAGTGGATTTGGCTTCGAAAATAAAAAGGCCATTAAAGAGGCTCCAGTGAGTAAGACTGCATTACAAGACTCAATCTCAGGCCATCTGAGACAGGTACTGCTCTCCTGTCTAGCAGCAGAATGATGAGAAAACCCATGATCTGGCATTGCAGGCCCAGTAATAATGTTGGAAGACAAGAAAGCCCTGGGCACCTTCGTTAGCCCAAATGAAGGGCATATTTTAAAGAACGAAGATGTAAGAAAAATCGGGACATGTTGAAAGAGAGAAATAAATTTGGGGAGTACTAGCATCTTAATAATATTAACGCATCCGATTAAAGAAAGAGAGAGAAATTTCCATTTATCTATCATAGTTTTAGTCCCCAAATCCAAAAAATAAGTTTAAAAAGAAATTTAGGGTTCCTACACTGTAAAATATAATAAGTTGACTTTACTTTAAAAAAATATGCAAACTTGCTGCCTCACAAAAAGTTATTTATGTTGACTTAGATGAATTACATTGGATTTACTTACTTATAATGACTGTGCAGTACTTAAATTAACCTAAATAAGTGGATTATAGTAACTTGTTTATTTTGAGTTTGCAGTACTCAAATTATTCTAAATAATTGGATTATAGTAACTTGCTTATTTTGAGTTTGCAGTACTCAAATTATCCTAAATAATTGGATTATAGTAACTTGCTTATTTTGAGTTTGCAGTACTCAAATTATTCTAAATAATTGGATTATAGTAACTTGCTTATTTTGAGTTTGCAGTACTCAAATTATCTTAAATAATATGATTAGAGTAACTTGTTTATTTTTAGTATGGAGTACTCAAATTAACTTGAATGAATTAGATTACAGTAACTTATTTATTGTGAGCTTCCAGTACTCAAGTGATAGCTTAATTCGCTTTAGTGTTGCTCATCCATCATATTCAGGTCAACTTAATGTAATCTAACTTTGTGAGAGCCACACTTGGCCACTGTACTCAGGTTCAACTCAAGGAGCCAGGGAAGGATTAGTGTAAAAAGTAAACACATGGGCCTGGTTTTGGTGTTGACGAGGCTAGTTCAGCTAGTTGGCTGAGGTCATAAAAATAAAGCGTTTAGCTTCTCAAAACAATATGCGTTCAAGAGTGAAACATTGGCATCACAAAACCATTGTCCAGGAAAAAGTCTGACCTCACAATCGCTTGGTACTATTTTCTCTGAGAGAGAGGGAGAGAGAGAGAGAGAGAGAGAGAGAGAGAGAGAGAGAGAGAGAGAGAGAGAGAGAGGTGGTCCAAGCTGAAGTTGGACCCACAACTGTCTCTCATGGCTACAGCTGTGGGTCCAACTTCAGCTTGGACCACTTCTCTGTCCTTCCTCTCTCTCTGCCCGTTCCAACTCCATCTGATGAAGTTCGGCATCTGTTTATTCAGGTTCATAAAGGTATCCCTGGCTCTGTGCTAAAAGTTTCTTGACCTAAAAGAATTACAACAGCACATGTTAATTTCATTAAAAAAAAAAACACATACACAATGAAGGGAGAACACTTAATGGATTAACTCAGTGGAATTAAAATTTATTTTAAAATGCTCAACAATGCATTTAACAGAAGACACTGGCTCTTGACAGGCTGAAGAGGGTTTTGTTAATGCTCAGTATAAAAGTGAACAATCGATAGTTTGATTACAAACCTACTTAACATTCTTTTATGAATTTTTATTCATCAAACTATTCAATCCAGGTGTGCCTTGCTGCAACAGCCAACAGATGTCAACATACGAGGCAGTATAATCGAAAACGACAACTTCTCAGCCGAACAAGTCAGTTTTGAGTCTCCACTACATTTTTTGAATAAACATTAGCTCAAACAATTGAACTACCTGGGAACATGTTCCAGTTTTAGACAAGAAAAATATCAAAGAAATAGCCTCTCAACAAAAATGCACAACATATAAAAAAAATTATGTTCCTGAAATAATTGCAAGAGAGAATATTATTATTAAGAACTAAACCCTTTCAGAGAATCTTTCTGAACTAATCATTTTTAGTTCTGTAGCTTAGGGTTATCTTGGGTGCCTATACTTTTTGAAGACCAAAGTAACAACCTGAAACATGACGAATGCACATTAACAACAAATATTTCCTGTTCTTCCTCTCTTCAAAATAAGAGTCCTGGATGTGTTGGCATTACTTGTACAAAAGCACATACATTTAAAAAGCACATACATTTATTTAAAAAAAGGTTAAAATTCTTGGTATGAGACACAGGAAACTATTGATATCACTAAAACAATAATATTGGTGCATTTTAAATTATTGGGATTATTATCTTGCAGGAGCTGTAAGTGAAGCGAGATGCCTGTGCAGTGTGGACATACTAATATTGCTGATATTTCCGTGTCTCCTATTGAGAATGAAATATAATCTTTTTGTTAAGTTGCTCACACCAAATGGGTTTGGGTAAATTTAAGTCAATTTTCTTTTATACAGGTAATGCTGGGACATCTGGGACTCTATTTTGAAGAGGGGAAAAAGTTTTTGCACTGTATCAACTTGCCTACCCCAGTAGTTTGTTTTTCAAACTAAGCAGTTTTGGAGGGAGTGTTTTGCTTCCCAATCCAAGCATGACTGCTTGAATGAATCTGAGTGTGTTCGCCATGCATTTTGGGTAATCTAAGTGAAGAGCATACATAAGTCCAAACATGAGGCAGACTGCCTGGGGAAAGTCTCTAACATTGTCCATGACAGTACTTCCCTCAAGTATGATGGCAGTGGAAATGGGCTGGAGGTGCACTGCATTTAGACCCTGCTGCTGAGCATCTTCGTTGACCACGGTCAGCACCCCAACTGTCACTGAGGCAAGTGCTTCTTCCCGCTGTGTCCTGCAAAAGAAGCACACACAACTACCTTTTGAATCTGGTCTTCTTTTGGGAAATTCTGTAGACTGGAAGTGTGAGATTGGGGAATTCACATCCTTTAATTAATTACATTATGTACTAATTTAGGGATTCTGATCATTTATGAGTGAGATTAGAATCCACCTGATTCTGATCAACTGAAAATAAGTGTATTTTAAATAGGGCTGTCAAACGATTAAAAATTTTAATCGAGTTAATTACAGCTTAAAAATTAATTAATCGTAATTAATCGCAATTCAAATTATCCCCAAAATATGTCATATTTTTCTGTAAATTATTGTTAGAATGGAAAGAAATGACACAAGGCGGATATATACTGTACAGCAACATACTGTATTTGTTCATTACAACCATAAATCCACACTGAATGGCATTAATATTGTTCAAGAACATTATTTATTTCTTAGACAGTATTCTTTTTTTCTCTTCAAAATCAACAAGACTTTTTCTTTCTTTCTTTCTTTCTTTCAGTAACAGGACAGTATTTTTCCCCCTCTTCAAACTAGCACAACAGGGCCACTCTTTTTTTTTCTAATTAAAAATTCAAAACCAGAACATCAGGCTAAATCTACCTGCTTTGAGCTTCACCATATAAATCAAATGTTTCTTCTGCTGTCTCTCTCTCTCTCTCTCTCTCTCTCTCTCTGTGTGTGTGTGTGTGTGTGTGTGTGTGTACATTTAAATGTGGCCCTCTTCTCTACTCATCCTCTAGCCCAGGGGTGTCAAACTCAATCACAGAAGGGGCCAAAGTTTAAAACACAGTCTAAGTCGCGGGCCAAACAGGATTAACATTTATTAAACTGTCTAAAACTGACTATGTTTAATTCAGAAATATGAATTTGAACAGCCAGACTGCAACAACTTTTTCCTCAATAAAATAAATAAGATTTAAAATATTTTTTTTTTCTTCAACAATAACAAAGGAAAACGAGAATATTTCAGCTCAGAATATTTCAACTCACATATCCAGGTGGGGGTTACATTTGAAAATGCTTGCTTTTTGTCTGCACACAAGATATCGCACACTTTAATCATGCAACCCCTCAATGGCACTGCATTTGGCATAAAAGTCTGCTCATATAATAATATTACAAACCCATCAGTCCATCAGGTACAGATGAACATATTGACCTGCTCAATTTAACATTAAGGCCAAAACACACTGAGAACTTCAACAGAAAAGTCAACTGTAGCTTCTATGGTGCACTGCAGGCTTCAGATTTAAAATGTAACACCACAGAACCAGCAGTATTTTAGGAAAAGGTTAAACTGCACACTGACAAGACAGAGTCTGTCCTCTTCATCATGACTTACAATAATGCAGCAATTAAGTATTTAAAAGTACACAAATCAGACTTGGAGTAAAAAAGAAAAAATCGCACACCACATAAGTGTACATTAATATTATGATTCATGATCATAAAAAGTTTTTTTTTATCTCTCTCCCTCTCCCTCTCTCTGCTGTGGGTCAGTCTTATTTTTATTTTTACCTGGTTTCAGGTGGAGCTGCAGCTCATCTCCCTCCTCATATACTTGTGTTTCTTTGCACTGAGTCAGTTGCCGAAACAGACAAACCTGTTTACATTGTCGTTTGACAGAAGCTCGCGTCTTCGTGACTGCGAGCTGATTAATTTCTCGAGTTGCGCGGCAGCTGACGCAGTGCATTGTGGGACTTGTAGTATGAGTGGTGGGAGTGCTATTTACCGACGGGCCATTCATAATAGACACGTGAAATTATCTCGCGGGCCGTATATAATTGAATCGCGGGCCAGATGTGGCCACATGTGCTCTAGCCAGTCGCTGCAAATTACTATCTGCTTATTTATTGTTCCATCTGTATTCTTTTTAAACTGAAATTCCCCATCCAGAGGGCCAACCTGCTCTTCCTCCATGTTTACATTCACCGCACGCATGCATCCGCTCTGCTCACTGCGCGTCACTGCACTTCTGAGTGGTATTATGGGATGTATGGGGCGGGTCATTCTGCGCATGCGTCAAATGCGTGAAAATTTTTAACGGCATTAATTCTAAACATTAATTATCGCCCGCTAACGCGATAATTTTGACAGCAGTAATTTTAAATATTTGACAACATTATCAAACGTATCAAATATGATTTGTCAGTAACTTGAGATCAATATGTTTCTTTCTTCTTTCAATATGTTACTTACAAAGCAAGTCTTGTAGACCTCACTGGAGTCATCACCAAGCACAATAGGAAGGCCTCTGAGGACAACAGAGCGAAGTGCCGTCACATCTGGCGACTAAAAATACAGAGAGAGAATAGATACAAGTTAAGAACTTCGTAGCAGTTTGAGGGGTGGGGTGGGGGGTATGTGTTGATATACTTTTCTATATTTTCTCTAATAGTTCATAGCCTCATAATAGAGACAGGGCTTTAAGTTTTATTAGTATAATTGGTAACATTTAAATACCTAATTTTACACATCCCAATTTCCCTGTAAACATTTTCTTTGTTTTTATACAAACTCAACATTTCATTTTCATTGAGCACTCACTTGAAATGTGCAAACTACCATACTGTTGGACTTTCTTGTTACGAAGAATGACAGACTGAGAGACACATAAAAACCTGTTGAAATTGAACAAAAACATGTTGAGATGAGTAGTCCACAACAACTGGTATAGGTGTTGTGAAAGGATTTTAAAAAACATGATTTAATTGTTGAAGTGATTTAGTTAGTGTATTTATGGGTACACATCACTGGTACGGTCACCAAGGGTACATCTGTCTCGCTTGCTCTCCACAGCAGCATGCAGCAACACAGCAGAGAGGAAGGCAGTGTGAATGGTATGTGAAACAGGCCTAAGGTGCATTGCCACCACCTGTTATTACTGGAGTGTAAATTACAAAATCCTTACCAGGCAGTTGATGTGCTGCATCAAGTCTGTCAGTTTTTGTCCTGTAGTTCCTTTTTTGGACTTGAAAAGCTCGATGAAGCGTGGGGTGTGTTGGTCTAGGGCTTCATAGAAGTCTCCTTCAAGGTTCCTACTGGCGACGCGATTAAACTCAGCAAAGACCTGAAAAAATGGAGAGTGGAAGGAGGGAGAGGGATAACAACATTAAACTGACTGTCATTCAATTAATTCTGTAGAAAATTAAAGAGCTTAACATATGAAACTATGGTGAATAATACATTACTACTTATATTATTAAACAAATAACAGTACACATACTGACATTGAAAACATTTTACTGATTTGTATATAGTACAAGAGTAATTTTTTGAGGATGATGTGTTTTAATATTCCACCTCACAGCATTGATATGTTCTGACTGACATTTAATCTGCTGGAAACTTAATGGGGGAAGGCAGGCCAAAACGAACAAGTAGCTTACCTGTCTCTCAGTGAAAAGTGCTGGCCAACGTGCAACCGTGCTCTGCACAGCAGGCTCCTGTGTCACTATCTCCCTTCTGCACAGTGGGAATGTTTGGTCCATCATTTGCGAGACTAGAGTGGCATTGGGTTTTTTTTTCTTCATTTCCTCGATGACAATCTTCCTGGCATTTTCAAGGCTTCTTTCATCATGTCCATCAGGTAAATTAGGCAATTAATTGGCTTCACCTCTTTTTGGTCGCTTGACATTCTTGCTGGATGATTCTCCATCTGGATTAAGTTTACTTCTTTTACCCCCATTTATCATTACATCATCACATCCTGCTTTTCGTAGCTTTGTACGATAGTTTGCCATCTTGAATTTTATGCTATTTTTCCAGCCATACCACCCTGGCTGGGGACCAGGTTCAGTGAGACTGGGGTGCTTACTTATCAGTGATTTTGCGACACTGCTGAAGTCGTCATCGTTCGGGTATGCCTTGAAACTGTACATTGTTTTGGCGAGCTTCTCAAGTATGTCATGTTTCATGTCTTGTGATGGAGTAATTGGGAGACGGTCTTTCATGAATGAAAGGTCTGCCTGTCTCAGCCTGTACTCTACATCCACTGAGAAATTGAACTGGAGTTTGAAGTCGTACTGCAGTGACAGCTTATCCCGCAGCTGTGTTTTTAGTTCTTCAGTGGAATCCGGTCTATCATTTAGGGTCAGCTTCCTTATATCATCTTCATCAACGACAACTCAGAGCATCAATCTTTGGTCCATCTCAATGTCACCTCCTGTGAAAAAATGAGATCATCTTGAGACATGCAACATCTCAGTGTTTAATCCACTTGGCATAATATGTACCATTTGAGTGTAACAAGCTGTTTGCCATGAACTCTGTAAAGTGACAGAGGAAACACATCATTCAAATCTGACAACTGGATGACTGAGAAGATGGGCAAATGGCTGCTGCAGAGGTCATACACTCTAAGATGCTCATCATACCATGAGGTCATCAGTCTGCAGACAAATGCTACATCTGTGTTTATAACAACAATCTTTGAGATTTGTCTGAACTCTGGGAGCCCTGCGCAAGATCCAACAGAAATGACCATGTCAGAACTGTACTTGATGCCATCAATGATGACAGAGGAAGCTACAAAGACTGTGTTCAGCTGGTTGTTTCTTTGATTGAGCCAGTTCTGCACATTTTCTGGAAATGAGGAAACCATCACAGACTTCACTTTGTGAATTTCAATAGATGGCTTAAAAAAAGTTGTGGCAGCTAGATGGAAGGCCATCATTTTCTGATGTCTGTTTGCTAAAGTCAGGGGAATGTTTTTAAAGTTGTGAGAGTGATGCACAACTTTCTTGAAGAACTTGTGTTTCCCCTCAAAACGCATTGTCCACACATCAGATAGAGGACCAAAGGTTTGAATGAGCTGAGGGTAATGCTCAACGTAGTGGTCCTTTGGTCGTAGCTTTTCACCCGGGAAAACCTTCTGAAACAAGTGTCTATGGTCAGAGATTTTGCTATCAAGAAAGCAAAAAGACTCTTCTGTAAAGCTTGTGGACATTGCCAATTCCACCACATCTTTTAAGGTCATTAAAACCTCCCAGGTTTCATCACCGTCTGGAATGTGTTGACCAATTAATAATGGTAGAAGTCGGAGAAGAGTCCAATTTTCGTGACCATTTCCTCCAATTGTTGACTTTGAGGAGAAGGTCTTTGGAATGAGTTGGGGTTGATTTGCTCTGTCTGCAAATGTGTATGGGAACTGTTTAATAGCATCATTCAGGGCCTCAAGGGAGATAGTTCCTTTCGATATCAGTGCCTTTAAGCACAGAGCCAACTCTACTGGAACAATACCCTCCATGTAGAATGTCTGGAGGGTAACCATCAACGACATGAAAATGTTGCAAGCTTTCAGTAAGTGGACAGCTTCCTTTCACACCCTCCCAAAGAGTGGGCAGCCAGATTGTCTGCTGCAACAAATAACACTGTGCTCTTAACAGTGGCTCCCAACTGTTCAACATATATGCCTTGTTGCTCAAGAAAAACAAGGTCCTGAATAAGAGGGTGAAGAATTTTGGCATAACCCTGGTCTTTGATGTCATTGGCCTTGCAAAGCAGAGCAAGCTGAATGGAATGAAGAGACGAGCGATATTTAGGGTGTAAATTGCCAAGTGTCCAGTAGATGGCAGTTTGTTTGTGCTTTTTTCTGGAGGTTCCCAAGGGGTTAGCCACCTCAAAATCATCAATATACAGTCGGAGAGCGATCCTGAATTCTTCCTCATTCAAGAAAGCACTGTCTTTGAAGCGGGCACCATCTCTGTAAGATTGGTATTTCTCTGACAAAGTTGCCTCATGTGACATGGTCTTTTCCAGAATTTCTCTATTGCTCAGTAATGTTTGCAGCATTTTTAGTATGGGGACATACACAACATTCTGCTTGTTTTCTAGGACAAATTCAACTGGCATAACCAAAGAGAATTCCCTTGAAATGTATGATTTTCGCCTGTTAGCAGTTGACAACGATCCCTCATCAGAAGTGAATTTGAGGAATACATTATTCTCAATGACCACTTGAGCTATCTCATTCACTAAAGCATTATCAACATTTGCACAATGCGTATTTAGAATTTTTCGAATAGAAGAATGTAGCAATGGCTGTGATAACAAATAAATTTGGTTGATCTGATCTATGACCTCTTGCAGGGCAGTTTCAGAGATGTTAAGAATTGATAACATTTTCAGGAAAAGAGCAGCTACATTGCGTTCCAACTGATTCTCTAAGTCCTCCACATCTTCATTTTGCTCAGCAACTTCACAGTCAATATCATCAACTTCAGGTTCACTCTCCTCTAGCTGAACACTCGTATTTTTTGGAAGTTCTTCAACTACATTTTTTGAAACAATTTCCTGTTTTAATGGTGTCTTGTTGTGCATCTGATGCTCTTTGCTTTTGTGTGCAGTAAAGGTAGAATAAACACTACTCTGAAAGTTACAGTCCTGATATGGGCAGGCAACCATTTGCCTCAGCTTAAGATGTCTTCGCAAATGGGTAAAGAAGTCTGCTTCTGTGCAAGGCTCCACAAAGTCGCACAACTGACAGTGAAATGCAGTTTCTCCACTTTTGCCTGCATCCTTTTGAGTGTGCCATGTTGAAAGGTGTACTTTGAGTGCATTAAAAGATTTAAATGTGCAGAGGCATTCCTTATGAAGGCATGGGAGTGGGGATGTCCGAGTGTGAAATCCATGTTTTAAGCGGTAATGCTTAAGCAAGTAGCCTCTCTTTTCAGCAAAAAATGTGCAGTACTTACAAGTCCACTGCATTAGGGAGCACTGCTCTGGTTGACCTGAAAAGACATGATAATTTCAGCATTAAGCACTTATTTTTAAAAAAAAGTTTCATTTTTTTCCTAAATAGTCACAAATTAAAATGTACAATTAATTGTTTTAAACACAAATTAAAAATCTGCAATGAATCATTTTAACATTGACAAACTAAAATGTGCAATAAATTATTTTTAAATGAAATGAAAGATTTTTTAAATAGTGAAATTGAAATATACAATGAATTTTTTGGTCACAAACCAAAAATGTGCTTTGAATTATTTTTTTAAACAGTCATAAATAAAGATGTACAATTAATTATTTTTTAACAGTCAAGTCGAAGTGTGCGATGAACAGTCACAAACTGCCATGTACAATGATTTATTTTAAACAGTCCAAAATTGGAATAAATTAACTTGATCCGTTTAACAATGGAATTGGTTTTATCATAATCCCACTGTAGTAACATTAATGTATTTCTGTTACCCAAACCCATGGAACTAATACAAATATTGAATGATTATTGTATTGTATGAAGCATTAGGTAAATACCTTTAATTGCTGAGAGCGGAGTAAGTGTGGACAGTTGACCATCTGCTTCAGCCTGAATGGAGGACAGTGAAAAAACACACAATTAAGGCAACAATTTCAAAATATAGACACATAAATCAACACACCAGGTTGTTATAATATCACTCTTGTTAACTGTATTCCTATATTGAGCTTTAAATTCAGTGGCAAAGGAGAAATCCTTTAGAAAATACAGAGATAAGGACCCCGACTCTCGTTACATTGTCAAAATAAATTAAATCTGTGTGGATCCTTAGGTGTAGTTCACATCAGTGGCGCCGGGATCGCTCGCGCTCTGCAGCGATCGTTTCGGCGTATGGTCTGTTTTGGCCGCGAGCCGCGAGCGATCGCGTCAATCTTGGCAGGAAGTCACACATGAAACAACGAGAGAATCCAGTCAATTTTCTAAATTAAATCAATTTTCAAAATAAAACAGAGATTGACAAATACCATAGCCCTCTCCGTGTGCGTTTGTTGCCTATTTGTGTTTATTTATCTAAACAGAACGCGACAGAGATGAAAACACACACACATCGACACACATATATACACAAAGGGTACCCACACACACACCGACACACCTTAGGTGTATATAGATGACCTATATACGTTCAGGGTACACATAGCCTACACCGACAGACACACACACACACACACAGACACAGGCTACACATACACAGAACTGGAAGGCTGCGGCTAGCGCGCGATTTTTGAGGGCGAGCCGCTTTGCACGCTTCAGCGTCCGGTGTGAACCGGCTGAAACTAACTTCCCTGTGCGGGTCGGAACACCGTGGTCCCAGTACCGAAGCTCCGCCACAACAACGCCAAACGGCCGACCTTCTCTCCCACACTACATAAACTGTAGTCTACATTTGTTTAAAAAAATGGTAATGTTACTGTGCTAGTGGTGATATTTGAATTTGATTTTGTTTACTCCTCCCTGGCAAGCACACAGCACTACACTACAACAAGACAACGCGACGGTTTACAAAAGAGTAAAATACTTACTTACCAAATCAATGTGCTAAACACAAGTAGGCTAGGTTAAGGTGTTGAAGGGAGCTCCTGGTTGACCATGCGGTTGACGTGGACATATGTAGGAAAGTTCTGGTTGCGCGAAGTAGATGAGGCAGGTCTGAGCATGTCCAATAAAACGCCCAAAGCACACTGGGTACAATAAATTATTCTTTCTAATTTGACTTAACTGGGATAAATCAAGTTAAGCATGTTTTCCAACCCCAAATTACTACTTACTTATTTAAAATTAGTGTTCATAACAGGTTGATGAAAACTGAGTTTGGTTCACTTATCATATTTAATTAATTTGTATGTTAGCATTTGCAGTGTAGTGATATTAATCCCGAGATACACAAGGTGTTCAGTGGAAAGTCTGAAGGGTAGATTACCAAGAAAGCCAGCGTCGAGACCATGAGAGAAGGGCATGAACAAACTTTTTCCCCAGTTAACACTAAAAGATCTAAGAACATCCCTGTCTTCCCTTTTTGATATAATAAACAGCTTTGGGCAGCTTTCTGGGTTTAGAGACAAGATTATATCATCTGCGTACAGACCAATGGTACAATGAGATGTGCCGCAACCAGAGGCTCGAGAGTCAGCGCAAAGAGCATTGGGGAGAGGCAGCAACCCTGCCTGGTTTCATGGTGCAGTGAGAAAGGGGGAGACCTGTCATGATTAGTCAAAACGGAAGATTTGGGGCAAGAATAGTAGCAAACATGTACTTTCATTCAATTTGATCAAATGCCTGTTGGGCATCCAGGGAGATAACTGCCAAGTAAGGCAATTTAGTAGAGTAAATTATATTCAATGAACGCTGGGTGGTTAGAAAAGGAAAATCTATTTGGAATAAACTCTGTTTCAGTACCGTTGGAATTACTGTTGGTGGCTGAAAACAGCCACTAACAAAAACCGCTGTAAAAATATATCAGATAAATATTTTTTCAACTTTTTTTGCATAAATATGTTAATTAGCCTCACTTCTGGTCAAAACTACTAAATATTTAAATATTTTTAGAATTTTAAGATTTTAAATGCCAATTTTATAAGCACTGTCACCGACACCAACAAAATGAAACAGAAAACCAACCATGCACCCTCAATATGCATTTGGTTTTCTGAGTTTTGTTTTTTCAGGGAAAATGAAAACTAGTATTACTGAAGCATTTAGAATTTTTTTCATACTTGCTTTATGACCAGCATTTCATTCATAGGCCTATAGTGGGTAAATTGTGTCATGAGGTGGTCAACAATTAAAAATGACTAATTTGACCTCTTCCCTACAGACCAGAATGCATCTTTTTATACTGTAATGGCTGTGCGATCAAAACATGTGGTTATAATGGAAGTCAATGGGGAAATTTCATCCACCAACAGTATGAAAGGGAGAAAAAGTTCAAATGTGATGGTGCACAAAAAGTAATAATGCATCAAAGTCAATGTTGTACTTATCTTATGTACATCATGCATGATGCTGCACAAATAGTTGTGAAAGCATTAAAACTTACAATAACACACAACATTTTTCACTTTTATTTCATTTATTATTTTGCAGGAAAAGATTAAAAATAACGTAATAAAATCAGAATTAAACAGCTCTGACTCACTTAAAACTGGTTTACAGCTAATTTCTGTTCTGCATCACATAAAAGACAAAATCATGTAACAAAACAGAACAAACAAAAGATCCAGTACCACAGAAATTACTACGTACTTTGTTGAATCAATTCAAAGATTTCATGAGATGATCACAAAGTAACGATGGGTTCGTCCTTTGCCAGTGGTTATTTCTCTGTGTTTTTTGAATGTTTTTTTTTTTATTCCAAAGGAATTATAAAATTGCTTGTCCTATATTATGTTTTTGGCATGCAGTGTTTTGTGTCACCATGTTTTTCACTTTAACACTCAGTGTGTATACTTGTGTTACAGGACTTTGCTGCTGGATGTAAAATACAGAGTGGCAAGTGCGTTGTCACTATTAAGGTAAGTATTGGTTCTTTCTTTGTCAGACCTGGCTATTGGCAATGTATGCTCAGGCCTGGAATGAAGTCATTTTTAGGAGAAGTCACTTTGGCCTATGATGAATTCGCATTTATTTGAGCTTTCTGGACAAACTGTATGGCACAAAAGTGCACAAACAATAGGTAATAATTACACTGTATGAAGAAAGGAAACAGAAACAGTTTTAGCTGATAATTAGCCAGATGAGCTCCTGTAAGTAATCAATACAAACACACATCATTAGACTGTAAACCATTATTCAAACCAATAAATAAATGCAGTCAATCAGACAACGTAAAAGCTCATTTTATATTTCACTATTATAAAAATATCGGGTTTTTATTGTGTTGTGTACTTTCAGTAGTGAGTGACAGATAAACACACACAAAGGGCAACCATTTATTGCATACTACAGTTAGAAACTGACAATAATTAGCTGATAATTAACCTGATCAGCCACAAATTAATTGATACACAAATTATTAAACCATTAACCAACCAACATTATTAGACCAACTGTATGATTAGAATTGTATAGATTGCAGTGTCCATGGCCAATTCCATTCTATTTAAAGTCTGACCTTTGCTAATTCAAATTTTCTTTCTTTGTAAGACCTGTATACGGCAGTATACAAAAACATTTTTGGAAAATTGAATTGTACATTAACATTAACATCTTCAAATGGCTCTTAATAAACACAGTATTTTTTTCGGACAGTGTTTAACATTATAAATCAATAAATTCTACTACATTTTAGCAGCTTTCTGAGTGTTTTCTTAGTGTTAGACCAGTCGATTAGTCTAAATTCAATTTAGCCTTAATCGACAGGGAAATTAGTCACCAGGAACATCCCTAATGGTGACTAGGGATGTAACAATACATTCAACTCAAGATTCGATACAATTTCTGATACTGGCTTAATAATACGATTTTTTTTTTTAACATAATGAGATTGCAGACAAATTATGACTAAAAAATATTCTTGTAATTATTTGTCAGATAAAAAACACAACATTTCTGAGGTAGGGTGTAGCTGCAAAACACAAACTATGCGATGAATGTATATTTAATAGGGCTGTCAAAGTTAACACGTTAATGCTTTAATGTAAATTCCTTTTAACAAGACAATTTTTTTTTTAAACTTTATTTTTATTATTTTCTTTTAAACAAAAACAGAACTTAAAACAGACAAGGTCATCACAGGTGTAGAGAAATGCTAAACATACAGAATGAGGATTGAATGAACCTGCGTTACATTCATTGTCGAAAAAGTCCTTTATGTCCATGAGGGTTATTTGAGGTCCAAAAAGTTTTTATGATCCTTGGCTCCATTTAATGCTAGTCGTCAGTGTTTCCTTCAAAGTGAGATATCTCCCATTCTTTCTTAACTTAAAAGTCTACTCTGTTTGTGCAAAGGAAAAATACATTACATTGTTTCTCCAACCAAACACGTATAAAGAAATCACTACAGTTTCAAATAGGACAAATAGGACATTTTTTCCAGTATTTTTCACATTTCTTGGTAGCATGTCTCAGGGAAAAGGTCAATCGTTCCATAGTATAAATGGCATTAATTATTTCTATCCACTCAAGGATTGTAGGAGGTTCTATGCTCAACCATTTTCTGGTTATTGCTTTTTTTACTACCTGCTAGTAGTTTTTCTAACAGGTATCTGTCCTGTTTTTTCAGGACAGTTGATACATTTCCCAAATATATAACACTGAAATTAAAATCAAGCTCTGAGCAATTATAGATCTGATCTCTGTCACCACATCTGTCCAGTAAGAAAAGATTTTAGGGCACTCCCAAAAAATGTGAAAATGACCAGCAGACATTTTACCACACGTTCTCCAGCACCGACCTTGTTCGGGGTTGTGACTTTGTGATTTTTTAACCTTTGGAGTTATAGGTGTCCAGGTGTATTCCCTCCATAAATCTGAACTTGAAGTTGTAGACATTGTCCTACAAATATTTAACCAGTCATCTTCAGTCAGTGTTATGTTAGCTTCTTTCTCCCACCTTGATTTAACATACAGAGTGGAAAAACCCCTGTCCAGTTGTAAAGATGAGTAAGTCTTTGAGATCAATTTCCTATTAGAGTTACCTTTGTATGCATCAGTGAATATCTTAATCAATCTCAGTCCCTTCTCTCCAATAGTTTTAATATTTGTGTCAAAATAATGTCTCAGTTGAAGGTACCTGTTACAGTGATGATTACTGTGGGAATAAGAAGAAAGAAGAGATGACACAGGTGTACCCAAAAAAAATGTTCAATACGAGCTCGGGTTCTTCCACATCATACAGCATACAGAGTAAGAAGGAATGAACCAAGAACACTCCAACAGTTACAGCTTATATAGGGTTGTCTGACTAGACATAGCCGGTTTATTTTTGGACCATGCAAATATGCCAACAATGGACAGAGTCTTGTCCACCAGACTTTCTGGCACCCTGCCAGCCATATATCTGTCACCATACACGTCATGTCGGAGTGTAAAACATACCACACCGGTCACAGAAATACATCCTGACAGTACTTAAAGAAATTGCATTTCTCTACGTTATATGTTTTTGAAAGACTGCATTTGTCCAGAGTTTAAATCTGTTTTCAAATTTAGGCGGTGTTGCCAGCGTAATATTCGTGCATTCCTCTCGAAGTTCAGGTCTTTAAATTCTTTATGCCAAATGTTTAAGGGGACTGCAGTCCATTTAGATAATTTGTCTAAATATTTCTTCTGAAGGGATTTTTCCCCAAGTACAGATTGAAGAGGTATGTTTGTTTGAGTTTGTTCTATGTCTTTCCATTTCGCATCATATGTAGGATCACACCAGCAAACCAGAAAACGTTAACTGTGCTGCTTTGTAATAATCTTCTAAGCAGAGTGAAGCCCTTCCTCTTCTGTCCTTGGGCAATTGTAATGTCTGAAATCGAATCCTAGGTCTTTGCTTTCCCCAAATGAAGGATGAAATCATTCAGCTCCACTCACTGAATTGCTTGGGAGGGACATCAACAGGCAATGACTGAAAAAGGTAGAGCAGCCTGGGTAATATATTTATCTTTATAACGTCTATTCGATTATACATGTTCATTGGTATTAATGACCAGTGATTTAAATCGGCCTTAATATCCGCTGTTATATGAGTATAGTTATGTTCATAGATGGCAGTTAGATCTCTAGGTATTTGTACTCCCAGGTATTTAATTATGTCACCCTTCCATTTAAAATGACATAATCTGTAAACTTTTTCTGGTGGTTCATAGTTAAAAGTAAGAGTTTGGGTTTTCTGTAAGTTCAATTTGTACCCGGAGTATGAACCAAATACTTTAAGAAGAGACAGTAATTTAGGCAAGCTTTCATTAGGGTTGGTAAGCGTCACAAGAATGTCATCTGCGTACAGACAGGTCTTGTGTTGTGTATCTCCAATCAATATGCCTGTTATGTCATTATCTTCTCTGATTGCCTGTGCTAGTGGCTCAATAAAGAGGGCGAAAAGTGTAGGGCTGAGGGGGCATTCCTGACGACATCCCCTCTCAAGAGACACTGTTTTAGATAAATTCCCGTTTATTTTAATTCTGGCTGTGGGAGAGCAATGAAGGTAAAGATTTCAGGCATCCAACTACCTGGCTGTTAAAACCAAATCGTCTAAGAACCAACCAGTTTGGTTTGTATCTATCAAATCCAGGATTATTTTTTCCATTCGTTTTGTGAGTATTAATGCAAATAATCTGTAGTCCATATTTAAAACAGATATGGGTCTGTAAGAACTAGACTCTGTCCTATCTTTACCCGTGTTAGGAATTACTAAAATTACTGCTTGTGTCCAGGACGATGGAGTCCCCCCCCCTCGAAGAACATAATTAAAACATTCCTTAAGAACTGGTATTGTAATCTCTCTAAAGGTTTTATACCATTCCGATGGGTAGCCATCTGCACCTGGCATTTTATTCGTTTTTAATCTTGATATAGCCTTGTTTGTTTCTTCTTCTATTATCTCCTGAGTTATTATTTTATTCTGCTCTGTTCCTACAGATGGTGAGTCTAAAGACATTAGAAAATTTGATATGGCCGTGTATTTCTGACATTGAGGATCATTCAAAAGATTAGTGTTAAATCTCCACAATGTGTCTTTGGGCTTGCTGTCAAAATGCAGTGTTAAATATACCCCTGCATGATCAGAGATATCCCTTAACCCAATGTTACATTTGGTAATACTGTGGTGATCTGAATTAAACAAAAAATAATCAATTCTTGAATATACAGAATGAGCATGAGAAAAAAAAGTAAAGCATCTATCAAGTGGGTGTAGCTCCCTCCACACATCTAGCATAGCATATTATTTAAGCAATTTGATGTATACTGCTTCAGGTCTTATTATTTTTTGTTTTGTTTTGTTTGAGGAGTCCATGGAGGGATAAAGTTGGATATTCCAGTCTCCCCCACATACCAACACACACCAGATATAAGATTAAAAACTTTTTTGATCAGCTGTTTATTATTTCCTGGTGATCTGTAAACATTCAATAATGTAACTTCTTTGTGGTCAATTAAACCTTTGACCATTAAGTAGTGCCCTTCTTTATCGTTGATCTGTGAGGAGAGCTGGAAGTTTACCTTGTTTGAAATTAGTATCGCTACAGTGCAGTGCGCCATAGAAGCTTCAATTGACTTAACTATTGAAGTTTTTAGTGCGTTTTGGCCTTAATGTTAAATTGAGCAGGTCAGTGTGCTCATCTGTGCCTGATGGACTTGAGTTTGTCTTGTAATTATTTGAGCATGTATTTTTATGCCAAATGCAGTGCCTCTGAGGGTTTCTGGGCATATTTGTCATTTAGGTTAATGTATTTGATTTAATAAAGTTAAATTTGAATTACACTTTAAACACTTGAAAAATATCCCTTTAACTCTTGAAAAGCCTTAAAAAAACTATACACTTTTTTCCCAAAGGCCAAAACACACTGCAGGCTTCAGAATAATGCAGTGAAGTGACAAACATTTCATGGAGGAGCCGAGCATCTGTCTGTTTCAGACAGATATTTTAATCAGATAACTGTTCAGTACCATCAGGATTTATCATCAAAAAAGTTTTCTATCAGTCGGCACTTCACACACGATCCCCATCCCTCCCTCCTCTCTGCTGTCCCTCTCTAGATCTTCGTAGCTTTTTTGCTTTGGGAGGGGGGCACCTGGGCTGGAATGAGTGTGGTCCATCTGTCCTTGCAGGACCCTCTCATCAAAGGACCCCATTACCATGATTACAGAGCATTTGGACCTGAAAGGCTACAGATGACATTTAGGCTAAAAACATGGTGTAAATGGCATGAGTGAAATTTCATTTTTGGGTGAACTATCACTTTAACACACAGACAATTCTTCAGACCACTGCCTCTGCTCTCCTGCACAGACAGGAGCTCAGTCTGACAACACACGCTAGCTTGAGGGCAAAGATGGGGGGTCAGAGATGCTGAGGTCGAGATATATTCCAAGCACACTGTCTTGGACGTGAGTGATGCAGCGTGGCACGGTGTGTTTTAGCCTTTAGTGATAATGGCCATAGAATGGTCAGAAAATTTCATGGAATGTTGTCTCCATCAAGACATGGTATAATTATGAGTGAGTATTAAAGGACAACTTTGGAAATTTTAAACCTTGGCCTTGATGGAGACAGCTTGTTTTGAAATTGGTCCAGTATTGAGGAAGGCAGATGCAGCTGGCAGCTGCAAAATAAGTACAACAGTATACATTGGACAAATGTGTCCTGTACAAGTTCTTGCATTGAAAGTGTTTTTTTTTCACCACAGACCCGCTCAGATCGCCAGTTTTATCTCTGTCAACAGCATGCGAAGCGGCTCTCTTGCTCCGGGCTGTGTGTGACGAAATCTCACGGGATCTTTGCTTGTTACTGGAAGAAAACAGAAGAGCCATGACTTGTAAAAGTCAGTTGGTTGTCCCATAGTACAGGTGAGAGTTTACTAGGCCGATTGAAGTGTCATGGCTAAATATTTACCTGATTTGGAGAATGTAGATGAGACCTTTGATTTCAGTGGCTGACAGTATTTGTTTGAGCCTGAGTATACAGATGAGGAGTTTGAGTTCCTACAAACAAAGAGCGGATGAGGATAGAAAGAGAGGGGCAACGGGCAGACGAGGGTGAAGCAGCTGCTGCATGTCTGTGAATCTGTGAAGACTGGTTGTGCTCCTGTGAATGCTGTGACTCTATGCCCACAGAGGAAGAATGTCTGTGTTGTAACGAGTGGGACCTGTTGCCCAGTATTTATGGTCTTGATGTGTCCAGGGATGATATAGAAATTACCCAACACTGTGTAACCACTGTGGTGGGAAAATTATACGCCGAACTGGTCACCTTTGTTCCTCTTAGTTATTTCTCATGTTCTGTCAGACACTAACTGGTTACTCGTCCTTGAACACACAGCTGTTTTCCCTTTGGAAGAACAACTTCTGATAACACAATCACATCCCGACTCTCCCGATAAGCTGTTCAGGTCCATCCTGACCCATCCTCCTTCATCTCCTAACCCTGTAAGACAGATTTACATTCTTGACTTGATTATCAGTTCCTTTTACACTTTGAGTGTGACTGTGTACTGATCCTTTGCAAAGCTCGATTAAAACACCAGAAAGACAATCTGGGTCATGGGGTCATGGTCTTTTTCAGAATTTTCAGATTTTCAATTTAAAATTTGGTGTCAGAAGTGGGATCGCTTGTGTGAGGGTTTCTGGACTCGGGGTCGACGGTGGTAGTGCACACCCTGAGGAGATATTCCCTTCAACCTCAACCTCCCCACAAAGACGAGTGAGAAGGAGGGCCTTATACCCGAGACCAGACTCACTCAGTCACTGCGATTCAACAATTCTGATTGGTGACAATCTGAAAATTTATTTAATTGATTTTTAGAAAAATAAAAAAGGGGGAAAAATCAGGTTGCTAAAGATGTCAAGATATAAGAGTTGAGATGGGAAAGCGGTTTTGGTCTACCAGTTCGGGAAAGAGTCCCGACAGTTTTTAACCAAGGTTTAGTAGAAACCTGGAGGTGCACTGACGAGTCCAACTTAAAAGAGTTTACTAAGACCACAATACTGTATGGGAAAAATTATCACTGGTTAATTGTCGTATTGTGCAAAGTAAGACTCAGAGTTTACTAAAACCACAATAGTGTATGGAAAAATCATTACTGGGTAATAATTATATTGTGTGAAGTAAGACTAGAGTAGAGAATTCCTCTGTACTAATCACTCTGATTTTTGATTATCTTGTGAGAAAAAGACAAAAAAGGGGTGAGAGAATTTAATAAGAAACAGCAACATTGAAATCAATTATATTATTTTGAGCATACTAATATTGATCAGTTCTGATACTTTTGTATTGGATCGTGGAAATAAGTTCAGGACACAACTATCTTCTAATTTTTTTGTCGTTATTCTTCAGTTTACCAAAAATGGGTATTTGTAACAGCAAAAATCAAACCAAAAAATAAATAAATAAACAGGATAATGTGGATTTGTCTGCTCCAAACATAAATTACATGAACGTGAACTATGGTGATTCATTTGTGAAACAGATACATTTTTGGGTGACTGAATGTAACTTTTTGAGCACAGAAAGTTTCAGTATAAGACAGCTGAACAAACTGAGGGATTGCAAGAAAAAAAGTATATACTGAACATAAGAAAGGTAAGAGTAAGTTCACAGCAGATTGGAGAGCATTTAGTTTATGGAAGGACAAAGCACAAAGGAGGGACAGAAAAACTGGCAGGGACAGACAAAACCTCATCTGTGTCTCAATGTGTCAAAAATGCAGGATTCCAACCTCGACTGTGTGCCGCCGCCAAGGAGACACCGTAACATGCCACGAGAGACGGTTGGACCACACCCAAGGGCACCACCATCATAAAATACTGACCTCCCCTCATCTACTGGCCTCCCTCCATCTCCTGTTCCCCTCATCTAATCGGATACATCTGATCTACAACAACTTCTGAATGGGGAAACAACAACAAAGTGTCTACAGGGCAACCCTGCCTCTCCTTCCCACACCAAGTCTGGTCTGAAGTTCAGAAAATCTTCAAATCATTCATCTCCCTATCACCAGTGAGATCGACACAGGGGAAAACGTACACAAAGCCCTGAATCTCCCTGTGATGGAGAAAGCAGAGGCTGGTGGACATCTCATCTTGATCCGCAGACCATGGACTATGGAGGACATTAAACAGACATTAAACCCACCTCCCATCACTATCAGATTGAGGTGTAAAGGTTGTCGCTGAACTGACTGTTTTGACATTTCACAAATGGTGAAACAGACATGTGTAACATGGGACTCAGGCAAATTAAGCCTGATAAAAGGACACACTGTGCATGCTGAAGACTCCTCAAAGAGAGAGAGAGAGAAGAAGAGAGAAAGATCTAAACATGGCAGCATTGACTATGTTCTAAGGACGTTCTGTGGAGGTCTGCATACAGCTGATCCAGATGTTTGTTTCCATTGGCAAAAGAGAACATTGAGCCAAAAACTACCCAAAGACTGATCCAACTCAAAGATGACTCGGGGCGGCAGCTCAGGAGGGGAGGAATCAGCATCTTTAACTTTGACCTCACTGACGCACGATGAGAGACAACCTACACATCAGACTGGTGATATCACACACACACACACACACACACACACAGATAAATGATGTGATAGCTCAATTAGAAGAGAAGGAGGAAACAGCAAATACACAAACAATAGGCGTGCACTAAATATTTAGCTGATGCAAACATGCCAACTTGTACATGGCAAAGATGTAACATTCCTTGTTGATTCTGATACAACATACTCAACTTACTGTTATTTAATCCGACACTTTTCCAACATCTCCAAAGGTCAGCAGAAGATACAGGAAATTTATAAGGGCATCAGGTGACACACATCTGGAGAAATACACAACTCTATTATCATGTACTGATAATGTCACAGGCGAATTTAAACATTTGTTTTTGCAGTTGAATTGTTGCTGTTGTTGATATACTGTGTATTTTGGGTATTTGTCTTATTTTCACACCAGAGGGGATTATTGTTACTCAAACAAGTGAACTGGGTCTCTCTGACAATTACATATTTGTGACATATAGCCCTGACACACTGCCTTATGTGTATGAATGGAAAATCTGCACATCAGCTGTGACTCCTGTAACTACTGCTATCGCTGACAACGCACACACACTCACACACAACACAGAGACAGATTACATGAAATCACATGCACTGCACACACAAAGGGAAAGATGCAGAGTTTGAAAAATGATGGTTCAGAGAAGGTCGCCTGAGAGAAAAGCTAATGTTAAGTTGAATGTTTTGGAACAAACACAGATGTGCTGTCTCAGTAACTACCAAAATTGACAAAACCAAAGCCAAGTGATGAATCGTCACCATATTTCTCCTTCAGTGATTCAGATTCCAACTTTCTGTTTGATGGTCTTGGTTCATATCCACACGTGTCGCTTGCCAAATACAGAAAAGAAAGATGGCAAGATTTGGATCTGTGGATAAGAAAATGTGTCAGTGCAGAATCATGGAAATCAACATCTGACCCTAATGTTCAATATAATCCTGTTTTGAAGGTTTATCGACAAAACTTCACCTGTGTTGTCCACACATTCAGATCTGTTCAACCGATACCAGACACACAACACACATTTGCCTATTTGCGTAAAACATGTGATGTCACAAACACCCCAGCCTTTCAGAAGATCCCTAAAACTCCAAGGCAAACATGATATTGGTCTAATCAGAGGCATGCAACCAATTGTGATCACACCAAAATCTAATTAAAGGCCCTGTCAACCATAATATCCACTCTGACGGTATTACACCAGTCTTTATCACTTGATTAAAGGCAGGTGTAATCATTCTCACAAAACAAAACAAAAAATCAGGTATGAAAATCAAAACAAAGTTTGAGCTCATTAAATCTGTCACCAGGAAGTGCATGATTACAGTGTTGATGATCAAATGATTTGTGTTCCAACTCAAGCTCAGTGTGAAAAAGACACATTTGAAACATTTGGATGAAGAAGGTCACAAAGCTAGCTTGTCAAAACTGCAGTTTGTCCAACAACAAGTGACATTTCTGGGTCATGTGATGACATGTGATGGCAAATCCCTCTCCCAAAAAAGAGTAAAAGCATTTTAAAACGTTTTCAAACCCAATCATAAAGAAACAAGTTATGTCTTTTGTGTTCCTGTTGCAGGCCCTTCATTCCCACTGGTGTTTTCACTGGTGTCCTCGAGGCCCCCCTGAGTGCAATCGCACCTGGGTGAGGCCTAGAAGCACATAATAATGTGACATGGACTGCTGATGCAGGATAAACATTTGTTGACTTAAAACTTGTCCTTCGGAAGACTCTGACGACTCCAACTCTTTGGTTACCAGATCCAAACCAACCTTTTGCTCAGACTGTAGACAAAGAGTGTCGAGTGTTACTCCAGGACCACGGAGACAGACAGAGACCTGTAGCCTACATTTCAGCTAAACTTGACGCTTTAGCTACAGGAATTCCTACTTTTTAAGGTGACTGTAAACTAACTCTGCTCTTTCCACATGTTGTTTCATTGATTTTGCTTTAGCAGAAAACATCTTATCTTTCAGCAGCAAGATTGTTCCTTTATAACACTGTTCTATTTGAAATCCCTGATATCACGAATAGTGACGATATGTGAATAGATACAATGTCCTTAACCCTGCAACTCTTTTCCCCACAGAAGGTGATGGAGGAGAACACAACTATGTTGTTACAATAACTGAAGATTGTTCCCCAAGACCAGATTTGCAAGAAACACCATTGCAAAATCCAGATTTTGAACTGTTTGTTGATGGCTCAGCATCATGCAACCCTGACACAGGAAAAAAGTAATTACAAATACTCAAATTACTGCAATTAAGTAGTTTTTTGGGGGGTAATTGTAATTTTATGAGTAGATTTTCAAGTCTGTAATTTTACATGTACTTAAGTATTGATTTCACCATGTAATCTACTTAGTTACTTTCAAAATCACAGTTGAGTACTGAGTACAATTTGAATTAATATCCAAAGCTTTCATCTGCATTTTTGAGGCCAATCAGGTGATCTGATCACGGACGAGCCAATGAAAAGAAAAAGAACTGAAAAACAAAACAAAATGGTGTGGCAGCAACTGTTAAGGGTGTTAATGATTAATCATTAGTCAATTAATTGCCATTTAGAATTTACCCAATTAGAAATGTATTCATTGATGTTTAATCAATAGTTTTGGTAGTAACTGAACCTCATTTTATATTGTTTTGTCTGCAGAGCCATTTGTTGAATAAGGAAACTTAAACTTTGACTTAAAAAGAGAAAAAAAAAGAAAATAAGAAAAAAAAATAGGAAATAAATTGTGTTATGTATCTTTACTAATAATCTTATATTATTAATGATTAATCAGTTGTTAACGTTTTCAACGATTGTACAACGAAATACACAAAATTTGCAACGCTAGTTTGGAGAGGTGACAGTGACATCAACAGTTGAAAGTAACTAATACTCTAGTAGTTTTTCAGACAAATACTTTGTACTTTTACTGAAATATTTTTCTAACGGCAGTACTTGTAATTGAGTAATGTTTTAGCAATGAAACAGTACTTGTACTTGAATACAGATTTCTAGTACCCTTTCCACATGATACAGTCAATGCCAAATCACTTCCTGCTTCACATCACCTGGCAAACCTATAGCACATCACACTCTTGTTTTACAACTGCTGGATGCTGTTCTGCTCCCAAAACAGGTTGCTGTGTGTAAATGTCATGCTCACACTAACAATGACCAAGTTTCACAGGAGAACACCAGCAGCAGCCAAGGCCGCAGCAAGCCCAGAATTAACTATGTCTGAATTCTTTCCATATGATGACCGTCAAACGCCCTCCACTCCTACAGCTGTTTTATCTAACATTCACCAAAGGAAGTGCTACCAGCTCCAGCCACAGGACCTCTTCATGACCTGCAGCCTGGTGACTGGGTAGTGGTGAGAGACCTGAGGTGGAAGACTTGATGCTCTAAGTGGTGGACGGGTCCATTCCAGGTGCTGCTGACCACACAGACGACAGTAAAGTTTGCCGAAAGAGTCAGTGGTGGGATTAGGGTTAAATTATTTTAAAAATGCACTTGTCTTTGATCTTTGTCTGTCCGTAATTATCACCATAGTTATCCAATGTAATAATAATGATAATAGTAATGATAATGATAATAATATTAAAAACTTCAAACTTATACAGTGCTGTACTATGTATATACTATACATATATTAGATCATTATAAACTGTACAGTATAATACACAACTACGCTCTGTAGTCTGGCTCAATGTCCCACCTACAGCACAGCACATCTGATTGGTTAGAAGTCATGATCAATCAATCATCACCAGTGAGTAGAGAGGAGCTGTGTAGAAGTTAAGACAGCTGATATCACCAAAGTTTCAATGAACATCACAGTTTTATGATCCATTTCTTTGGTGATAGCATAGTTACATCAATGAAAAAAAGTTACGGTCTGGATTTCACTCAAGGCGATGTGACGGCATTTAAATCAGTCACTCTTGGCAGAGATGCACTGCACTAAGCAGCATCTGTCCCGTCTTTTCACTGCAACTCTGCATTGAGATTTCAGTTATTATAACTTATACAAAAGTAACAGTGACAGTAAAACTATGATGCTCACATGTAGTCCGCGGATCACATGCGTGCTGAACTGTAGAGGGTGATCCGTACGTGACACGGGTCAACTGCGATCCATTGCACCCCTAGTTAATATATATGTAACTTTCCTACCTATTGCTTGCATTTGTTATATTGAATTCTCCCATCTGCAACAACAGCATCTTGCTTTTTCTAGGGGTAGTACTTTATGGAGTAATGTTTTAAAATCATAATTGACATAACATTGCAGATGTTTCTTCACTCTCTTATACTTTCCTATTATGTTACCATATGTAAGGATTATTATTTGCAGTGAAGGTGTGATCTTTTATAGTCTTTTATAATTTTATTTTACATGTGATCACATATGATCAAAAGGAGGGATTGTAGTGGGAAAATAATATGCTGAACTGGTCACTGTTGTTCCTCATAGTTATTTCTCATGCTCTGTCAGGCACTAACTGGTTACTCGTCCAACACACAGTTGTTCTCTCTTTGGAAGAAGAGCTTCTGATAACACAATCACATCCCGACTCTCCCGATAAGCAGTTCAGGTCCATCCTGACCCAACCTCCTTCATCTCCTAACCCTGTAAGACAGATTTACATTCTTGACACGCTATCAGTTCCTTTTACACTTTGTGTGTGACGGTGTACTGATCCTTTGCAGAGCTCTATTAAAACACCACAAAGACAATCTTGGTCATGGGGTTTGTCTTAATTTTCAGATTTTACACCACACCATCTTACAGTATTCCCACCCTCTGATCAGCAGGACAGTGCTGGATACCTTCTTTCATGTGCCCAAAATAAATTGGAGGAGGCAACCAAAACCACAGGGACCAAATGGTCAACTATCCATTGAGTAAGTATAAATGTCTTCATGCATGTAATATCTGTGCCTAGAATTGTCTGACAGATGCGCATTTACTGTTGCATATATTAGTTTGCCCTCAGACATTTCAAAATCATCTTAACCCTTTCATGCCCATCATGTGGTGCTGGAGTGGGCTGTCAGAAGAGAATGTCTTGGTTGTGGTAACAGAAGAGTGCTGCCAAGCTGGATCATCACTGCTATCAGAAGCAAGTACCCATTACCCACTGGCACTTACAGCAGGCTCAAGGAGGCAGATGACATGTTCAGAACACACCTACCGATGAATTGTACTCTTGACTGCACTGCTGAGCAGTCTACAAACTGTTCCAGTCTTTAGAGACACTAGCAGAGCCTACATAAATCCTGCACACTGTAAATACGACTTACACTCCATTTACATTTCAAAGACAAATATTGTAGTCTTGACACCACTACATTTCCGTTACTTTTAGTCTAAGCATAGCTTTGAAGTCAGCTGTTGCTGTTTCTTCTTTTCTAAAATGCGACTGGCCACATGCTGTGATCCTTACAGAGGAAACCAATTACAGTACCCACTCTCAACTGGGATTGATGTAAAAGCAGAAGCACGTCATCCAGGCATGCTCTGTAACAAGCACAAGCAAGCTCTCCCTCTTTCATTCAAACAAACTCCGTAATGGTGACGGCAAAATTAAATCTCAAGATGTTATTATCATTAGAAAAAGAGAAATAATTTCAGGTAGGCTTTTAATGTTGGATTGTTTTATTGGGGTGAAAAAAACACATAATTAATGTATATACTGCCTCTAGGGGCCAGAAAGAAATCAGTTATTTAACAGACTTGGAGAACTCCTTACGGTTGGTTTCAATCTAATTTTCTATACTTTTATTTAAATACAGTTATGTCAGAAAATGACAATAGCTGTCCTTTTTATTTTTGACTGTATTTCTATGCTGAAGTTTTTATAGGTATTTCTATAGGTCTTTCATCGTGGTTCTACAAGCAAGTCAGTGCATCATTAGGCGGTTACAAAGTTTCTGTAAATTCACAGTGAAAACAATACAACAGTGTGTTTATTAGAAATGTACTTTGTAATCTGTACTTTTGAATACTTGAGTATTTTTAAAAGCGTGTACTTCTGAATACTTAAATATTTTTAAAAACAAGTACTCTAGTACTTTAACTCGAGTAAAATTTTGATTGAGCAACTTTTACTTGTAGTTGAGTAATATTTGACCAGGAATATCTATGCTTTGACTCATGTACTGCGGTTGAGTACTTTGTCCACCACTGCATATACAGTGCTAAACAAATTTATTAGACCACCTGTTATAAAAACAAGAAAACATAAATATTTTAGAAGTCTTTCAAAAACTTGTTTAAAATGAAAAATGTTATTGTTTTTTATTTGGCAAATAACAAACTGAAAGAACTAAATAGTCCCTTTCCACACATAATAATCAAAAAATGTCATATTTTGTATGGCCTCCTTTGGCCTTGATAACAGCGTGCATTCTTGTTGGCATTGTTTTTATGTAGTTTTCAACAGTCTCTTTTGTTATTGAGTTCCAAATAGTTTCTAGTAGAGTTGGGTGATATGCTAAAATTGTCCAAACTATCATCATCAGCTCATCCATCAGCGATTGGCGATACCATTGTCCCCCCACCCACTTTCTCCCGTCCTTTCGGGTCTCAGCTGGGAGATGTGCGCAAGCGGCAAATTCACAATGTTACGCATGCTGCGTACGTTCACTACATCCAGTGGACAAAATAAACTTACAAAGTATCTACAAATTACATGTTTTCACACTTATTTTCCATTTTAAATAGAGAAATACAACCATTCACCTTCTGAATTTATGTAATTTCTGAAGTTTCTGTCTTTTACCGAACTAATACAAGCTTAATTGGCTTGTTAACGCCTTGGAAAACACACTTTGTTCAAACTTACAGAAAAACATGTAAAACTCACGAAAACCGTCTTTGTTAGTCTAGCCACTCTTCCAACAATTACCAACTTGGGTTTGGTCAAAATAAATCCTCACTTTACCGTGGGGAAAGAGTTTAAAGAGTCTGACTCTGCAGCCTGTTTTCTTCTCACTCGTCACCCAGCTCAGCACATTCATGGTCAGCTGAGTGGATGTGTACTGTGCCACTGGATGAGAGCGCGGTGTAGAGCAGAGGCTGTCACTCTGCAGACTATTACATTAGCAAAATAAAATGACAAATATCACCCTAAAAAATCTGGCAGAAAAAGCAATCTGCTATGGATTCAGCCCATCGTCGATAGACGATATAGTCGTCCAATCGCCCAATCCTAGTTTCTAGCTGTTCCCACAGTCTTGCTTCAGAAGAAAATTTTGTGCAATCAATCCATACTAATCCTACTAAATCCCAAATTTATTCAATAGGATTGAAATCCAGACTGTGACTTGGCCAGTCCATCAGTTCCAGTACTTCAGATTCCTTTTTCTTGGTCAAATAGTGTCTGCAAAGCTAAGTGGTCATAAGTATGCTTGTGGTCATTGTCTTGTTGGTAATATGAACCCACGACCAATCAGATTCAGTCCAGAAGGGATTCCATGATGCACCAAGATGCTGTGGTAGACGTTCTTGTTCATGATACAGTCGATTTTCAAATTTATATGAAATGCAGCCTCTTCTCAGCATACTTCAGCTTAGAAGAATGGAACACCTACAGAGATCCTGTGTTGATGCAAGTTTAAAAACCCCAGTTGTTGCTACACCCAGATAAAAAAAAAAATGATATGTTCAAGTTGTTCAAAACAAATGGTAAAACTATAAATACAGAGAGTGTGATTTTGCTCGGTGGGTGTAAAACTTGTGGCAGTGTTAGTAATATTACTGTACTGTAGTATTATTACTCCTCACTGCAATGGACATTTTTTTACTTGGCGTTGTACAAAACAGGTGTTATTGAATGAAAAACATGAGTCTAAAAAATGCATACCAGTGTGCTTGAAATGAGGCGTCTGCTTCAAGTTCTGAAGGAGGGTCTTGTCCATGACAATGGCCTTGAGAGCCCAAAAAGCAGGTGAATCTGTTTTGAGCCACCTCTGTCTTTTCTGCTGTTCCTCTGTCAAAGGTGGGTGATAACATGTTTACTCCACACTATTCGCCTCCCATTGATGCATGTCGCAAATATGATGTAGCAGAGACTTCCACTGACACACACATTCCTGCAGAAATGAGAACACAAAAACATTTATAAGTGAAACATTCATGTTTCAAGAACAAACATTTTCTGAAAGACATCTTAAATGTAGAGTATACATTGGGGACAGCTGAATAGAAATTAGGTTTAACCTTTTGGATTATACCAGAGTGAAAACCGGTGAATACTATTCTTATCGTGTTACCTAAAAATTATTATTCTTTTAAAATTTGCAACATTGTCTCAGGTCAATTATTGTGTATTACGCTTACTAGATAATCTCTTTATTACCTCCTCATCACTTTTACATGACCAGTACAGGTGGCGGTTAATTGCTTTCAGCCATGGTTGGAGATCTTTGTTGTCCCTCTTATTTGATGCAGCAACAAGTTTTTTCTTTACACCTGAGAAAAACAAAAGTAACAGATCCAAATTATCATGAAAGAAAAAAGAAAATATGAAATATCTACCCTTATACATAAAACAAATAAACTAAACAATTTTACTTAATCTTGTTGACATGCTAGGAGTCAAATTCGTGGTGGAGGTTGGTGTACGTCTCTCTCATTATCTTTCAGATTGATGGTGATCTGTCAGTAGTCATGACACCTAAATCCACGCCCATTTAGAGTAGGTGTTTCAACCCCCCCTCCCCCACCCCCACCAAGCTCCATTGCCTCCATAGCCACAGTACTTAATGCTTTTGTAACTGTAATTGTGTGTAGTAAATGCAAATGTAGCACCCTGTATTGTGATTGGCTGTTGAGAAATACCTCTTTATTCTGATTGGTTACTGGAAAATCCACCTGTATTGTGATTGGCTGTTGTAAAATCCCCCTGTATTGTGATTGGCTGTTGTAAAATCCCCCTGTAATGTGATTGGCTGTTGAGAAGTACCTCTTTATTCTGATTGGTTGCTGGAAAATCCCCCTGTGTTCTGATTGGCCGTTGCAAAAACCCCTGCATTCTGATTGGTTGTTTGAAAATGACCCCGTATTGAGATTGGCTGTTGTGAAAAACATCTGTGCTGTGATTGGGTGTTGTAAAATCCCCCTGCATTGTGATTGGCTGTTGTAAAATCCCCCTGTATTCTGATTGGCTGTTTGAAAATGACCTTGTGTTGTGATTGGACATCATGAAAAAACATCTGTGCTGTGATTGGCTATTGTAAAATCACCCTGTATTGTGATTGGCTGTTGAGAAATACCTCTTTATTCTGATTGGTTACTGGAAAATCCCCCTGTATTGTGATTGGCTGTTGTAAAATCTCACTATAATGTGATTGGCTGTTGAGAAATGCCTCTTTATTCTGATTGGTTACTGGAAAATCCTCCTGTATTGTGATTTGCTGTTGTAAAATCCCCCTATATTCTGATTGGCTGTGGCAAAATCCCCCTGTATTCTGATTGGTTGTTTGAAAATGACCCCATATTGTTATTGGCTGTCATGAAAAACATCTGTGCTGTGATTGGCTGTTGTAAAATCCCCCTGTATTCTGATTGGCTGTTTGAAAATCACCCTGTTTTGTGATTGGCTGTTGTAAAATCCCTCTGCATTCTGATTGGTTACTGTAAAATCCCCCTTTATTGTGATTGGCTGTTGTAAAATCCCCCTATATTCAGATTGGCTGTTGCAGGATTCCCCTGCATTCTGATTGGTTGTTTGAAAATGACCCTGTATTGTGATTGGCTGTCATGAAAAACATCTGTGCTGTGATTGGCTGTTGTAAAATCCCTTTGCATTGTGATTGGCTGTTGTAAAATCCCACTGTAATGTGATTGGCTGTTGAGAAATACCTCTTATTCTGATTGGTTGCTGGAACATCCCCCTGTACTGTGATTGGCTGTTGTAAACACTCCCTTATATTTTGATTGGCTGTTGCAAAAAACCCCTACATTCTGATTGGTTGTAGTAAAATCCCCCTGTATTCTGATTGGCTGTTTGAAAATCCCCCTGTATTCTCATTGGATGTTGTAAAATCCCCCTGCATTCTGATTGGTTATTGTAAAATCCCACTGTAATGTGATTGGTTGTTGTAAAATCCCCCTGCACTGTGATTGGCTGTTGTAAAATCCCCCTGTATTCTGATTGGCTGTTGTAAAATTCCTCTGTATTGTAATTTGCTGTTGGAAAATCCCACTGTAATGTCATTGGGTGTTGAGAAGTACCTCTTTATTCTGAATGGTTGCTGGAAAATCCCCATGTATTGTGATTGGCTGTTGTAAAATCCCCCTATATTCTGATTGGCTGTTGTAAAATCCCCCTGTATTCTGATTGGCTGTTGTAAAATCACACTGCATTCTGATTGGCTGTTGTAAAATCCCACTGTAATGTGATTGGTTGTTGAGAAATACCTCTTTATTCTGATTGGTTGCTGGAACATCCCCTGTACTGTGATTGGCTGTTGTAAACACTCCCTTATATTTTGATTGGCTGTTGCAAAAAACCCCTACATTCTGATTGGTTGTTGTAAAATCCCCATGTATTGTGATTGGCTGTTGTAAAATCCCCCTATATTCTGATTGGCTGTTGTAAAATCCCCCTATATTCTGATTGGCTGTTTGAAAATCCCCCCGTATTCTGATTGGCTGTTGTAAAATCACACTGCATTCTGATTGGCTGTTGTAAAATCCCACTGTAATGTGATTGGCTGTTGTAAAATCCCCCTTTATTCTGATTGGCTGTTGGAAAATCACCCTGTATTGTGGTTGGCTGTTGTAAAATCCCACTGTAATGTGATTGGCTGTTGAGAAATACCTCTTTATTCTGATTGGTTGCTGGAAAATCCCCCTGTATTGTGATTGGCTGTTGTAAAATCCCCCTATATTCTGATTGGCTGTCATAAAAAACATCTGTGCTTTGATTGGTTGTTGGAAAAATTACTTGTATTTCATTGGCTGTTATGTACTGTGACAGGCCTAATGAAAACCCATCATTTCATGTTCAGTAAGCCCTCTTATTATCCGTAACTCAAAAACACTAACTTAAAACTTTTTTTTTAAAAAAGATGTTTTTCTCTGTCATACAATATTATTTATGTATAAAGGAAGAGTGCTGGGAAATGTACTCAAAAAAGTGAGGCAGTCAGTTTCGGTAATTTTTTTTTTTTATCCTAAAAGAAAATTATAATTGCAGAGAAACACATTTTGGAATCTGTAAACCGTGCAGCAGCTGAAAGCCTCTGGAAATCTGGTTTAAAATAAAGTATCTATCAACGTCATGTAACTAACAATATCAGGACAGTGTGCAAAAACTATACCTTTAACTACAATATTTCATATTTGTATTAAAACTAATTTCTAACATTTTTCAGGTGTTTATAAAGAACCTAGGTTGTATGAGACACTGACTTACCTGCCGTAGATGGATGTTGACACGCCTCCGATTTTGTAGAAGCAAAGATGCGTACCAGCACAGAAGTGTAGCAATGCACTGTTGAGGAAAGGGTCAGCAACAACATATAACATATTTTAACCACTTACAAAAATTTGTATCAGTTTAAATGTACATTATATTTTGAAGATTTTCTCAGCTTCACCTTGCTACCAGGCAGCCTTTTCTCATGGTATACTGCTGTTATATAAGCTAACTATCGCTCTCTCCAAACCAACCATGTATTAAGTAAGTAGTGCTTCTGCTAAGACTTGGGTGGCTTTGGAGATATGATATTTGGCTTGTATGAAGGCGAGATCCTGTTGGAAAGGATGGCTGACAGGAAGGTAAAGCAGTGAAAATATTTGAAATATTGCATAAAGTTAAATACTTTTTTGTTGGGAAGAACACTTTCAAGTGGTTAAAATGATTTGCTGCTAACCCTGTCTAAAGCAGTACACTGTTTAGCTCATCTACATTGGTACTCCTGCTGCTTCTCCAAACCAGAAGCAGCCAACTAACATCTACTGTGGGCAATACACTGACTATGGATAAGTACCTTATACAAACACACTTTGAATGAACCATCCTCTTAACAGTTATGAAGGTACTGTGTGGCATACTTCTGACCATTTAGTGTAAACCTAGCAACTATAAAGGCACATTATGCAGTTTTGGAAAAGAAATTCAAACTCAGAAAAGTAATAATACAAACGCAAATATTGATATATTTTCATAACTGAATAAATAAGGGATCCTAAGAGGGAAATGAGGTCCCTAAAACACTGTCTGAAGCCAGAAAGTTGGGTCCCTGCAAAAAAAAGAAACAATATGAAAATTATGCTCTTTGAGGACAATTTGTTTATTCTGTAATTAATTATTAATTCAGTCAGTCATGTATGTATCCGTGAATATTCTTTTTTGATTCAAAATTCTTTCCCAAAACTACAAGTGTACCTTTAAAAACAAGATCTTTAAAATTGTCACATAACAGGTTATGAACACTACATATCTTTTTTACAATGGTTCAATGCAAATTTATTACATAAACAAGTTCAGTGTGTACTGAAAGCCGGTAGACTACATTAGCAATCTGAACAAGATGAGCTTAACAGTTGTCAACATGGCATATTCATGTCGCAGACCTTGCTGTAACTGAGTGAGCCACTAAAGTTCACTATTCCTTTTCAGAATCCACTAATCTTGTTTAGATCTTGAGTTCTGAAATTGTGTCATCAAGTCATTCTTGAGTCTGCAGCTGTGGTTTGCAGCTCTAATTTGCAGCTCTAAGTGAATTTAAAAGTGTTGGTCAGTCTTTTGGGACGCATCGACAATCTGGTGAGGTTGATCACCACATCACCTTCTACAGTGACAGATCCTTATAGGCTGGTAGTGAACCAGAGTCCCAGTGATGCACCCCAAGATCTGGCTGTGGCTCAGAAAGACAATGCACTAATCGCATCCAGTGAAAACAATGGAAACTAAGGTGAGCAAAGAATTTTGTTCATGGTTGATTGTCATAAAAATGCTGTATACACAAGTCCGATAGATCTGTTTTCATTCTACTGTTTAGTGCTCTTGATTGCAGAGAAAGTAATTGTGCCACTCCTGGACTAATGACATTTATGTGATTTGTTTGGGGTGGTGCTGCTACTAACAATTATTTTTAATATTTCATAATTTATTATTTCAGAATTAATGTATTGATTAATCAATCAGTTGGTTGGACTATAAAATGTCAAAAAAAAGTGTGAAAATCACTTGATCAGCGTTTCTTGAAGCCCAAGATGACGTCCTCAAATGTCTTCTTTTGTCCACAAACTAGATATATTCAGTTTACTGTCACAGAGGACTAAAACAAACAGAAAATATTCACATTTGAGGATCTAAAAACAGAGTATTGAGACTTTTTTTCTTTAAAAAATGACTCAAAGTGATTAATCAATTATCAGAATTATTGGTGATTAATTTGATAGTTGATTAATTATCTATTAACCAATTACATGTTACAGCTCTAGTTTGAGGTGGCTGTCATATATATAATCAACACAGCCCAAGTGGCCAAAAAATACACTTCATAGGTTTCAAAACTTCTCACCTGCAGTTGAAATTTAGCCAGCTAACTGTCTAACTGTCTAACACTGGCACATTTACAGAAATGCTGATTAGGTTATCCCTAGAACTAAATGAAAATGAGGAGTCACGTGGGTACGCTGAGCAGGATGGCAGCACTGTAGGAGGGCTCAGACCACTCGCTACTAATTTAATTGTTTAATCCATATTTATCTGCCTACCTTGAGCTAAATATTGATAGACTTTATCCCAAAAAAGTTCTTAGTACTTTGACTACATTTTTGGCGGTGAGAAATGGCGACAACGTCGAAATATTTTAAGGATATGGGCCACATAGCTACTCGGAACAAGCTAGCTGCTAATGAGGACAAGTCTCCCGACGAAGCTGCAGAACAGAAAATAAGCATTGAAAAATTTTTTGCTGAAATAACCAAACTGTACGGTGGCCGACAAGTGCAAACGCGCTGCATATACAGACAGGTGCTGCAGGCCTACGTGAAAATATTATGGCACATATTACTAGATAAAATCCTTACTGTCTGTTATGTATTATGCACTGAGTGTTGTCATGTTGCTTATATAATGTCATGTTTCCTTTCCTTGTCTTCAACATGACAATAAAGTTTGTTTTAAAAAAAATAAAAAAAAAATAAAAAAAAATCCTGAAAGGGGAAACGTAATTATGAAGAATAAACATCCCGTAACTGTTTTTTAAACTAAAAAAAAAAAATAAATAAAAAAATAAAAAGGAATAGGCCTATGTGAGAAGTAGAAAGTTATTGGTGAGAGGAAAATTGGAGGCGGGGAGAGGCTACATGAAAAAGTACGTATTCTTTTTTCTTTTTCTTTCTTTCTTTCTTTTTTCCACATGTGGCCCTCATCTTTTACTGTATTATGAAAGTGCAGCTGATTTACATTTTTACATTTTTATTTTGTTTTACATTTTCTGATTTTTTGCCTCTCCCACCTCCAATTTTCCTCTCACCAATATCTTTCTACTTCTCACGTAGGCCTATTCCTCTCCTCCGCAGGTTGATTCGTCCGTTGTCTGTCTCTCGGGGGAAAGCTCAGCACTGCCCCTAGAGGCCTGGAGCACTTCCGTTGTGTGACTGTATATGCAGCGTTTTCGTTTTGCATTTGTTTTCTCATTTGCAGCGCGTTTCTGTATATGCGGCGTTTTCTTTTTGCATTTGTTTTCTCATTTGCAGCGCGTTTCTGTATTTGCAGCGTTTTCGTTTTGCATCTGTTTTCCTATATGCAGCGCGTTTCTGTATTTGCAGCACGTTTCTGTTTATGCAGCGCGTTTCTGTATTTGCAGGACATTTCTGTTTATGCAGCGCGTTTCTGTATTTGCAGCGATTTCGTTTTGCATCTGTTTTCCTATATGCAGCGTGTTTCTGTATTTGCAGCACATTTCTGTATATGCAGCGCGTTTCTGTATTTGCAGCGTTTTCCTTTTGCATCTGTTTTCTTATATGCAGCGCGTTTCTGTATTTGCAGCGCCTGTCTGTATATGCAGCGCGTTTGCACTTGTCGGCCACCGTAAAACTGAGTACTAAACTGACAGAAGTAGCTGCTGATGTAGTGACCATTAAAGAAACCACCACTGAGCTGAAAAACTCTGTCAGCGGGCTACAGGTACGAGTGGAGGAGGCGGAGGAGCGAATCTCCCAGCTGGAGGACACGACTGAGGGCCTTGTGACAAACACTAGTACCATGGGGAAAAAGGTGGATATGCTATGGGACCGTGTGCAAATCCTGGAGAATCACTGCAAAAGAAACAACATAAGATTGGTGAGACTGGTGGAGACATACGGGACAAATGGCACTTTGGAGGAATGTGTCAAAAAAGTTCTGAGCAAAGGGCTAGGGATAAACCCTGAGGCGGAGTTTAAAATTGAACAAATGCACCAAATGCTAGCCCCGATGCCGAATGAGGACCAGCTGCCCAGACCCATACTGATCCGCTTTCTGGCTTCCGCCTGCGAGAAGGTATTGAGAGCTGCAGCCAAGACATGAGGAGTGAAATGGGATGGACAAAGGCTGTTGATATTTCTTGATCTAACCAAGGAGTTAGCGGAGAAGAGGAAGGAGTTCCTGACCACGAAGAAGGCACTACAGCAACGCAATGTGAGATACACACTGGCCTTCCCCGCCACGCTGAGATTCACATGGAAGGGCAAGAGCCATCATTTTACAAGCGTGGAGGAGGCTGAACACTTTATCAACCAGAATTGCAACAACGCTTGAAACATGTACGGGATACATATTTATTTTCAACTGGACTGAGGATCAAGGGACAGGTAGATCATGAGAGAATGTGATGCGGGTGGGTCGGCTTACACAGGCTGTCATTAGCAACGAGCAGTTGGGAGGACCCCACGGACCTTGTTTGTTTGTTTTTTTTCTCTCAGGGCATTGTGTTTTTGTTTATTGTCATATTAAATGACTAGAAATTATGTTACAATTATCAGCTGGAATATAAAAGGTTGTAGAAGTCCTGCAAAAAGAGGGAAAATATCTTATCTTAAACACAATAAGGCCGATGTTGCATTTATTCAAGAGTCACATTTTAAGTCAGAGGAAACTCTGAAACCAAAATTTGGATGGGTAGGACATGTTTTTGATAGTTCATTTTCCAGTAAATGCAATGGGGTGGTTATACTTATACATAAAAATATGGCTTTAAATTGGTTAGACAGATAAAGGATAATGAGGGTAGAATGATTTGTTTACAGGCTAATATAGATGGCAAAAATATTATTTTGTGCAATATTTATGCACCAACCACCAGTGTAATGTCGTGACAAAAAACTCAGAAAAATAGGCCAGTAAGGTCTGGGCTTAAAGCCACAACACCCTAGAAACCTTGATAAAAATTCACTGTTATCATTTGTATATTTTCAAAGTTCAAAACCATCAAAAAGAAGAATCAGGCAAAGTCAGGAAAAATCACTGGAGGAGCAACAAAGTTCTGCCACACAAAGTTTATTGATCTCTCTAGGTAGAAAAACCAACAAGCTTGAGTCAAACCCAGGTTTAGACTGAAGAAAGAGGTGCAAAACACCTTGTTATATACTGTTTAGGAGGCTCTAGGAGCCTCCTCCCACTTTGAACATTTTGGCTCACAATCAAACATAATTGTGTATTAAATTTTACCTTATGGGATCATAATGTCATTCATTTTCTCACAAATTGCTGCCTCCCTTAGGTTTGCACGCATTAATCTTATATTTTTTAAAAATAGTTAAATGATAATACAGGTTAATGCATTACATGAAAAGAACACTGAACTGTTTAAATGACATCATAACAGCTGGTCTGATATCTTATCTGCGTGGTAAGCACCAGGCGCACTTCCAAGGTCCCCAGCCTCACTAACATTTCCGGATGGCATCATGATCTTCCTTAAAAGGGAATGTTGTCCTGGATGGAACAAGTCTGAGGCATGAACTACAGCTGATGGAATGAGTCTGGTGCATGAAATTATACCACTACAGTAACCCAAACTTTTTTCATCAAGTAAATAAAATTTTGGGAGAAATGGAGGGTGATGTAATTCTAGCAGGAGATTTTAATCAAGTCTGGGATCCATTTATAGATCGAAGTACTTTTAGGGGCCCATCTTGGATACCTAAAGATAGAGCAGCTATACACATGTTGAGTGAGGATAATACTCTAGTGGATATTTGGCAGTTGACAAACCCACGAAAAAGAGAATATACTTTTTTCTCTCAGTTACAAATCATACTCGAGAATTGATATGTTTTTAATATCAAACAATATAACCAAGCAAGTTGCATATTGTAAAATTAATCCAATGGCTCTATCTGACCATGCAGCTGTAGAGCTGGGAATTGATATTAAATAATGACACAGAGAGAAGAGGTAGATGGAGATTGAATGCGTCACTATTATCTAATGAGGCTTTTAACTTATTATTAAAAGAAGAATTACAGTCTTTTTTTGAATTAAATACAGGCAGCTCAGGCAGGAGATCAACAGAGTGGAAATCATCTAAAGCTTATATTCAAGGGAAAATTATAGCATATGCATCTAAAAAGAAAAGAGAGGACATGAGTAAGATAAAGGAATTGGAAACTAAAATTAGGATGTATGAAAGGGAATTGGCAGACAATTTCTCAAACCAGTTATATCAAAACATTTGCAAGCTTAAATTTGAACTTTGCCATATAAACTACATCATACAAATGGTACTAATAATGTAGCTGTACAATGTGCATAATGCAATACATTCGAAAACAAAAAACAAAAAACACACACATTTTAGTGGCATTTTGTAAGTTTTCAGTGTCTAACGGTGGAATTTCCGAGTGTCCGTGAAGGCACCTCGACTTGACTTGGCTGTGTGACGTCGTCGGACCATTAACTTCTCCCGCGTCTGTTGAGGTGAGTGGCTGTGGGTCTCCGTTCCTGTCTCTTTAATGTCAAAAAACAGCAGTTAAATAGTCAGAAATATGTAAACTGACAGTAAATTGGCATGATAATCGATAAATACGAACAGGAAATGAAGCCTCGGTCGATAGGCGGTCAGGGGGAGGGGCGGGAGAGGGCGGTGCGTCGAAATCCGGTGGTTTAAAAACCCCTACACATGATCAACGGTAAAAACGCTTTGCGCTGGCTGTCCCATATTTTCCTATGGAGAGAGCGGTGGCGCCCGACCTAGAGGCACCGCTACCCTTGGCATGGCGCACCGCTGGGATGTGCCGCTCAGCGCTGCGCCCAAAGTTCAACTTTGACCTCTTGCTGACCTTTCAAAGCGCAACCAATGAGATAACAGCTGAATGTGACGTAGCCAAAAGCGACACATACAAATAGAGGAGGGAGAGAAAATGGAAGAAAAACTCATTCTCTGTGTTTCCGAGTTCCCCGAACTGTATAACACATGATACCACGATCTCGGCAGGAAGAGTATTGCTTGGCGAAATGTCAGTAGTCAGATCGGGCTACCAGGCTTGTGATTAGGCAGAGTTTACGAGCTACCGTTAAGCTAAATACAATGCTAACGTTAGTTTAGCTGTTTGTGTACGTTCGCTATTCCAGGCAGACACAATGACAGGATCAGTGCTTCATAGCTATATAAACTGTCCTTTAGCTCAGCAACAGTAAATCCTATCATGTTGTTACATAGAGCTGTGGTTAGTTTTTGCAAAAGGGGAGTCTGCTTTTTTTTTTTTTTTTTTTTTTTTTTTTTTTTTTTTTTTAGTCTGCTTTTTCCTCCAGGTCCTTTTCTTTCCGGAGTGACAAGTAGCGTTTGGTGTTGCCTAGCAACACCTGAGCTCCTCCGCATCTGCTCAGCGCCTCTGCGCCCTACCTGGCGGTGAGCGAAGAGCAAATTTCTTGTCATGACAGTTGAGCTAGCTAACTTGGTGCTGCCTGTTAGCTGCAGTAACATATCTGCAGTAACAAGCGCCTGTCTCCCCCCGTTCCTCTGTGTGTATGAATGTAGCCCTAGCTTCAGTAAAGCACAAACCACAGGTGAGAGAGAGGGGAGGAGAGACAGTGTGACAGTAAATATTAAATAAAATAAATAAATAAAGCAAAGGGCATCTTGAGGGAAAGACGGAATCTTATATTCAGTATACTTAAGCATTAAGTCAGCTAAGGTATATATAGGCTAATTGTTGTGTTTATGTTTAATTATGTCTCATGTGATTGTGTTTTTATTTGACAATTATTAGCTGATAGCTTTATTACGTAAAGATTGTTGGTTATGTGTGAACTTTTGCTTAATGTAGTGTGTGTAGAAGTAGAATTTGAATATTTATTATGAATGTACTTTCTTGCAAACCTACGGATAAAAGCAGTCATAACTGGTGCTGCATAGTTTGAGCAGACATACACACAGATAAACTGAGATACATAAGATGAGACTAATATTGTTTCTAGGCAAAGAGAAATACGTTTGGAGGCTGCGCTTGAGTGGTGAGTGAAGTAAAATCTGAACTCAAAGTAACAACAGAGTACATTATTTGACTGTGGACTGTGTTTAGCTGCCTTAAATGGGACAGAAGAACAATGGTAGTAGGCAGCCATGTATATTAGACTTAGAGCCAGACATTCAGTTAAACCAATCACAATCAGCTTTGACAATTTCTGCCCAGCAACTGTGGGTGGACATGTATCCACTGTGTAGGCAAGACATGCATTTGATGAAAATCTGCCTCTCAAACTACTGCCTCTGAGTGACAGACCCTAAGTCCCACAGCCAAACCAAACACATGTTGAGCGAGAAGAGAAGACTGCGAACACAGCCGTGTAAATTTTATTCTTGTGGTGCCAAATATGTGGTCACACCAACAATTTAAAGAACTGGGGTCATCTGCTTTTCTCCTGAAGGTCTTAATCTGAGTTAATATGGGAGTGAATGGGGCAGTTGGTTGGAAAACTTGTCCTTTTTGACCTTGCTGAGCCAAAACTATAAGTCCTTTTGTTTCTGTGGTCACATGTTGCTACCGGCACAGCTTTTCCTACAATCTGATGTGCAATTTGTGTATGTTGAGAGAACACTGAAGTCTCAATCTGAGAAGGGGTGTAAGTGAGAGAAGAACAAAATGGCTGACAATAAAAATGACAGTAGGCAGTGATGGATATTAGCCTTAGAGCTAGATATTCAATGGCTGCTATGGCCAGCAGCTATGAGTGAACATGCATCCAATGTGTAAGCAAGACACACAGACACGCACACACTCACCCATACACATACAAACATGCACAATAGTGCATGCACGCACACACACGTGCACGGACACACAGACACACGCACACATGCACAACTTCAATGATACATTTAGTGCTATTATTACTGCTGGCAGTATGGTGGAAATACTAGTTGGCAGTGAGCATAAGGCACACTCAAAGTTTTGTGCAAAATTTCTGGCTATAGTTAGTGATGCCTATGTGAATTGTACATCAGGCACACTGAATGACACTTACACTACAGCATTTACAGTGAACATGATGCTGAAGCATCCCTTTAAGAAATTTAATTGTTTTACTGTAATAAATTCATCCCACTGCAGTTGAAGTAAATAAAGGCAGACTTAAAAAGTGTAAATGTTTCTTTTATGTCAGTCTGCTTTCTTGAAGTTGCAGAAGTTAGTCCTAATGTCATGCTTTGTTGAAGTTGCATAAGTTAGTCTAATGCCATGTTAAGGTCGGGAGGCTTAAACTGCATTTTCTCACAAAATGATGATATACTATTTGTTGGTAAACAAAAAAGCCAAGTGCCTTTAAAACAATTTTAATAGCTTTTAAAGGGATCATTCAGTTTATTTGAAGTGGGGTTATGTGAGGACCTTATCTATAGTCAGTGTATTAAGTACAGTGAATTTGAGACAGCACACCCCCAATTGGGACAAGCAGAGAGGAGCACCATTAGGGAAGATAGCAGTGTACTACTGTGGACAAGGTCAGTAACAAAACATATTTTAGCCACCTGAACAAGGTCCACCTAGAAAATAAATAGTTTCCATTGTAAATGACCCACTCGTAATCCAGAGTTTTACTTATGTCAAGATTAACTAACTGAGATTTTTCACTAAACCTAGAATACACCCCTGGTCTTAGCACAGTGCATGAGGAGATGGAGTCCAGCAATCCGCCACTGCTATCCTCACCGCTAACCTAAAGCATCCATGTACCTGGGAGTCGGAGTCGGCACACCAAGAGGCCACTGCTTCACCATTATTTGACCTGGAGCATGACCTGGACCTGGTGGGTAACTATGTTTGTTTTCTTTGATTCTTTGAATGCTGCCAATAACTTATAGTTATACTTATGGACACAGTAAATTTTGACCACGTACATCATTGGTTAATGTCATCTCTCTCTTCCACTGATCTATAAACATGAAATAATTAACATACATAACTTACAGCATCTTGATTTTTTTTTTTTATTATTTTCATTTGCAGAGGTAAACATGTAAATGAGTGTTGATCTGTGTTTGTGCACTTGTTCTTAACAGGAAACAAACATGTTCCAGAGATGGAGAGACAAAACTCACAGGAACACACCACTACTATCTGCTCTATAAATCCACCTGTGCCAGGTAAATAAGAACAGCCTTCTCCCATGCATGATATGTGTCTCTTTTTTATTGTGTATTAGTGGTATATAAGCATGTAATGTACACTGTCTGTATTGTGCTTTTTTATATCCGAGGGACAGGAACAGGTAGTGCAGCTATATGTCTTGACTCTGAAAACTGCTGATTTCCAGACATGGCGCTAAAGTTTCCTCTCCTCTCCTCTCCTCTCCTCTCCTCTCCTCTCCTCTCCTCTCCTCTCCTCTCCTCTCCTCTCCTCTCCTCTCCTCATCGACACCAACCAGATGCACTTATAAAATTAAACAACCGTATAAGGAGGCCTATACGTAAAATGGGAGAGTCTGTGTTTCTCTGTGAGAAACTTTGAGATCTTCTCACAGCAGAGTGAACAGGTCTTTGTGTGAAACACTGCAGAGTGTAACATCATGCTGTTTACAGACAGTCTGCTGTCATTAGTTTGACAGAGAGACAGAGAGGGTCATGTCTAGAAGGGAACCCTAGACCTACGAAAGATCGTGCAAGTTTGATTATTTTAGTAGAAATAACGAACACAAATCTTGCGAGAATTGTGCAAATAAAGAGTTAGAGCTTCTAGACACGACCGAAAAAGGTGCGCAGCTCCAAAAATAGAAAATCATATCGTGGTGTTGATGTTTTTAATGTGGCAGGCTGCCATAAATAAAACAGTATTCACTGAAACACTGATCACTGACCTGCTGTGATGGAAAAAAATACTCAGATTCTTTACTTAGGTATTTTTACATTGTGGTATTAGTGTGAATACAATTTAAAAATTTTGCATGTTATTGTTTCCTGTATCATCCTGTATTGTATCATAACAGTCATTGTTTTTTAAATTCTTAAGCAACAGACAGTCAAATGTTGTACATAATTCAAACATTATTATATCATAAAGGTAGCTATTGAGTGTTCATTATTGCACTAAATTAATGTTATACTGCTTTATAAAAACATTAGTGTGTGTGTTTCTGTTGTTTCAGAATGGCTCGACCAAATAAGCAGTTTGTAGCAGAAGCAGAATTCAAACATTGTGATATTATAAAGGCAGCTATTGAGTGTGGGGTCAGCTTTCTAACAAACATTCAAATATTCTACATAATTCAAATATTATATTTACATGGCAGGTATTCAGTGTTGCGTCAGGTTTTTAAGTAATATTCAAATATTCTACATAATTCAAAAATTATATTTTCGAGGCAGCTATCAGTGTGGCATCAGCTTTTTAACAAAAATCCAAATATTCTACCTAATTCAAATATTACCTTAAAAAGGCAGCTATTCAGTGTGGTATCAGTCATTCTACAAACATTCAAAAATTCCACATAATTCAAACTTTATTATATTTTAAAGGTAGCTATTCAGTGTGGTGTCAGCCTTTCTAACTAATATTCAAATATTATACATAATTCAAACCTTCTTATATCATTCACGCAGCTGTTCAGTGTGGCGTCAGGCATATTGTTGCAGCAAGCCAATGCAGCATTGCAGCTTGGCTTCAGCTTGTTGCATTCACAGCGGTAATTTCTTTAGAAATTGCTTTTCTAGTATCTCTAGTATCCTATTTAACTCGACCCTAAATTCCTTCAGGGGTCCATCCTCTTTTGTAAGAATGAGCAGTTTTTGAAGCAATGTGACCTTCTGACCTTTCCTGAGAGTTGGTAGTTAAGGTTTGTTTCATTACTTGAGGTGTATTTCACCGTCAATATTGTTATTATTTTTATTATTGTTAATAGTGATTTTGAGGACAGTTTTGCTCTAATTTTTGGTTCTGAATGCCTTCCTTTCGATATTATTTGGGTTTATTACATTGACACCAGGCCTTTTCTCTGTATTTCAGAATGGTCTGGTGTAAGTGAAGACCTGAGCCGGTGCAAGCTGCGTCCCCCAGCAAGGTGAAAGGACTGCCACAAAGGAGGTGAAACAGCACAATAGCCGAAGTTATAAAGACATTTTTTCTTTATTCTGTGAGCCATATGGCTCCAGAATTCAACTTCTCTGGACTATTTTCATCTTTTGTGACTCTCTTTTAGAAAATAATTATGATATTTTATTTTACTATTGCTTTAGAGGCTTTGTAGAGGCTGTAAACTGACTCTCCATGTGCTGCTGAATTGTTTGACCGTTGACTTGATAGGCCGTGCAGAGACTCTTTTTGTCCAGCAGATGGAGCCAAGTTATCAGTAACCAGTTATTTGACTTTTGCTCTTTCTCATCAAACAGCTACCCTGACACAGTAGGACGTGCTTTTTTTTTTTTTTTTTTTTTTCCCTTCTTTTATAAATTTTATTTAATACTGAAGGTTTTTTTCAATTAGGACTTAGTCTCCATTATTTATTTATTTATTTATTTTACATTTATTCTATTTTTTTTTAAATAATAATTTCTTTTCTTTGCATTTATATTTTAGGGATTTATTTGTTTTTTTTAAGAGGATACAGTTTTTTTCTTCCATAACCCCCCATAAAGGTTTTATTGTGTGTGTGATTTTGGATCGTTATCCTGACCTCTTCTCAATTTGATATCTTCTAGATATTATCACCTCACCTGAGATATAGGTGTGCTGAATAATTATTGGTGCATACAGCACTGGATAAGAAGAGGTCAGGTGACGATCCATGGCTGCTCAACCATTTACTTTTTATTTTTAACGGAGCCTCAGGAAAGGGCCATCCAATTAGAGATTTAATCTCACCGCAGGTCACAAATGTGGTGTATGCCAGTGTTCCCCAACCCTGGTTCTCAGGGCCCACTGTTTAGGTCGGGAGGCTTAAACTGCATTTTCTCACAAAACATGTTGATATACTATTTGTTGGTAAACAAAAAAGCCAAGTGCCTTTAAAACAATTTTAATAGCTTTTAAAGGGATCATTCAGTTTATTTGAAGTGGGGTTATGTGAGGACCTTATCTATAGTCAGTGTATTAAGTACAGTGAATTTGAGACAGCACACCCCCAATTGGGACAAGCAGAGAGGAGCACCATTAGGGAAGATAGCAGTGTACTACTGTGGACAAGGTCAGTAACAAAACATATTTTAGCCACCTGAACAAGGTCCACCTAGAAAATAAATAGTTTCCATTGTAAATGACCCACTCGTAATCCAGAGTTTTACTTATGTCAAGATTAACTAACTGAGATTTTTCACTAAACCTAGAATACACCCCTGGTCTTAGCACAGTGCATGAGGAGATGGAATCCAGCAACCCGCCACTGCTGTCCTCACCGCTAACCTAAAGCATCCATGGGAGTGGGAGTCGGCACACCAAGAGGCCACTGCTTCACCATTTTTTGACCTGGAGCATGACCTGGACCTGGTGGGTAACTATGTTTGTTTTCTTTGATTCTTTGAATGCTGCCAATAACTTATAGTAATACTTATGGACACAGTAAATTCTGACCACGTACATCATTGGTTAATGTCATCTCTCTCTCTTCCACTGATCTATAAACATGAAATAATTAACATACATAACTTACAACATCTTGAAATTTTTTTTTTATTATTTTCATTTGCAGAGGTAAACATGTAAATGAGTGTTGATCTGTGTTTGTGCGCTTGTTCTTAACAGGAAACAAACATGTTCCAGAGATGGAGAGACAAAACTCACAGGATCACACCACTACTATCTGCTCTATAAATCGACCTGTGCCAGGTAAATAAGAACAGCCTCCTCCCATGCATGATATGTGTCTCTTTTTTATTGTGTATTAGTGGTATATAAGCATGTAATGTACACTGTCTGTATTGTGATTTTTTATATGCATCAATGGTGTAACATTTTTCTCTTCCTCTCACAAGGCTCTGACAAGATGTGAAGTTGGACACATGTCAATGAAGCAACAAGCAACATCAGCAGTCATCTTGAGCTGGAGTCAAACATGCTGTAAGTCAACTTTACAGTTCATAGATTGTGCATACCATTAGTATGAGCAATAGTTATAATGTGAAAACATTTAAAGGTTCAGTCACTGCTCCTTCTGTTTTGCTCTGACAGTCATGAACAACAAACAGAAATCAAGGAGGGCTCCAGCAACATTTGACCGTGCTTTGCACAGCTAAGCCACACTGAGAGGCTACGACGAATACACCTGACAACTGCCTGACCTGTACCTCGTATGCGACTGTGTTTTTCTTTCAGTCATAAACACTGTAGTGTTACAGCATGACTCTGCAAACTGTTGATTTCCAGACAACAAATAACTGTGGGTTGTTTGTGTTGGCCGTCTACATCATCAGTCTTATAGTGTCCTCTCCTCTCGTCACATAACCAGAGCCACATGGACCGAGGGACAGGAACAGGTAGTGCAGCTATATGTCTTGACCAAATGTGAAGTAGGACACATGTCAACGAAGCAGTGCGGTACTGACAGCAACACTTGAGTGTGCTTTGCACAGCTAAGCCACACTGAGAGGCTACGACAAATATACCTGACCTGTACCTGGTATGTGACTGTGTTTTTCTGTCAGTCATGAACACTATAGTGTTACACCATGACTCTGAAAACTGCTGATTTCCAGACATGGCGCTAAAGTCTCCTCTCCTCTCCTCTCCTCTCCTCTCCTCTCCTCTCCTCTCCTCTCCTCTCCTCTCCTCTCCTCTCCTCTCCTCTCAGGGACAGGAAAAGGCAGTGCAGCTATGTGCTTTTTACTCAACATTCATTGCTAATCTTCAGATGGACCCAGACCATCTGTAAGTATCCTATATAGCAGGGGTCCCTAACAGGCGGACCGAGGTCCGAGTCCTGACCCACACGCCGTCCTATATGGACATGGACCTATAACCAATAAATTCTTAATAGATTTTAAATTTTGACGGGACGCTTCTATTTTAACTGGCGCAACTATTCTAGTCTTTCCGACGCTGGTTTAGCTGATCAGGAAACGCACAGACCAATTGCAGAGAAGCCGCGTGTGGAGGAGACTGTTGTTAATGACAAAGTTTATTACAACAGTCAAAACTAACGTGATGGTTAATGACATCGACACCAACCAGATGCACTTATAATATTAAACAACCGTATAAGGAGGCCTATACATAAAACGGGAGAGTCTGTGTTTCTCTGTGAGAAACTTTGAGATCTTCTCACAGCAGAGTGAACAGGTGAGGGAGGGAGGAGGGCACATTGATCACTAATCAATCACTGATACCGTCGTCATCTTGGACTGATTAAAAAATAAAAATGACAAAATTGGTGACAAACCAAACCTGGGTGTCCACACAAATAAAGTCTTTGTGTGAAACACTGCAGAGTGTAACATTATGCTGTTTACAGACAGTCTGCTGTCATTAGTTTGACAGAGAGACAGAGAGGGTCGTGTCTAGAAGGGAACCCTAGACCTGCGAAAGATCGTGCAAGTTTGATTATTTTAGTAGAAATAACGAACACAAATCTTGCGAGAATTGTGCAAATAAAGAGTTAGAGCTTCTAGACACGACCGAAAAAGGTGCGCAGCTCCAAAAATAGAAAATCATATCGTGGTGTTGATGTTTTTAATGTGGCGGGCTGCCATAAATAAAACAGTATTCACTGAAACACTGATCACTGACCTGCTGTGATGGAAAAAAATACTCAGATTCTTTACTTAGGTATTTTTACATTGTGGTATTAGTGTGAATACAATTTAAAAATTTTGCATGTTATTGTTTCCTGTATCATCCTGTATTGTATCATAACAGTCATTGATTTTTAAATTCTTAAGCAACAGACAGTCAAATGTTGTACATAATTCAAACATTATTATATCATAAAGGTAGCTATTGAGTGTTCATTATTGCACTAAATTAATGTTATACTGCTTTATAAAAACATTAGTGTGTGTGTTTCTGTTGTTTCAGAATGGCTCGACCAAATAAGCAGTTTGTAGCAGAAGCAGAATTCAAACATTGTGATATTATAAAGGCAGCTATTGAATGTGGGGTCAGCTTTCTAACAAACATTCAAATATTCTACATAATTCAAATATTATATTTACATGGTAGGTATTCAGTGTTGCGTCAGGTTTTTAAGTAATATTCAAATATTCTACATAATTCAAAAATTATATTTTCGAGGCAGCTATCAGTGTGGCATCAGCTTTTTAACAAAAATCCAAATATTCTACCTAATTCAAATATTACCTTAAAAAGGCAGCTATTCAGTGTGGTGTCAGCCTTTCTAACTAATATTCAAATATTATACATAATTCAAACCTTCTTATATCATTCACGCAGCTGTTCAGTGTGGCGTCAGGCATATTGTTGCAGCAAGCCAATGCAGCATTGCAGCTTGGCTTCAGCTTGTTGCATTCACAGCGGTAATTTCTTTAGAAATTGCTTTTCTAGTATCTCTAGTATCCTATTTAACTCGACCCTAAATTCCTTCAGGGGTCCATCCTCTTTTGTAAGAATGAGCAGTTTTTGAAGCAATGTGACCTTCTGACCGTTCCTGAGAGTTGGTAGTTAAGGTTTGTTTCATTACTTGAGGTGTATTTCACCGTCAATATTGTTATTATTTTTATTATTGTTAATAGTGATTTTGAGGACAGTTTTGCTCTAATTTTTGGTTCTGAATGCCTTCCTTTCGATATTATTTGGGTTTATTACATTGACACCAGGCCTTTTCTCTGTATTTCAGAATGGTCTGGTGTAAGTGAAGACCTGAGCCGGTGCAAGCTGCGTCCCCCAGCAAGGTGAAAGGACTGCCACAAAGGAGGTGAAACAGCACAATAGCCGAAGTTATAAAGACATTTTTTCTTTATTCTGTGAGCCATATGGCTCCAAAATTCAACTTCTCTGGACTATTTTCATCTTTTGTGACTCTCTTTTAGAAAATAATTATGATATTTTATTTTACTATTGCTTTAGAGGCTTTGTAGAGGCTGTAAACTGACTCTCCACGTGCTGCTGAATTGTTTGACCGTTCACTTGATAGGCCGTGCAGTGACTCTTTTTGTCCAGCAGATGGAGCCAAGCTAGGGCTGGGCGGTATGACCCAAAATTCATATCACCGTATAAATTGAATCCCTTCACGGTAATGGTATATATCTCGGTATAAATGTTGCGGTGTAAAACTTATGGAAGTGTTTCTGAATGGGTTTTGTAAAACAACAACAACAGCAAAGATATAATGTAATTTTTGAGCATTTATTGTGCAGAAGAACAACAGAAGTAAGGATAGTGCCTCAGAAATACAAAAATTCTTAAAAAAAAAGTGGATATTGTAAACAGTACTTCAAGTAAGAGAGGTTTTCTATAAGACAAATGGCAAAAACAGTGAAAAGGTTCTGTAATCCTGTAAAAATCTGTAAAAAAAATACCAAAGTAAAGAATGTGAGTATTTTTGTCATCACAGCAGGTCAGTGATCAGTGTTTCAGTGACTCTCTGTGGTTCAGTGAATAGTGTTTTATTTATGGCGGCCCGCCACATTAAAAACATCGACACCACAACATGATTTTCTATTTTTGGAGCTGCGCATCTTTTACAGTCGTGTCTAGAAGGTAAGTCTTTATTTGCACAACTCTTGTTTCCGTTATTTCTACTAAAATAATCAAACTCGCGCGATCTTTTGCGGGTCTAGGGTTCCCTTCTAGACACGACCCTCTCTGTCTCTGTCAAAGTACAGACAGCAGACTGTCTGTAAACAGCACAATGTTACACTCTGCAGTGTTTCACACAAAGACTTTATTTGTGTGGACACCCAGGTTTGGTTTGTCACCAATTTTGTCATTTTTATTTTTTAATCAGTCCAAGATGACGACGGTATCAGTGATTGATTAGTGATCAGTCTGCCCTCCTCCCCTTCCTCACCTGTTCACTCTGCTGTGAGAAGGTCTGAAAGTTTCTCACAGAGAAACACAGACTCTCCTGTTTTACATAGGCCTCCTTATACAGTTGTTTAATTTTATAGGTGCAGGTGTCAGGGTTGGTGTCAATGTCATCACGTTAGTTTTGACTGTTGTAATAAACTCCGTCATTAACAACAGTCTCCTCCACACGCAGCTTCTCTGCAGCTGGTCTGTGCGTCTCCTGATCAGCTAAACCAGTGGCGGAAAGACTAGAAAAGGTATGCCAGTTAAAATAGAAGCGTCCCGTAAAAAAATAAAATCTATTAATAATTTATTGGTTATAGGTCCAGGTCCGTATAGGACGGCGTGTGGGTCCGGACTTGTACACACATCTTGCAGATGACATTTTTCTGCTCAACATCCGACTTTTTAAACCCGAACCACGTCCAAATCACGGATGTAGCACCGTTTTTTTTTTTTTTACCAGCCCCTCCTTCTCCGCCGTTACTGTGCTTGCGGCCATTTTCACACAGAGGCAGGGGCGATGACGTCATCGACGGTATGATGGCATAGCACAAATCTCTACCGTGGCCAATTTATACCGTTTCTACCGTCATACCGTGTATACCGCGCAGCCCTAAGCCAAGCTATCAGTAACCAGTTATTTGACTTTTGCTCTTTCTCATCAAACAGCTACCCTGACACAGTAGGACGTGCTTTTCTATCCCCTTTTCCTTCTTTTTTCCCTTCTTTTATAAATTTTAATTAATACTGAAGGTTTTTTCTATTAGGAATTAGTCTCCATTAGTTAATTTTTTGTTGTTTTTTTTACACATTTATTCTAATTTTTTTAGTAATAATTTCTTTTCTTTGCATTTATATTTTGGGGATTTATTTGTTTTTTTAAGAGGATAAAGTTTTTTTCTTCCATAACCTTGTGTTTTATTGTGTGTGTGAAAGCCTCAGGAAAGGGCCAGAGATTTAATCTCACCGCAGGTCACAAATGTGATGTATGCTATAGTGGGAAAATTATATGCTGAACTGGTCACTGTTGTTCCTCAGAGTTACTTCTCATGTATTGTCAGGCACTAATTGGTTACTTGTCCTTGAACACACAGCTGTTCTCCCTTTGGAACAACAACTTCTGATAACACAATCACATCCTGACTCTCCCACTAAGCACTTCAGGTCCATCCTGACCCAACCTCCTTCATCTCCTAACCCTATAAAACAGATTTACATTCTTGACTCATTATCAGTTCCTTTTACACTTTCCGTGTGACTGTGTACTGGTCCTTTGCAAAGCTCTATTGAAACACCACATCAAACACCAGACAATTTTGGTCATGGTGTCTGTCTTCATTTTCAGATTTTCCACCACAATTTGGTGTCAGAAGTGGGATTGTTTGTCTGAGGGTTTCTGGACTCGGGGGTCGACGGTGGTAGTGCACACCCTGAGGCCTTCAGCCTCAACCTCCCCACAAAGACGAGTGTAGAAGCTAGCCTATTACTTAGCCCCTGAGACGTTTAACCTGGAGTGACCTGGCTGACGCGCTTGACTCTTTGTTTTATAACCATACGCTGTGCCGTTCCTTGAATTAATCCACAGGTCATTCTTCATTGCAGCAAAAATAATTTATTTCCCTCATGCAATCATGAATGATGTCCATTGTTGTTTCAAAAAAGAAAAGACCAAACATTCAGCTACGGTGTGACAAACATTTTGCGCCTTAGCAGTCCTGACAACAACAGTAACCCAGCTACCTTTACACCTGAGCATTACAAAGGTACAGTGACACCCTATGTTCAAAACAGTGAACTACAAGTCAGCCTTTGAAATATTTCACCAACATATTTGGCTCCTACAACGAGTGAGAAGGATGGCCTGAGACCAAGACCAGACTCACTCAGTGCTGCGATTCAACAATTCTAATTGGTGAAAATCTGAAAATTTATTTAATTGACTTGAAGTTCAGAAAATCTTCAAATCCATTTATCTCCCTGTCACCAGTGAGATCCAACATGGGGGAAATGTACTCAAAGTCCTGAATTTCCCTGTGATGGAGACAGCAGGGGCTGGCTCACCTCCCATCACCATCAGATGGAGGTGTAAAGTTTGCCACTGAACTGACTGTGTTTTGACATTTCACAAATGGTAAAACAAACATGTATAACATGGGACAAAAGGACATGCTGTGCATGCTGAAAGCTCCTCAAAGCAGGAGAGAAAAAAACAGAGAGAAAGATCTAAATATGGCAGCATTGACTATGTTCCAAGGACGTTCTATGGAGGTCTAAGTACAGCTGATCCAGATGTTTGTTTCCATTGTGGCAAAAAGGGACATTGAGCCAAACACTACCCAAAGACTAAAGATGATTGACTCGCAGCGGAATCATGAGACTCAATATCTGACCATAATGTTCAATATAATCCTGTTTTGAAGGTTTATTGACAAAAATTACCTTTTTTGTCTACATACTCAGATGTGTTCAACTGGTACCAGACACACAACACACATTTGCCTATTTACATAAAGCATGTGACATCATAAACACCCCAGCCTTTCAGAAGATCCCTAAAACTGATATTGGTCTAATCAGAGGCATGCAACCAATTGTGATCACACCAAAATCTAATTAAAGGCCCTGTCAACCATAATATCAACTCAACCAAAAAAAAATAAAAAAAAATTACACCAGTCTTTAACACGTGATTAAGGGCAGGTGTAATCATTCCCTGTGAAAATTCTCCTGTATGCACACCAATTTTCTCAGTTAAAACAAAACAAAAATCAGCTAAAAATTCAAAAGAAAGTTTGAGCTCATTAAATCTGTCACCAGGAAGTGCACGATTACAATATGTTGATGATTAAATGATTCGTGCTTTAACTCAAGTTCAGTGTGAAAAAGACATATTTGAAACATTTGGCTGAAGAAGGTCACAAAGCTAGCTCATCAAAACTGCAGTTTGTCCTACACGTGACATTTTTGGGTCATGTGATCATATCTGAGGCCAAATTCCTCTCCCAAAAAAGAGTAAAAACATTTCAAAACATTTTCAAATCCAATCATAAAGAAACAAGTTATGTCTTTTGTGTTCCTATTGCAGGCCCTTCATTCCTGTCCTCGAGGCACCCCTGAGCGCAATCGCACATGAGTGAGGCCTAGAAGCACATAGTAAAGTGACATGGACTGCTGATACAGGATAAACATTTGTTGACTTAAAACATGTCCTTCGGAAGACTCTGATGACTCCAACTCTTGGGTCACCAGATCCAAACCGACCTTTTACTCAGACTGTAGACAAAGAGTGTTCAGTACTCTAGGATGGCAGAGGCAGACAGAGACCTGTAGCCTACTTTTCAGCTAAACTTGATGCTTTAGCTACAGGAATTCCTACTTTTTAAGGTTACTCTAAACAAACTCTGCTTGTTCCACATGTTGTTTCATTGGTTTTGCTTTAGCAGAAAACATCTTATCTTTCAGCAGCAAGATTGCTCTTTTATAACACTGTTCTATTTGAAATCCCTGATATCACTGTGAAAAGATACAATGTAACTGAGGTATATTTCTGGTAAGATAACCATGGGTTCATGTGTAGTATAGGCCTACAGATCATACAGTCTCTAACCTTCTCTAATAATTCAGCGTTGAGGCCTGAGAGCCATGTATTTCCATTTTTGGGTATCATGAAGATACAGCTCTTTGCATCGGTCCATGTTAGGAGATGTGCGGAGAATACAACTATGTTCTTACAATAACTGAAGTTTGTTCCCCCAGACCAGATTTGCAAGAAACAACTTTGCAAAATCCAGATTTTTAACTGTTTGTGGATGGATCAGCATCATGCAACCCTGACACAGAAAAAAAAAAATGTAATTAGTTTCGCTGTGGTAACCAGGGGTTAGGGGTCTGTTTGTTGAATAAGGAAACTTAAACTTTGACTCAAAAAGAAAAAAAAAACAAAATTAGAAAATAAATGGTGTTATGTATCTCATAAATTATCAATGATTAATCAGTCAAAGCTTTCAACTATTGGTTCTGGAAAATGCACAAAATTTATAACCCTAGTTTGGAGAGGTGACAGTGACATCAATGGTTGAAAGTAACTAATACTCTAGTAGTTTTTCAGGCAAATACTTTGTACTTTTACTGAAATATATTTCTAACGCCAGTACTTTTACTTGTAATTGAGTAATGTTTTAGCAATATAACAGATTTCTTGTACTCTTTTCACCATTGGTGGTAACTGCACATGATACCAAATCACTCTCATAGAAGCATGTAATCTAGCAACAGACAAAACAGTGAATATCTGCACAGACAGTAGATATGTTTTTGGCTTTATGCATGATTTTGGTACAATTTGGAAAAAGAGAAATTTTCAAACACCATCTGGCAAACCTATAGCACATCACACTCTTGTTTTACAACTGCTGGATGCTGTTCTGCTCCCAAAAAAGGTTGCTGTGTGTAAATGTCATGCTCACACTAACAATGACCAACTTTCACAGGAGAACACCAGAGGAGAAGCAGCTGCCAAGGCCGCAGCATGCCCAGAATTAACTATGTCTGAATTCTTTCCATATGATGACCCTAACATAGGGCTGGGCGATATGGACCAAAAGTCATATCCCGATATATTTAGGCTGAATATCGATATACGATATATATCCCGATATTTTTTCCGCAAAGTGAGAGCAAATGTTCAGTCAAGGTCAAAGCTAAATATGACATGTCACAAGTAGTTTTATTGAAACTGGCTATTTCAGTGAACAGTGGCAAAATCAAATGAATAAATAATAAACAGGTTTCTTCACCTGGTTCATGAAAAAAAATGCTCAGTTGTTCAAATAATAAAATTTAAACATAAATACTGTACCTTTTTTGAAATTAAAGCTCCGTGCACATTTAAATAAAAATATATCTTAAATAAAAATAGCCTATAAAATAAAATAGGCCAATCTTTTTCTGAAATAAATCTATTCATGAGAAAAGTACAATAAACATTTTTTTTAGTTTGACAACAATAAATGGCTTATTGAAATTGAATCCGACTTGTTCCACAGTTGCAACAGGGACCATATCTTTTGCAATGTGATAGGACACCGCTTTCGTTATAGTACACCACTTGTCACTTTTCTTTTCATAAGGCACACTGCGGGAAATGAGGCTCGCAGTGGGCTTTGTTTCGGGGCTGGAGCTTTTTCGGGTTGTGGATGGCTTGCAGCTGGGGCTTCTGCAGCGCGCAGCTTCACACACTCTTCGTACTGCAGTTTTGCCACTGTTTTAGGTGGTGAAAAAAATTTGTAGTGCTTCCACCCCTGGCTGTAACTTGTTTAGCGCATTCCCTACATATAACGTGATTTTGTTGCTCATCTGATACTTTAAAACCAAACCATCTCCAAATTACTGAGCCACTGCTTATTCGTTTACTAACCAATTCCTCCTTCGCGCGCTCTGCAGCCGTTGTTGCTTCCTCCATGCTTGTTGAAGAGTGCCGGAGTGTCTCTCCCTGCCCCTCTCCCCTCTGTGCACGAAAGAGGAGGGGCGCGCGGAGCAGTGCAGAGAGCTCCGGGTTATCAGCGCAGCAGAGCAAGGATCACAGCGCAAATTTGAACTATATCGATATATACGATATAGTCTAATTCCATATCACATTTAAAAATATATCGATATAATTTTTATATCGATATATCGCCCAGCCCTACCCTAACATACCCTCCACTACTATAGCTGTTTTATCTAACATTCATAAGCAGGTGAAGGAAGCGCTACCAGCTCCAGCCACAGGACCTCTTCACCTGACCTCCAGCCTGGTGACTGCGTAGTGGTGAGAGACCTGAGACAAAAGACCTGGCACTTGAAGCAGTGGACGGGTCCATTCCACATGCTGCTGACTGCACAGACGGCAGTAAAGTTTGCCAAAAGAGTCACCCGGATCCATGCCAGCCACTGCAAAAGGGTTCCACCTCCACCAGAGACACCTATAGCAAAATAGGTCATCACATCGCGAGGATGAGAAGAAGAGGCAACAGTATTGGCATACTGTCCAACGAGAACTTGCATGGCTCCAACTAAGTGGCGTGCTGAATGAACCTCAGTGTCACCATCATGGGATCAGAGATGGAACTCCAATAACAGCCATGGCATGCATTCAGACACGCTGTATGGTGTGGCCTGTGAGGCTCAATGTGTTTTCTTGTGAGTTCATTCCCTACAGTTAAAAAAAATGTTTTCCATCAGTTGACACAGTTAACTACTCCTGATTGGCTCCCACCATGCAATGCTGAAGAGATCCTGATCCTATTGACAACCCAGATTTTGCAATTGTTATGTTAATACATATATGGAACTTTCATGCCTAAGTTGCTTGCATTTGTTATACTAAATTCTCCCATCTGTAACAACAGCATCTTGCTTTTTCCAGGGGTAATATTTTATGAAGTAATGTTTTAAAATTTTTCTTCACTCTCTTATACTTTACTATTATGTTATCATATGTAAGGACTATTATTTGTTGTATTATTTGTAGAGAAGGTGTGATCTTTTATGGTCTTTTATAATTTTCCTTTTTATGTGATCACATATGATCAAAAGGGGGGATTATAGTGAGAAAATTATATGCTGAACTGGTCACTGTTGTTCCTCATAGTTACTTCTCATGTATTGTCAGGCACTAACTGGTTACTTGTCCTTGTTCTCCCTTTGGAACAACAACTTCTGATAACACAATCACATCCTGACAATAAGCACTTCAGGTCCATCCTGACCCAACCTCCTTCATCTCTAAGACAGAGACATTCTTGGCTCATTATCAGTTCCTTTTACACTGTCTTTGTGACTGTGTACTGATCCTTTGCAAAGCTCTATTAAAGGAAATCTTGGTCATGGTGTCTGTCTTCATTTTCAGATTTTCCACCACAATGCTGTCCAATGTCAACACTGTAAATTACTGTACATTGGGGAAACAGGCTGAACTCTGAAAACGAGAATACTGGAGCATGTTAATCATGTTAACAAAAGTCACATGCTCATTTTACCATTCATGGTATCCACAATTTCAAGTATATTGGCTTGGAACAACTCTTTGGTCCAAAAACCAAAGGGTGAGACATGAGATCCAACTCATTAATAAACTTGCCACAGTTTCACCAGACTGCTTAAATCAAAGGGTTTAAAGACTTTCAGTTTTCATTTAAGATCCAAATGAAACGAGTAAAGACTTTTATTGTGGCTGTTGTTTTTTCACAAGATTCACATTTTGCGGATTATTCCTTTACAATTTAGGCTTTTTTAGGAGGCGCAAGCCCTGGTTAAAGATAAATAATTAAATAATTTTTATGTCTAAATAATGAACTTCCCTAAATTGTGCTTTCTGGGCATCTGATGCTCAGAAGAACCTTATTTCACCACATGCAGTCACATAGGCAGCTCACATCACAGTGTGGCCACTTACGCTCAGAAGTGAAAAATCTGACAAAACAGGGCATACACCCATGTTTTCCATCAAGAAGGTGAGGATTGCAGCTACGAAACTGTGCTTTCTGGGTGTCTGATGCTCAGAAACACCTTAATTCATCATATGCTTTCACATAGGCAGCCCCCAGCAACATGTGGCCACTTACACTCAGAAGTGAAAAAGCTAACAAAACAAGGCATAAGACCACACAAAACCACGTTTTCCATCAAGAAGATCAGGATTGCGGCCACTTCTGCTATGAAACTGCGCCTTAATTCATCATATACAGTCACAGGCATCCCACAGCAGCGTGTGATCACTCATGCTCAACATTCTCATGCTCATGCTCAAAACAGGTCTGAAATCTACATAAAAATCGGAATCGGTAAGTCAGACCCCTCAAAAAAAAAAAATCCGGAATCGGAATCGGAATCGGAATCGGAATCTTTTACACCCAGCGGCAGGACTAAACTGCATATGGTGACTGCATATGGTGAAATAAGCGTTTTCAGAGCGTAAAAAGCTCAAAAAGCACACTTTTCACAGCCAAGTGGCTGCAATCATCATCTTCTTGATGAAAAAGGTGGTTTTGTGTCTTTTTATGCCCTTTTTTGGCAGATTTTTCACTTTTTAGCATCAGTGACCACTGTGATTTGGTCCCGGTATGTGACTGCATATGGTGAAATAAGCGTTTTCAGAGCGTAAAAAGCTCAAAAAGCACACTTTTCACAGCCAAGTGGCTGCAATCATCATCTTCTTGATGGAAAAGGTGGTTTTGTGTCTTTTTATGCCCTAAATTGGCAGATTTTTCACTTTTTAGCATGAGTGACCACTGTGATTTGGGCCCTGTATGTGACTGCATATGGTGAAATAAGCCTTTTCAGAGCGTAAAAAGCTCAAAAAAGCACACTTTCACAGCCAAGTGGCTGCAATCATCATCTTCTTGATGGAAAAGGTGGTTTTGTGTCTTTTTATGCCCTATTTTGGCAGATTTTTCACTTTTTTAGCATCAGTGACCACTGTGATTTGGTCCCGGTATGTGACTGCATATGGTGAAATAAGCGTTTTCAGAGCGTAAAAAGCTCAAAAAGCACACTTTCACAGCCAAGTGGCTGCAATCATCATCTTCTTGATGGAAAAGGTGGTTTTGTGTCTTTTTATGCCCTGTTTGGCCAGATTTTTCACTTTTAAGCATCAGTGACCACTCTGTGATTTGGGCCCTGTATGTGACTGCATATGGTGAAATAAGCGTTTTCAGAGCGTAAAAAGCTCAAAAAGCACACTTTCACAGCCAAGTGGCTGCAATCATCATCTTCTTGATGGAAAAGGTGGTTTTGTGTCTTTTTATGCCCTGTTTGGCCAGATTTTTCACTTTTAAGCATCAGTGACCACTCTGTGATTTGGGCCCTGTATGTGACTGCATATGGTGAAATAAGCGTTTTCAGAGCGTAAAAAGCTCAAAAAGCACACTTTCACAGCCAAGTGGCTGCAATCATCATCTTCTTGATGGAAAAGGTGGTTTTGTGTCTCTTTATGCCCTGTTTTGGCAGATTTTTCACTTTTAAGCATCAGTGACCACTCTGTCACTTGTGCCCTGTATGTGACTGCATATGGTGAAATAAGCGTTTTCAGAGCGTAAAAAGCTCAAAAAGCACACTTTCACAGCCAAGTGGCTGCAATCATCATCTTCTTGATGGAAAAGGTGGTTTTGTGTCTTTTTATGCCCTGTTTGGCCAGATTTTTCACTTTTAAGCATCAGTGACCACTCTGTGATTTGGGCCCTGTATGTGACTGCATATGGTGAAATAAGCGTTTTCAGAGCGTAAAAAGCTCAAAAAGCACACTTTCACAGCCAAGTGGCTGCAATCATCATCTTCTTGATGGAAAAGGTGGTTTTGTGTCTTTTTATGCCCTGTTTTGGCAGATTTTTCACGTTTTTAGCATGAGTGACCACTGTGATTTGGTCCCGGTATGTGACTGCATATGGTGAAATAAGCGTTTTCAGAGCGTAAAAAGCTCAAAAAGCACACTTTCACAGCCAAGTGGCTGCAATCATCATCTTCTTGATGGAAAAGGTGGTTTTGTGTCTTTTTATGCCCTGTTTTGGCAGATTTTTCACTTTTAAGCATCAGTGACCACTGTGATTTGGTCCCGGTATGTGACTGCATATGGTGAAATAAGCCTTTTCAGAGCGTAAAAAGCTCAAAAAGCACACTTTTCACAGCCAAGTGGCTGCAATCATCATCTTCTTGATGGAAAAGGTGGTTTTGTGTCTTTTTATGCCCTGTTTTGGCAGATTTTTAAATTTTTTAGCTTGAGTGACCACTCTGACTTGGTGCCTGTATGTGACTGCATATGGTGAAATAAGCGTTTTCAGAGCGTAAAAAGCTCAAAAAAGCACACTTTCACAGCCAAGTGGCTGCAATCATCATCTTCTTGATGGAAAAGGTGGTTTTGTGTCTTTTTATGCCCTATTTTGGCAGATTTTTCACTTTTTTAGCATCAGTGACCACTGTGATTTGGTCCCGGTATGTGACTGCATATGGTGAAATAAGCGTTTTCAGAGCGTAAAAAGCTCAAAAAGCACACTTTCACAGCCAAGTGGCTGCAATCATCATCTTCTTGATGGAAAAGGTGGTTTTGTGTCTTTTTATGCCCTGTTTTGGCAGATTTTTCACGTTTTTAGCATGAGTGACCACTGTGATTTGGTCCCGGTATGTGACTGCATATGGTGAAATAAGCGTTTTCAGAGCGTAAAAAGCTCAAAAAGCACACTTTCACAGCCAAGTGGCTGCAATCATCATCTTCTTGATGGAAAAGGTGGTTTTGTGTCTTTTTATGCCCTGTTTTGGCAGATTTTTCACTTTTAAGCATCAGTGACCACTCTGTCACTTGTGCCCTGTATGTGACTGCATATGGTGAAATCAGCTTTTTCAGAGCGTAAAAAGGTCAAAAAGCACACTTTCACAGCCAAGTGGCTGCAATCATCATCTTCTTGATGGAAAAGGTGGTTTTGTGTCTTTTTATGCCCTGTTTGGCCAGATTATTCACTTTTAAGCATCAGTGACCACTCTGTCACTTGTGCCCTGTATGTGACTGCATATGGTGAAATAAGCGTTTTCAGAGCGTAAAAAGGTGAAAAAGCACACTTTCACAGCCAAGTGGCTGCAATCATCATCTTCTTGATGGAAAAGGTGGTTTTGTGTCTTTTTATGCCCTGTTTGGCCAGATTTTTCACTTTTAAGCATCAGTGACCACTCTGTGATTTGGGCCCTGTATGTGACTGCATATGGTGAAATAAGCCTTTTCAGAGCGTAAAAAGCTCAAAAAGCACACTTTTCACAGCCAAGTGGCTGCAATCATCATCTTCTTGATGGAAAAGGTGGTTTTGTGTCTTTTTATGCCCTGTTTGGCCAGATTTTTCACTTTTAAGCATCAGTGACCACTCTGTGATTTGGGCCCTGTATGTGACTGCATATGGTGAAATAAGCGTTTTCAGAGCGTAAAAAGCTCAAAAAAGCACACTTTCACAGCCAAGTGGCTGCAATCATCATCTTCTTGATGGAAAAGGTGGTTTTGTGTCTTTTTATGCCCTATTTTGGCAGATTTTTCACTTTTTTAGCATCAGTGACCACTGTGATTTGGTCCCGGTATGTGACTGCATATGGTGAAATAAGCATTTTCAGAGCGTAAAAAGCTCAAAAAGCACACTTTCACAGCCAAGTGGCTGCAATCATCATCTTCTTGATGGAAAAGGTGGTTTTGTGTCTTTTTATGCCCTGTTTGGCCAGATTTTTCACTTTTAAGCATCAGTGACCACTCTGTGATTTGGGCCCTGTATGTGACTGCATATGGTGAAACAAGCGTTTTCAGAGCGTAAAAAGCTCAAAAAGCACACTTTCACAGCCAAGTGGCTGCAATCATCATCTTCTTGATGGAAAAGGTGGTTTTGTGTCTTTTTATGCCCTATTTTGGCAGATTTTTCACTTTTTTAGCATGAGTGACCACTGTGATTTGGTCCCGGTATGTGACTGCATATGGTGAAATACGCGTTTTCAGAGCGTAAAAAGCTCAAAAAGCACACTTTTCACAGACAAGTGGCTGCAATCATCATCTTCTTGATGGAAAAGGTGGTTTTGTGTCTTTTTATGCCCTGTTTGGCCAGATTTTTCACTTTTAAGCATCAGTGACCACTCTGTGATTTGGGCCCTGTATGTGACTGCATATGGTGAAATAAGCCTTTTCAGAGCGTAAAAAGCTCAAAAAGCACACTTTTCACAGCCAAGTGGCTGCAATCATCATCTTCTTGATGGAAAAGGTGGTTTTGTGTCTTTTTATGCCCTGTTTGGCCAGATTATTCACTTTTAAGCATCAGTGACCACTCTGTCACTTGTGCCCTGTATGTGACTGCATATGGTGAAATAAGCGTTTTCAGAGCGTAAAAAGGTGAAAAAGCACACTTTCACAGCCAAGTGGCTGCAATCATCATCTTCTTGATGGAAAAGGTGGTTTTGTGTCTTTTTATGCCCTGTTTGGCCAGATTTTTCACTTTTAAGCATCAGTGACCACTCTGTGATTTGGGCCCTGTATGTGACTGCATATGGTGAAATAAGCCTTTTCAGAGCGTAAAAAGCTCAAAAAGCACACTTTTCACAGCCAAGTGGCTGCAATCATCATCTTCTTGATGGAAAAGGTGGTTTTGTGTCTTTTTATGCCCTGTTTTGGCAGATTTTTCACTTTTAAGCATCAGTGACCACTCTGTCACTTGTGCCCTGTATGTGACTGCATATGGTGAAATCAGCTTTTTCAGAGCGTAAAAAGCTCAAAAAGCACACTTTCACAGCCAAGTGGCTGCAATCATCATCTTCTTGATGGAAAAGGTGGTTTTGTGTCTTTTTATGCCCTGTTTTGGCAGATTTTTCACTTTTAAGCATCAGTGACCACTCTGTCACTTGTGCCCTGTATGTGACTGCATATGGTGAAATAAGCGTTTTCAGAGCGTAAAAAGGTGAAAAAGCACACTTTCACAGCCAAGTGGCTGCAATCATCATCTTCTTGATGGAAAAGGTGGTTTTGTGTCTTTTTATGCCGTATTTTGGCAGATTTTTCACTTTTTTAGCATGAGTGACCACTGTGATTTGGTCCCGGTATGTGACTGCATATGGTGAAATACGCGTTTTCAGAGCGTAAAAAGCTCAAAAAGCACACTTTTCACAGACAAGTGGCTGCAATCATCATCTTCTTGATGGAAAAGGTGGTTTTGTGTCTTTTTATGCCCTGTTTTGGGAGATTTTTCACTTTTAAGCATCAGTGACCACTCTGTCACTGGTGCCCTGTATGTGACTGCATATGGTGAAATAAGCGTTTTCAGAGCGCAAAAAGTTCAAAAAGCACACTTTCACAGCCAAGTGGCTGCAATCATCATCTTCTTGATGGAAAAGGTGGTTTTGTGTCTTTTTATGCCCTATTTTGGCAGATTTTTCACTTTTTTAGCATGAGTGACCACTGTGATTTGGTCCCGGTATGTGACTGCATATGGTGAAATACGCGTTTTCAGAGCGTAAAAAGCTCAAAAAGCACACTTTTCACAGACAAGTGGCTGCAATCATCATCTTCTTGATGGAAAAGGTGGTTTTGTGTCTTTTTATGCCCTGTTTGGCCAGATTTTTCACTTTTAAGCATCAGTGACCACTCTGTGATTTGGGCCCTGTATGTGACTGCATATGGTGAAATAAGCCTTTTCAGAGCGTAAAAAGCTCAAAAAGCACACTTTTCACAGCCAAGTGGCTGCAATCATCATCTTCTTGATGGAAAAGGTGGTTTTGTGTCTTTTTATGCCCTGTTTGGCCAGATTATTCACTTTTAAGCATCAGTGACCACTCTGTCACTTGTGCCCTGTATGTGACTGCATATGGTGAAATAAGCGTTTTCAGAGCGTAAAAAGGTCAAAAAGCACACTTTCACAGCCAAGTGGCTGCAATCATCATCTTCTTGATGGAAAAGGTGGTTTTGTGTCTTTTTATGCCCTAAATTGGCAGATTTTTCACTTTTTAGCATGAGTGACCACTGTGATTTGGGCCCTGTATGTGACTGCATATGGTGAAATAAGCCTTTTCAGAGCGTAAAAAGCTCAAAAAAGCACACTTTCACAGCCAAGTGGCTGCAATCATCATCTTCTTGATGGAAAAGGTGGTTTTGTGTCTTTTTATGCCCTGTTTGGCCAGATTTTTCACTTTTTTAGCATCAGTGACCACTCTGTGATTTGTGCCCTGTATGTGACTGCATATGGTGAAATAAGCGTTTTCAGAGCGTAATAAGCTCAAAAAGCACACTTTCACAGCCAAGTGGCTGCAATCATCATCTTCTTGATGGAAAAGGTGGTTTTGTGTCTTTTTATGCCCTATTTTGGCAGATTTTTCACTTTTTTAGCATCAGTGACCACTGTGATTTGGTCCCGGTATGTGACTGCATATGGTGAAATAAGCGTTTTCAGAGCGTAAAAAGCTCAAAAAGCACACTTTCACAGCCAAGTGGCTGCAATCATCATCTTCTTGATGGAAAAGGTGGTTTTGTGTCTTTTTATGCCCTGTTTGGCCAGATTTTTCACTTTTAAGCATCAGTGACCACTCTGTGATTTGGGCCCTGTATGTGACTGCATATGGTGAAATAAGCGTTTTCAGAGCGTAAAAAGGTGAAAAAGCACACTTTCACAGCCAAGTGGCTGCAATCATCATCTTCTTGATGGAAAAGGTGGTTTTGTGTCTTTTTATGCCCTATTTTGGCAGATTTTTCACTTTTTTAGCATCAGTGACCACTGTGATTTGGTCCCGGTATGTGACTGCATATGGTGAAATAAGCGTTTTCAGAGCGTAAAAAGCTCAAAAAGCACACTTTCACAGCCAAGTGGCTGCAATCATCATCTTCTTGATGGAAAAGGTGGTTTTGTGTCTTTTTATGCCCTGTTTGGCCAGATTATTCACTTTTAAGCATCAGTGACCACTCTGATTTGGGCCCTGTATGTGACTGCATATGGTGAAATAAGCGTTTTCAGAGCTTAAAAAGCTCAAAAAGCACACTTTCACAGCCAAGTGGCTGCAATCATCATCTTCTTGATGGAAAAGGTGGTTTTGTGTCTTTTTATGCCCTATTTTGGCAGATTTTTCCACTTTTTTAGCATGAGTGACCACTGTGATTTGGTCCCGGTATGTGACTGCATATGGTGAAATAAGCGTTTTCAGAGCGTAAAAAGCTCAAAAAGCACACTTTCACAGCCAAGTGGCTGCAATCATCATCTTCTTGATGGAAAAGGTGGTTTTGTGTCTCTTTATGCCCTGTTTTGGCAGATTTTTCACTTTTAAGCATCAGTGACCACTATGATTTGGTCCCGGTATGTGACTGCATATGGTGAAATAAGCCTTTTCAGAGCGTAAAAAGCTCAAAAAGCACACTTTTCACAGCCAAGTGGCTGCAATCATCATCTTCTTGATGGAAAAGGTGGTTTTGTCTCTTTTTATGCCCTGTTTTGGCAGATTTTTCACTTTTAAGCATCAGTGACCACTCTGTCACTTGTGCCCTGTATGTGACTGCATATGGTGAAATCAGCTTTTTCAGAGCGTAAAAAGCTCAAAAAGCACACTTTCACAGCCAAGTGGCTGCAATCATCATCTTCTTGATGGAAAAGGTGGTTTTGTGTCTTTTTATGCCCTGTTTTGGCAGATTTTTCACTTTTAAGCATCAGTGACCACTCTGTCACTTGTGCCCTGTATGTGACTGCATATGGTGAAATAAGCGTTTTCAGAGCGCAAAAAGTTCAAAAAGCACACTTTCACAGCCAAGTGGCTGCAATCATCATCTTCTTGATGGAAAAGGTGGTTTTGTGTCTTTTTATGCCCTGTTTGGCCAGATTTTTCACTTTTAAGCATCAGTGACCACTCTGTCACTTGTGCCCTGTATGTGACTGCATATGGTGAAATAAGCGTTTTCAGAGCGTAAAAAGCTCAAAAAGCACACTTTCACAGCCAAGTGGCTGCAATCATCATCTTTTTGATGGAAAAGGTGGTTTTGTGTCTTTTTATGCCCTATTTTGGCAGATTTTTCACTTTTTTAGCATGAGTGACCGCTGTGATTTGGTCCCGGTATGTGACTGCATATGGTGAAATACGCGTTTTCAGAGCGTAAAAAGCTCAAAAAGCACACTTTTCACAGACAAGTGGCTGCAATCATCATCTTCTTGATGGAAAAGGTGGTTTTGTGTCTTTTTATGCCCTGTTTGGCCAGATTTTTCACTTTTAAGCATCAGTGACCACTCTGTGATTTGGGCCCTGTATGTGACTGCATATGGTGAAATAAGCCTTTTCAGAGCGTAAAAAGCTCAAAAAGCACACTTTTCACAGCCAAGTGGCTGCAATCATCATCTTCTTGATGGAAAAGGTGGTTTTGTGTCTTTTTATGCCCTGTTTTGGCAGATTTTTCACTTTTAAGCATCAGTGACCACTCTGTCACTTGTGCCCTGTATGTGACTGCATATGGTGAAATCAGCTTTTTCAGAGCGTAAAAAGCTCAAAAAGCACACTTTCACAGCCAAGTGGCTGCAATCATCATCTTCTTGATGGAAAAGGTGGTTTTGTGTCTTTTTATGCCCTGTTTTGGCAGATTTTTCACTTTTAAGCATCAGTGACCACTCTGTCACTTGTGCCCTGTATGTGACTGCATATGGTGAAATAAGCGTTTTCAGAGCGCAAAAAGTTCAAAAAGCACACTTTCACAGCCAAGTGGCTGCAATCATCATCTTCTTGATGGAAAAGGTGGTTTTGTGTCTTTTTATGCCCTGTTTGGCCAGATTTTTCACTTTTAAGCATCAGTGACCACTCTGTCACTTGTGCCCTGTATGTGACTGCATATGGTGAAATAAGCGTTTTCAGAGCGTAAAAAGCTCAAAAAGCACACTTTCACAGCCAAGTGGCTGCAATCATCATCTTTTTGATGGAAAAGGTGGTTTTGTGTCTTTTTATGCCCTATTTTGGCAGATTTTTCACTTTTTTAGCATGAGTGACCACTGTGATTTGGTCCCGGTATGTGACTGCATATGGTGAAATACGCGTTTTCAGAGCGTAAAAAGCTCAAAAAGCACACTTTTCACAGACAAGTGGCTGCAATCATCATCTTCTTGATGGAAAAGGTGGTTTTGTGTCTTTTTATGCCCTGTTTGGCCAGATTTTTCACTTTTAAGCATCAGTGACCACTCTGTGATTTGGGCCCTGTATGTGACTGCATATGGTGAAATAAGCCTTTTCAGAGCGTAAAAAGCTCAAAAAGCACACTTTTCACAGCCAAGTGGCTGCAATCATCATCTTCTTGATGGAAAAGGTGGTTTTGTGTCTTTTTATGCCCTGTTTGGCCAGATTATTGACTTTTAAGCATCAGTGACCACTCTGTCACTTGTGCCCTGTATGTGACTGCATATGGTGAAATAAGCGTTTTCAGAGCGTAAAAAGGTCAAAAAGCACACTTTCACAGCCAAGTGGCTGCAATCATCATCTTCTTGATGGAAAAGGTGGTTTTGTGTCTTTTTATGCCCTGTTTGGCCAGATTTTTCACTTTTAAGCATCAGTGACCACTCTGTGATTTGGGCCCTGTATGTGACTGCATATGGTGAAATAAGCGTTTTCAGAGCGTAAAAAGCTCAAAAAAGCACACTTTCACAGCCAAGTGGCTGCAATCATCATCTTCTTGATGGAAAAGGTGGTTTTGTGTCTTTTTATGCCCTATTTTGGCAGATTTTTCACTTCTTTAGCATCAGTGACCACTGTGATTTGGTCCCGGTATGTGACTGCATATGGTGAAATAAGCGTTTTCAGAGCGTAAAAAGGTCAAAAAGCACACTTTCACAGCCAAGTGGCTGCAATCATCATCTTCTTGATGGAAAAGGTGGTTTTGTGTCTTTTTATGCCCTGTTTGGCCAGATTTTTCACTTTTAAGCATCAGTGACCACTCTGTGATTTGGGCCCTGTATGTGACTGCATATGGTGAAATAAGCGTTTTCAGAGCGTAAAAAGGTGAAAAAGCACACTTTCACAGCCAAGTGGCTGCAATCATCATCTTCTTGATGGAAAAGGTGGTTTTGTGTCTTTTTATGCCCTATTTTGGCAGATTTTTCACTTTTTTAGCATCAGTGACCACTGTGATTTGGTCCCGGTATGTGACTGCATATGGTGAAATAAGCGTTTTCAGAGCGTAAAAAGCTCAAAAAGCACACTTTCACAGCCAAGTGGCTGCAATCATCATCTTCTTGATGGAAAAGGTGGTTTTGTGTCTTTTTATGCCCTGTTTGGCCAGATTATTCACTTTTAAGCATCAGTGACCACTCTGATTTGGGCCCTGTATGTGACTGCATATGGTGAAATAAGCGTTTTCAGAGCTTAAAAAGCTCAAAAAGCACACTTTCACAGCCAAGTGGCTGCAATCATCATCTTCTTGATGGAAAAGGTGGTTTTGTGTCTTTTTATGCCCTATTTTGGCAGATTTTTCCACTTTTTTAGCATGAGGGACCACTGTGATTTGGTCCCGGTATGTGACTGCATATGGTGAAATAAGCGTTTTCAGAGCGTAAAAAGCTCAAAAAGCACACTTTCACAGCCAAGTGGCTGCAATCATCATCTTCTTGATGGAAAAGGTGGTTTTGTGTCTCTTTATGCCCTGTTTTGGCAGATTTTTCACTTTTAAGCATCAGTGACCACTCTGTCACTTGTGCCCTGTATGTGACTGCATATGGTGAAATCAGCTTTTTCAGAGCGTAAAAAGCTCAAAAAGCACACTTTCACAGCCAAGTGGCTGCAATCATCATCTTCTTGATGGAAAAGGTGGTTTTGTGTCTTTTTATGCCCTGTTTTGGCAGATTTTTCACTTTTAAGCATCAGTGACCACTCTGTCACTTGTGCCCTGTATGTGACTGCATATGGTGAAATAAGCGTTTTCAGAGCGCAAAAAGTTCAAAAAGCACACTTTCACAGCCAAGTGGCTGCAATCATCATCTTCTTGATGGAAAAGGTGGTTTTGTGTCTTTTTATGCCCTGTTTGGCCAGATTTTTCACTTTTAAGCATCAGTGACCACTCTGTCACTTGTGCCCTGTATGTGACTGCATATGGTGAAATAAGCGTTTTCAGAGCGTAAAAAGCTCAAAAAGCACACTTTCACAGCCAAGTGGCTGCAATCATCATCTTTTTGATGGAAAAGGTGGTTTTGTGTCTTTTTATGCCCTATTTTGGCAGATTTTTCACTTTTTTAGCATGAGTGACCACTGTGATTTGGTCCCGGTATGTGACTGCATATGGTGAAATACGCGTTTTCAGAGCGTAAAAAGCTCAAAAAGCACACTTTTCACAGACAAGTGGCTGCAATCATCATCTTCTTGATGGAAAAGGTGGTTTTGTGTCTTTTTATGCCCTGTTTGGCCATATTTTTCACTTTTAAGCATCAGTGACCACTCTGTGATTTGGGCCCTGTATGTGACTGCATATGGTGAAATAAGCCTTTTCAGAGCGTAAAAAGCTCAAAAAGCACACTTTTCACAGCCAAGTGGCTGCAATCATCATCTTCTTGATGGAAAAGGTGGTTTTGTGTCTTTTTATGCCCTGTTTGGCCAGATTATTCACTTTTAAGCATCAGTGACCACTCTGTCACTTGTGCCCTGTATGTGACTGCATATGGTGAAATAAGCGTTTTCAGAGCGTAAAAAGCTCAAAAAAGCACACTTTCACAGCCAAGTGGCTGCAATCATCATCTTCTTGATGGAAAAGGTGGTTTTGTGTCTTTTTATGCCCTATTTTGGCAGATTTTTCACTTCTTTAGCATCAGTGACCACTGTGATTTGGTCCCGGTATGTGACTGCATATGGTGAAATAAGCGTTTTCAGAGCGTAAAAAGCTCAAAAAGCACACTTTCACAGCCAAGTGGCTGCAATCATCATCTTCTTGATGGAAAAGGTGGTTTTGTGTCTTTTTATGCCCTGTTTGGCCAGATTTTTCACTTTTAAGCATCAGTGACCACTCTGTGATTTGGGCCCTGTATGTGACTGCATATGGTGAAATAAGCGTTTTCAGAGCGTAAAAAGCTCAAAAAAGCACACTTTCACAGCCAAGTGGCTGCAATCATCATCTTCTTGATGGAAAAGGTGGTTTTGTGTATTTTTATGCCCTATTTTGGCAGATTTTTCACTTCTTTAGCATCAGTGACCACTGTGATTTGGTCCCGGTATGGGACTGCATATGGTGAAATAAGCGTTTTCAGAGCGTAAAAAGCTCAAAAAGCACACTTTCACAGCCAAGTGGCTGCAATCATCATCTTCTTGATGGAAAAGGTGGTTTTGTGTCTTTTTATGCCCTGTTTGGCCAGATTTTTCACTTTTAAGCATCAGTGACCACTCTGTGATTTGGGCCCTGTATGTGACTGCATATGGTGAAATAAGCGTTTTCAGAGCGTAAAAAGCTCAAAAAGCACACTTTCACAGCCAAGTGGCTGCAATCATCATCTTTTTGATGGAAAAGGTGGTTTTGTGTCTTTTTATGCCCTATTTTGGCAGATTTTTCACTTTTTTAGCATGAGTGACCACTCTGTGATTTGGGCCCTGTATGTGACTGCATATGGTGAAATAAGCGTTTTCAGAGCGTAAAAAGGTGAAAAAGCACACTTTCACAGCCAAGTGGCTGCAATCATCATCTTCTTGATGGAAAAGGTGGTTTTGTGTCTTTTTATGCCCTATTTTGGCAGATTTTTCACTTTTTTAGCATCAGTGACCACTGTGATTTGGTCCCGGTATGTGACTGCATATGGTGAAATAAGCGTTTTCAGAGCGTAAAAAGCTCAAAAAGCACACTTTCACAGCCAAGTGGCTGCAATCATCATCTTCTTGATGGAAAAGGTGGTTTTGTGTCTTTTTATGCCCTGTTTGGCCAGATTATTCACTTTTAAGCATCAGTGACCACTCTGATTTGGGCCCTGTATGTGACTGCATATGGTGAAATAAGCGTTTTCAGAGCGTAAAAAGCTCAAAAAGCACACTTTCACAGCCAAGTGGCTGCAATCATCATCTTTTTGATGGAAAAGGTGGTTTTGTGTCTTTTTATGCCCTGTTTGGCCAGATTTTTCACTTTTTTAGCATCAGTGACCACTCTGTGATTTGTGCCCTGTATGTGACTGCATATGGTGAAATAAGCGTTTTCAGAGCGTAAAAAGCTCAAAAAGCACACTTTCACAGCCAAGTGGCTGCAATCATCATCTTCTTGATGGAAAAGGTGGTTTTGTGTCTTTTTATGCCCTGTTTGGCCAGATTTTTCACTTTTAAGCATCAGTGACCACTCTGTCACTTGTGCCCTGTATGTGACTGCATATGGTGAAATAAGCGTTTTCAGAGCGCAAAAAGTTCAAAAAGCACACTTTCACAGCCAAGTGGCTGCAATCATCATCTTCTTGATGGAAAAGGTGGTTTTGTGTCTTTTTATGCCGTATTTTGGCAGATTTTTCACTTTTTTAGCATGAGTGACCACTGTGATTTGGTCCCGGTATGTGACTGCATATGGTGAAATACGCGTTTTCAGAGCGTAAAAAGCTCAAAAAGCACACTTTTCACAGACAAGTGGCTGCAATCATCATCTTCTTGATGGAAAAGGTGGTTTTGTGTCTTTTTATGCCCTGTTTTGGGAGATTTTTCACTTTTAAGCATCAGTGACCACTCTGTCACTTGTGCCCTGTATGTGACTGCATATGGTGAAATAAGCGTTTTCAGAGCGCAAAAAGTTCAAAAAGCACACTTTCACAGCCAAGTGGCTGCAATCATCATCTTCTTGATGGAAAAGGTGGTTTTGTGTCTTTTTATGCCCTGTTTGGCCAGATTTTTCACTTTTAAGCATCAGTGACCACTCTGTGATTTGGGCCCTGTATGTGACTGCATATGGTGAAATAAGCCTTTTCAGAGCGTAAAAAGCTCAAAAAGCACACTTTTCACAGCCAAGTGGCTGCAATCATCATCTTCTTGATGGAAAAGGTGGTTTTGTGTCTTTTTATGCCCTGTTTGGCCAGATTATTCACTTTTAAGCATCAGTGACCACTCTGTCACTTGTGCCCTGTATGTGACTGCATATGGTGAAATAAGCGTTTTCAGAGCGTAAAAAGGTCAAAAAGCACACTTTCACAGCCAAGTGGCTGCAATCATCATCTTCTTGATGGAAAAGGTGGTTTTGTGTCTTTTTATGCCCTAAATTGGCAGATTTTTCACTTTTTAGCATGAGTGACCACTGTGATTTGGGCCCTGTATGTGACTGCATATGGTGAAATAAGCCTTTTCAGAGCGTAAAAAGCTCAAAAAAGCACACTTTCACAGCCAAGTGGCTGCAATCATCATCTTCTTGATGGAAAAGGTGGTTTTGTGTCTTTTTATGCCCTGTTTGGCCAGATTTTTCACTTTTTTAGCATCAGTGACCACTCTGTGATTTGTGCCCTGTATGTGACTGCATATGGTGAAATAAGCGTTTTCAGAGCGTAAAAAGCTCAAAAAGCACACTTTCACAGCCAAGTGGCTGCAATCATCATCTTCTTGATGGAAAAGGTGGTTTTGTGTCTTTTTATGCCCTGTTTGGCCAGATTTTTCACTTTTAAGCATCAGTGACCACTCTGTGATTTGGGCCCTGTATGTGACTGCATATGGTGAAATAAGCGTTTTCAGAGCGTAAAAAGCTCAAAAAAGCACACTTTCACAGCCAAGTGGCTGCAATCATCATCTTCTTGATGGAAAAGGTGGTTTTGTGTCTTTTTATGCCCTATTTTGGCAGATTTTTCACTTTTTTATCATCAGTGACCATTGTGATTTGGTCCCGGTATGTGACTGCATATGGTGAAATAAGCGTTTTCAGAGCGTAAAAAGCTCAAAAAGCACACTTTCACAGCCAAGTGGCTGCAATCATCATCTTCTTGATGGAAAAGGTGGTTTTGTGTCTTTTTATGCCCTGTTTGGCCAGATTTTTCACTTTTAAGCATCAGTGACCACTCTGTGATTTGGGCCCTGTATGTGACTGCATATGGTGAAATAAGCGTTTTCAGAGCGTAAAAAGCTCAAAAAGCACACTTTCACAGCCAAGTGGCTGCAATCATCATCTTCTTGATGGAAAAGGTGGTTTTGTGTCTTTTTATGCCCTATTTTGGCAGATTTTTCACTTTTTTAGCATCAGTGACCACTGTGATTTGGTCCCGGTATGTGACTGCATATGGTGAAATAAGCCTTTTCAGAGCGTAAAAAGCTCAAAAAGCACACTTTCACAGCCAAGTGGCTGCAATCATCATCTTCTTGATGGAAAAGGTGGTTTTGTGTCTTTTTATGCCCTGTTTGGCCAGATTTTTCACTTTTAAGCATCAGTGACCACTCTGTGATTTGGGCCCTGTATGTGACTGCATATGGTGAAATAAGCCTTTTCAGAGCGTAAAAAGCTCAAAAAGCACACTTTTCACAGCCAAGTGGCTGCAATCATCATCTTCTTGATGGAAAAGGTGGTTTTGTGTCTTTTTATGCCCTGTTTGGCCAGATTATTCACTTTTAAGCATCAGTGACCACTCTGTCACTTGTGCCCTGTATGTGACTGCATATGGTGAAATAAGCGTTTTCAGAGCGTAAAAAGGTCAAAAAGCACACTTTCACAGCCAAGTGGCTGCAATCATCATCTTCTTGATGGAAAAGGTGGTTTTGTGTCTTTTTATGCCCTGTTTGGCCAGATTTTTCACTTTTAAGCATCAGTGACCACTCTGTGATTTGGGCCCTGTATGTGACTGCATATGGTGAAATAAGCGTTTTCAGAGCGTAAAAAGCTCAAAAAAGCACACTTTCACAGCCAAGTGGCTGCAATCATCATCTTCTTGATGGAAAAGGTGGTTTTGTGTCTTTTTATGCCCTATTTTGGCAGATTTTTCACTTCTTTAGCATCAGTGACCACTGTGATTTGGTCCCGGTATGTGACTGCATATGGTGAAATAAGCGTTTTCAGAGCGTAAAAAGCTCAAAAAGCACACTTTCACAGCCAAGTGGCTGCAATCATCATCTTCTTGATGGAAAAGGTGGTTTTGTGTCTTTTTATGCCCTGTTTGGCCAGATTTTTCACTTTTAAGCATCAGTGACCACTCTGTGATTTGGGCCCTGTATGTGACTGCATATGGTGAAATAAGCGTTTTCAGAGCGTAAAAAGCTCAAAAAGCACACTTTCACAGCCAAGTGGCTGCAATCATCATCTTCTTGATGGAAAAGGTGGTTTTGTGTCTTTTTATGCCCTGTTTTGGCAGATTTTTCACTTTTTTAGCATCAGTGACCACTGTGATTTGGTCCCGGTATGTGACTGCATATGGTGAAATAAGCCTTTTCAGAGCGTAAAAAGCTCAAAAAGCACACTTTCACAGCCAAGTGGCTGCAATCATCATCTTCTTGATGGAAAAGGTGGTTTTGTGTCTTTTTATGCCCTGTTTGGCCAGATTTTTCACTTTTTTAGCATCAGTGACCACTCTGTGATTTGTGCCCTGTATGTGACTGCATATGGTGAAATAAGCGTTTTCAGAGCGTAAAAAGCTCAAAAAGCACACTTTCACAGCCAAGTGGCTGCAATCATCATCTTCTTGATGGAAAAGGTGGTTTTGTGTCTTTTTATGCCCTGTTTGGCCAGATTTTTCACTTTTAAGCATCAGTGACCACTCTGTGATTTGGGCCCTGTATGTGACTGCATATGGTGAAATAAGCGTTTTCAGAGCGTAAAAAGCTCAAAAAAGCACACTTTCACAGCCAAGTGGCTGCAATCATCATCTTCTTGATGGAAAAGGTGGTTTTGTGTCTTTTTATGCCCTAAATTGGCAGATTTTTCACTTTTTAGCATGAGTGACCACTGTGATTTGGTCCCGGTATGTGACTGCATATGGTGAAATAAGCGTTTTCAGAGCGTAAAAAGCTCAAAAAGCACACTTTTCACAGCCAAGTGGCTGCAATCATCATCTTCATGATGGAAAAGGTGGTTTTGTGTCTTTTTATGCCCTAAATTGGCCGATTTTTCACTTTTTAGCATCAGTGACCACTGTGATTTGGTCCCGGTATGTGACTGCATATGGTGAAATAAGCGTTTTCAGAGCGTAAAAAGCTCAAAAAGCACACTTTTCACAGCCAAGTGGCTGCAATCATCATCTTCTTGGTGGAATAGGTGGTTTTGTGTCTTTTTATGCCCTAAATTGGCAGATTTTTCACTTTTTAGCATCAGTGACCACTGTGATTTGGTCCCGGTATGTGACTGCATATGGTGAAATAAGCGTTTTCAGAGCGTAAAAAGCTCAAAAAGCACACTTTTCACAGCCAAGTGGCTGCAATCATCATCTTCTTGATGGAAAAGGTGGTTTTGTGTCTTTTTATGTCCTAAATTGGCAGATTTTTCACTTTTTAGCATCAGTGACCACTCTGATTTGGACCCGGTATGTGACTGCATATGGTGAAATAAGCGTTTTCAGAGCGTAAAAAGCTCAAAAAGCACACTTTTCACAGCCAAGTGGCTGCAATCATCATATTCTTGATGGAAAAGGTGGTTTTGTGTCTTTTTATGCCCTAAATTGGCAGATTTTTCACTTTTTAGCATCAGTGACCACTGTGATTTGGTCCCGGTATGTGACTGCATATGGTGAAATAAGCGTTTTCAGAGCGTAAAAAGCTCAAAAAGCACACTTTTCACAGCCAAGTGGCTGCAATCATCATCTTCTTGATGGAAAAGGTGGTTTTGTGTATTTTTATGCCCTGTTTTGCCAGATTTTTCACTTTTTAGCATCAGTGACCACTGTGATTTGGTCCCGGTATGTGACTGCATATGGTGAAATAAGCGTTTTCAGAGCGTAAAAAGCTCAAAAAGCACACTTTTCACAGCCAAGTGGCTGCAATCATCATCTTCTTGATGGAAAAGGTGGTTTTGTGTCTTTTTATGCCCTAAATTGGCAGATTTTTCACTTTTTAGCATCAGTGACCACTGTGATTTGGTCCCGGTATGTGACTGCATATGGTGAAATAAGCGTTTTCAGAGCGTAAAAAGCACAAAAAGCACACTTTTCACAGCCAAGTGGCTGCAATCATCATCTTCTTGATGGAAAAGGTGGTTTTGTGTCTTTTTATGCCCTGTTTTGGCAGATTTTTCACTTTTTAGCATCAGTGACCACTCTGATTTGGTCCCGGTATGTGACTGCATATGGTGAAATAAGCGTTTTCAGAGCGTAAAAAGCTCAAAAAGCACACTTTTCACAGCCAAGTGGCTGCAATCATCATCTTCTTGATGGAAAAGGTGGTTTTGTGTCTTTTTATGCCCTGTTTTGGCAGATTTTTCACTTTTTAGCATCAGTGACCACTCTGATTTGGTCCCGGTATGTGACTGCATATGGTGAAATAAGCGTTTTCAGAGCGTAAAAAGCTCAAAAAGCACACTTTTCACAGCCAAGTGGCTGCAATCATCATCTTCTTGATGGAAAAGGTGGTTTTGTGTCTTTTTATGCCCTGTTTTGGCAGATTTTTCACTTTTTAGCATCAGTGACCACTCTGATTTGGTCCCGGTATGTGACTGCATATGGTGAAATAAGCGTTTTCAGAGCGTAAAAAGCTCAAAAAGCACACTTTTCACAGCCAAGTGGCTGCAATCATCATCTTCTTGATGGAAAAGGTGGTTTTGTGTCTTTTTATGCCCTGTTTTGGCAGATTTTTCACTTTTAAGCATCAGTGACCACTCTGTCACTTGTGCCCTGTATGTGACTGCATATGGTGAAATCAGCTTTTTCAGAGCGTAAAAAGCTCAACAAGCACACTTTCACAGCCAAGTGGCTGCAATCATCATCTTCTTGATGGAAAAGGTGGTTTTGTGTCTTTTTATGCCCTGTTTGGCCAGATTTTTCACTTTTAAGCATCAGTGACCACTCTGTCACTTGTGCCCTGTATGTGACTGCATATGGTGAAATCAGCTTTTTCAGAGCGTAAAAAGCTCAAAAAGCACACTTTCACAGCCAAGTGGCTGCAATCATCATCTTCATGATGGAAAAGGTGGTTTTGTGTTTTTTTATGCCCTGTGTTGGCAGATTTTTCACTTTTAAGCATCAGTGACCACTCTGTCACTTGTGCCCTGTATGTGACTGCATATGGTGAAATAAGCGTTTTCAGAGTGCAAAAAGTTCAAAAAGCACACTTTCACAGCCAAGTGGCTGCAATCATCATCTTCTTGATGGAAAAGGTGGTTTTGTGTCTTTTTATGCCCTGTTTTGGCAGATTTTTCACTTTTAAGCATCAGTGACCACTCTGTCACTTGTGCCCTGTATGTGACTGCATATGGTGAAATAAGCCTTTTCAGAGCGTAAAAAGCTCAAAAAAGCACACTTTCACAGCCAAGTGGCTGCAATCATCATCTTCTTGATGGAAAAGGTGGTTTTGTGTCTTTTTATGCCCTGTTTGGCCAGATTTTTCACTTTTAAGCATCAGTGACCACTCTGTGATTTGGGCCCTGTATGTGACTGCATATGGTGAAATAAGCGTTTTCAGAGCGTAAAAAGCTCAAAAAAGCACACTTTCACAGCCAAGTGGCTGCAATCATCATCTTCTTGATGGAAAAGGTGGTTTTGTGTCTTTTTATGCCCTATTTTGGCAGATTTTTCACTTTTTTAGCATCAGTGACCACTGTCATTTGGTCCCGGTATGTGACTGCATATGGTGAAATAAGCCTTTTCAGAGCGTAAAAAGCTCAAAAAGCACACTTTCACAGCCAAGTGGCTGCAATCATCATCTTCTTGATGGAAAAGGTGGTTTTGTGTCTTTTTATGCCCTATTTTGGCAGATTTTTCACTTTTTTAGCATGAGTGACCACTGTGATTTGGTCCCGGTATGTGACTGCATATGGTGAAATAAGCGTTTTCAGAGCGTAAAAAGCTCAAAAAGCACACTTTCACAGCCAAGTGGCTGCAATCATCATCTTCTTGATGGAAAAGGTGGTTTTGTGTCTTTTTATGCCCTATTTTGGCAGATTTTTCACTTTTTTAGCATCAGTGACCACTGTGATTTGGTCCCGGTATGTGACTGCATATGGTGAAATAAGCGTTTTCAGAGCGTAAAAAGCTCAAAAAGCACACTTTCACAGCCAAGTGGCTGCAATCATCATCTTCTTGATGGAAAAGGTGGTTTTGTGTCTTTTTATGCCCTGTTTGGCCAGATTTTTCACTTTTTTAGCATCAGTGACCACTGTCATTTGGTCCCGGTATGTGACTGCATATGGTGAAATAAGCCTTTTCAGAGCGTAAAAAGCTCAAAAAGCACACTTTCACAGCCAAGTGGCTGCAATCATCATCTTCTTGATGGAAAAGGTGGTTTTGTGTCTTTTTATGCCCTATTTTGGCAGATTTTTCACTTTTTTAGCATCAGTGACCACTGTGATTTGGTCCCGGTATGTGACTGCATATGGTGAAATAAGCCTTTTCAGAGCGTAAAAAGCTCAAAAAGCACACTTTCACAGCCAAGTGGCTGCAATCATCATCTTCATGATGGAAAAGGTGGTTTTGTGTTTTTTTATGCCCTGTGTTGGCAGATTTTTCACTTTTAAGCATCAGTGACCACTCTGTCACTTGTGCCCTGTATGTGACTGCATATGGTGAAATAAGCGTTTTCAGAGTGCAAAAAGTTCAAAAAGCACACTTTCACAGCCAAGTGGCTGCAATCATCATCTTCTTGATGGAAAAGGTGGTTTTGTGTCTTTTTATGCCCTGTTTTGGCAGATTTTTCACTTTTAAGCATCAGTGACCACTCTGTCACTTGTGCCCTGTATGTGACTGCATATGGTGAAATAAGCGTTTTCAGAGTGCAAAAAGTTCAAAAAGCACACTTTCACAGCCAAGTGGCTGCAATCATCATCTTCTTGATGGAAAAGGTGGTTTTGTGTCTTTTTATGCCCTAAATTGGCAGATTTTTCACTTTTTAGCATGAGTGACCACTGTGATTTGGTCCCGGTATGTGACTGCATATGGTGAAATAAGCGTTTTCAGAGCGTAAAAAGCTCAAAAAGCACACTTTTCACAGCCAAGTGGCTGCAATCATCATCTTCATGATGGAAAAGGTGGTTTTGTGTCTTTTTATGCCCTAAATTGGCAGATTTTTCACTTTTTAGCATCAGTGACCACTGTGATTTGGTCCCGGTATGTGACTGCATATGGTGAAATAAGCGTTTTCAGAGCGTAAAAAGCTCAAAAAGCACACTTTTCACAGCCAAGTGGCTGCAATCATCATCTTCTTGATGGAAAAGGTGGTTTTGTGTCTTTTTATGTCCTAAATTGGCAGATTTTTCACTTTTTAGCATCAGTGAACACTCTGATTTGGACCCGGTATGTGACTGCATATGGTGAATTAAGCGTTTTCAGAGCGTAAAAAGCTCAAAAAGCACACTTTTCACAGCCAAGTGGCTGCAATCATCATATTCTTGATGGAAAAGGTGGTTTTGTGTCTTTTTATGCCCTAAATTGGCAGATTTTTCACTTTTTAGCATCAGTGACCACTGTGATTTGGTCCCGGTATGTGACTGCATATGGTGAAATAAGCGTTTTCAGAGCGTAAAAAGCTCAAAAAGCACACTTTTCACAGCCAAGTGGCTGCAATCATCATCTTCTTGATGGAAAAGGTGGTTTTGTGTCTTTTTATGCCCTGTTTTGCCAGATTTTTCACTTTTTAGCATCAGTGACCACTGTGATTTGGTCCCGGTATGTGACTGCATATGGTGAAATAAGCGTTTTCAGAGCGTAAAAAGCTCAAAAAGCACACTTTTCACAGCCAAGTGGCTGCAATCATCATCTTCTTGATGGAAAAGGTGGTTTTGTGTCTTTTTATGCCCTAAATTGGCAGATTTTTCACTTTTTAGCATCAGTGACCACTGTGATTTGGTCCCGGTATGTGACTGCATATGGTGAAATAAGCGTTTTCAGAGCGTAAAAAGCACAAAAAGCACACTTTTCACAGCCAAGTGGCTGCAATCATCATCTTCTTGATGGAAAAGGTGGTTTTGTGTCTTTTTATGCCCTGTTTTGGCAGATTTTTCACTTTTTAGCATCAGTGACCACTCTGATTTGGTCCCGGTATGTGACTGCATATGGTGAAATAAGCGTTTTCAGAGCGTAAAAAGCTCAAAAAGCACACTTTTCACAGCCAAGTGGCTGCAATCATCATCTTCTTGATGGAAAAGGTGGTTTTGTGTCTTTTTATGCCCTGTTTTGGCAGATTTTTCACTTTTTAGCATCAGTGACCACTCTGATTTGGTCCCGGTATGTGACTGCATATGGTGAAATAAGCGTTTTCAGAGCGTAAAAAGCTCAAAAAGCACACTTTTCACAGCCAAGTGGCTGCAATCATCATCTTCTTGATGGAAAAGGTGGTTTTGTGTCTTTTTATGCCCTGTTTTGGCAGATTTTTCACTTTTTAGCATCAGTGACCACTCTGATTTGGTCCCGGTATGTGACTGCATATGGTGAAATAAGCGTTTTCAGAGCGTAAAAAGCTCAAAAAGCACACTTTTCACAGCCAAGTGGCTGCAATCATCATCTTCTTGATGGAAAAGGTGGTTTTGTGTCTTTTTATGCCCTAAATTGGCAGATTTTTCACTTTTTAGCATCAGTGACCACTGTGATTTGGTCCCGGTATGTGACTGCATATGGTGAAATAAGCGTTTTCAGAGCGTGAAAAGCTCAAAAAGCACACTTTTCACAGCCAAGTGGCTGCAATCATCATCTTCTTGATGGAAAAGGTGGTTTTGTGTCTTTTTATGCCCTAAATTGGCAGATTTTTCACTTTTTAGCATCAGTGACCACTGTGATTTGGTCCCGGTATGTGACTGCATATGGTGAAATAAGCGTTTTCAGAGCGTAAAAAGCTCAAAAAGCACACTTTTCACAGCCAAGTGGCTGCAATCATCATCTTCTTGATGGAAAAGGTGGTTTTGTGTCTTTTTATGCCCTGTTTTGCCAGATTTTTCACTTTTTAGCATCAGTGACCACTGTGATTTGGTCCCGGTATGTGACTGCATATGGTGAAATAAGCGTTTTCAGAGCGTAAAAAGCTCAAAAAGGACACTTTTCACAGCCAAGTGGCTGCAATCATCATCTTCTTGATGGAAAAGGTGGTTTTGTCTTTTTATGCCCTGTTTTGCCAGATTTTTCACTTTTTAGCATCAGTGACCACTGTGATTTGGTCCCGGTATGTGACTGCATATGGTGAAATAAGCTTTTTCAGAGCGTAAAAAGCTCAAAAAGCACACTTTTCACAGCCAAGTGGCTGCAATCATCATCTTCTTGATGGAAAAGGTGGTTTTGTGTCTTTTTATGCCCTAAATTGGCAGATTTTTCACTTTTTAGCATCAGTGACCACTGTGATTTCGTCCCGGTATGTGACTGCATATGGTGAAATAAGCGTTTTCAGAGCGTAAAAAGCTCAAAAAGCACACTTTTCACAGCCAAGTGGCTGCAATCATCATCTTCTTGATGGAAAAGGTGGTTTTGTGTCTTTTTATGCCCTAAATTGGCAGATTTTTCACTTTTTAGCATCAGTGACCACTGTGATTTGGTCCCGGTATGTGACTGCATATGGTGAAATAAGCGTTTTCAGAGCGTAAAAAGCTCAAAAAGCACACTTTTCACAGCCAAGTGGCTGCAATCATCATCTTCTTGATGGAAAAGGTGGTTTTGTGTCTTTTTATGCCCTGTTTTGCCAGATTTTTCACTTTTAAGCATCAGTGACCACTGTGATTTGGTCCCGGTATGTGACTGCATATGGTGAAATAAGCGTTTTCAGAGCGTAAAAAGCTCAAAAAGCACACTTTTCACAGCCAAGTGGCTGCAATCATCATCTTCTTGATGGAAAAGGTGGTTTTGTGTCTTTTTATGCACTGTTTTGCCAGATTTTTCACTTTTTAGCATCAGTGACCACTGTGATTTGGTCCCGGTATGTGACTGCATATGGTGAAATAAGCGTTTTCAGAGCGTAAAAAGCTCAAAAAGGACACTTTTCACAGCCAAGTGGCTGCAATCATCATCTTCTTGATGGAAAAGGTGGTTTTGTGTCTTTTTATGCCCTGTTTTGCCAGATTTTTCACTTTTTAGCATCAGTGACCACTGTGATTTGGTCCCGGTATGTGACTGCATATGGTGAAATAAGCGTTTTCAGAGCGTAAAAAGCTCAAAAAGGACACTTTTCACAGCCAAGTGGCTGCAATCATCATCTTCTTGATGGAAAAGGTGGTTTTGTGTCTTTTTATGCCCTAAATTGGCAGATTTTTCACTTTTTAGCATCAGTGACCACTGTGATTTGGTCCCGGTATGTGACTGCATATGGTGAAATAAGCGTTTTCAGAGCGTAAAAAGCTCAAAAAGCACACTTTTCACAGCCAAGTGGCTGCAATCATCATCTTCTTGATGGAAAAGGTGGTTTTGTGTCTTTTTATGCCCTGTTTTGCCAGATTTTTCACTTTTAAGCATCAGTGACCACTGTGATTTGGTCCCGGTATGTGACTGCATATGGTGAAATAAGCGTTTTCAGAGCGTAAAAAGCTCAAAAAGCACACTTTTCACAGCCAAGTGGCTGCAATCATCATCTTCTTGATGGAAAAGGTGGTTTTGTGTCTTTTTATGCACTGTTTTGCCAGATTTTTCACTTTTTAGCATCAGTGACCACTGTGATTTGGTCCCGGTATGTGACTGCATATGGTGAAATAAGCGTTTTCAGAGCGTAAAAAGCTCAAAAAGGACACTTTTCACAGCCAAGTGGCTGCAATCATCATCTTCTTGATGGAAAAGGTGGTTTTGTGTCTTTTTATGCCCTGTTTTGCCAGATTTTTCACTTTTTAGCTTCAGTGACCACTGTGATTTGGTCCCGGTATGTGACTGCATATGGTGAAATAAGCGTTTTCAGAGCGTAAAAAGCTCAAAAAGGACACTTTTCACAGCCAAGTGGCTGCAATCATCATCTTCTTGATGGAAAAGGTGGTTTTGTGTCTTTTTATGCCCTAAATTGGCAGATTTTTCACTTTTTAGCATCAGTGACCACTGTGATTTGGTCCCGGTATGTGACTGCATATGGTGAAATAAGCGTTTTCAGAGCGTAAAAAGCTCAAAAAGCACACTTTTCACAGCCAAGTGGCTGCAATCATCATCTTCTTGATGGAAAAGGTGGTTTTGTGTCTTTTTATGCCCTAAATTGGCAGATTTTTCACTTTTTAGCATCAGTGACCACTGTGATTTGGTCCCGGTATGTGACTGCATATGGTGAAATAAGCGTTTTCAGAGCGTAAAAAGCTCAAAAAGCACACTTTCCACAGCCAAGTGGCTGCAATCATCATCTTCTTGATGGAAAAGGTGGTTTTGTGTCCTTTTATGCCCTAAATTGGCAGATTTTTCACTTTTTAGCATCAGTGACCACTGTGATTTGGACCCGGTATGTGACTGCATATGGTGAAATAAGCGTTTTCAGAGCGTAAAAAGCTCAAAAAGCACACTTTTCACAGCCAAGTGGCTGCAATCATCATATTCTTGATGGAAAAGGTGGTTTTGTGTCTTTTTATGCCCTAAATTGGCAGATTTTTCACTTTTTAGCATCAGTGACCACTGTGATTTGGTCCCGGTATGTGACTGCATATGGTGAAATAAGCGTTTTCAGAGCGTAAAAAGCTCAAAAAGCACACTTTTCACAGCCAAGTGGCTGCAATCATCATCTTCTTGATGGAAAAGGTGGTTTTGTGTCTTTTTATGCCCTGTTTTGCCAGATTTTTCACTTTTTAGCATCAGTGACCACTGTGATTTGGTCCCGGTATGTGACTGCATATGGTGAAATAAGCGTTTTCAGAGCGTAAAAAGCTCAAAAAGCACACTTTTCACAGCCAAGTGGCTGCAATCATCATCTTCTTGATGGAAAAGGTGGTTTTGTGTCTTTTTATGCCCTAAATTGGCAGATTTTTCACTTTTTAGCATCAGTGACCACTGTGATTTGGTCCCGGTATGTGACTGCATATGGTGAAATAAGCGTTTTCAGAGCGTAAAAAGCACAAAAAGCACACTTTTCACAGCCAAGTGGCTGCAATCATCATCTTCTTGATGGAAAAGGTGGTTTTGTGTCTTTTTATGCCCTGTTTTGGCAGATTTTTCACTTTTTAGCATCAGTGACCACTCTGATTTGGTCCCGGTATGTGACTGCATATGGTGAAATAAGCGTTTTCAGAGCGTAAAAAGCTCAAAAAGCACACTTTTCACAGCCAAGTGGCTGCAATCATCATCTTCTTGATGGAAAAGGTGGTTTTGTGTCTTTTTATGCCCTAAATTGGCAGATTTTTCACTTTTTAGCATCAGTGACCACTGTGATTTGGTCCCGGTATGTGACTGCATATGGTGAAATAAGCGTTTTCAGAGCGTAAAAAGCTCAAAAAGCACACTTTTCACAGCCAAGTGGCTGCAATCATCATCTTCTTGATGGAAAAGGTGGTTTTGTGTCTTTTTATGCCCTGTTTTGGCAGATTTTTCACTTTTTAGCATCAGTGACCACTCTGATTTGGTCCCGGTATGTGACTGCATATGGTGAAATAAGCGTTTTCAGAGCGTAAAAAGCTCAAAAAGCACACTTTTCACAGCCAAGTGGCTGCAATCATCATCTTCTTGATGGAAAAGGTGGTTTTGTGTCTTTTTATGCCCTAAATTGGCAGATTTTTCACTTTTTAGCATCAGTGACCACTGTGATTTGGTCCCGGTATGTGACTGCATATGGTGAAATAAGCGTTTTCAGAGCGTAAAAAGCTCAAAAAGCACACTTTCCACAGCCAAGTGGCTGCAATCATCATCTTCTTGATGGAAAAGGTGGTTTTGTGTCTTTTTATGCCCTGTTTTGCCAGATTTTTCACTTTTTAGCATCAGTGACCAGTCTGATTTGGTCCCGGTATGTGACTGCATATGGTGAAATAAGCGTTTTCAGAGCGTAAAAAGCTCAAAAAGCACACTTTTCACAGCCAAGTGGCTGCAATCATCATCTTCTTGATGGAAAAGGTGGTTTTGTGTCTTTTTATGCCCTAAATTGGCAGATTTTTCACTTTTTAGCATCAGTGACCACTGTGATTTGGTCCCGGTATGTGACTGCATATGGTGAAATAAGCGTTTTCAGAGCGTAAAAAGCACAAAAAGCACACTTTTCACAGCCAAGTGGCTGCAATCATCATCTTCTTGATGGAAAAGGTGGTTTTGTGTCTTTTTATGCCCTGTTTTGGCAGATTTTTCACTTTTTAGCATCAGTGACCACTCTGATTTGGTCCCGGTATGTGACTGCATATGGTGAAATAAGCGTTTTCAGAGCGTAAAAAGCTCAAAAAGCACACTTTTCACAGCCAAGTGGCTGCAATCATCATCTTCTTGATGGAAAAGGTGGTTTTGTGTCTTTTTATGCCCTGTTTTGGCAGATTTTTCACTTTTTAGCATCAGTGACCACTCTGATTTGGTCCCGGTATGTGACTGCATATGGTGAAATAAGCGTTTTCAGAGCGTAAAAAGCTCAAAAAGCACACTTTTCACAGCCAAGTGGCTGCAATCATCATCTTCTTGATGGAAAAGGTGGTTTTGTGTCTTTTTATGCCCTAAATTGGCAGATTTTTCACTTTTTAGCATCAGTGACCACTGTGATTTGGTCCCGGTATGTGACTGCATATGGTGAAATAAGCGTTTTCAGAGCGTGAAAAGCTCAAAAAGCACACTTTTCACAGCCAAGTGGCTGCAATCATCATCTTCTTGATGGAAAAGGTGGTTTTGTGTCTTTTTATGCCCTAAATTGGCAGATTTTTCACTTTTTAGCATCAGTGACCACTGTGATTTGGTCCCGGTATGTGACTGCATATGGTGAAATAAGCGTTTTCAGAGCGTAAAAAGCTCAAAAAGCACACTTTTCACAGCCAAGTGGCTGCAATCATCATCTTCTTGATGGAAAAGGTGGTTTTGTGTCTTTTTATGCACTGTTTTGCCAGATTTTTCACTTTTTAGCATCAGTGACCACTGTGATTTGGTCCCGGTATGTGACTGCATATGGTGAAATAAGCGTTTTCAGAGCGTAAAAAGCTCAAAAAGGACACTTTTCACAGCCAAGTGGCTGCAATCATCATCTTCTTGATGGAAAAGGTGGTTTTGTGTCTTTTTATGCCCTGTTTTGCCAGATTTTTCACTTTTTAGTATCAGTGACCACTGTGATTTGGTCCCGGTATGTGACTGCATATGGTGAAATAAGCGTTTTCAGAGCTTAAAAAGCTCAAAAAGGACACTTTTCACAGCCAAGTGGCTGCAATCATCATCTTCTTGATGGAAAAGGTGGTTTTGTGTCTTTTTATGCCCTAAATTGGCAGATTTTTCACTTTTTAGCATCAGTGACCACTGTGATTTGGTCCCGGTATGTGACTGCATATGGTGAAATAAGCGTTTTCAGAGCGTAAAAAGCTCAAAAAGCACACTTTTCACAGCCAAGTGGCTGCAATCATCATCTTCTTGATGGAAAAGGTGGTTTTGTGTCTTTTTATGCCCTAAATTGGCAGATTTTTCACTTTTTAGCATCAGTGACCACTGTGATTTGGTCCCGGTATGTGACTGCATATGGTGAAATAAGCGTTTTCAGAGCGTAAAAAGCTCAAAAAGCACACTTTCCACAGCCAAGTGGCTGCAATCATCATCTTCTTGATGGAAAAGGTGGTTTTGTGTCCTTTTATGCCCTAAATTGGCAGATTTTTCACTTTTTAGCATCAGTGACCACTGTGATTTGGTCCCGGTATGTGACTGCATATGGTGAAATAAGCGTTTTCAGAGCGTAAAAAGCTCAAAAAGCACACTTTTCACAGCCAAGTGGCTGCAATCATCATCTTCTTGATGGAAAAGGTGGTTTTGTGTCTTTTTATGCCCTAAATTGGCAGATTTTTCACTTTTTAGCATCAGTGACCACTCTGATTTGGTCCCGGTATGTGACTACATATGGTGAAATAAGCGTTTTCAGAGCGTAAAAAGCTCAAAAAGCACACTTTTCACAGCCAAGTGGCTGCAATCATCATCTTCTTGATGGAAAAGGTAGTTTTGTGTCTTTTTATGCCCTAAATTGGCAGATTTTTCACTTTTTAGCATCAGTGACCACTCTGATTTGGTCCCGGTATGTGACTGCATATGGTGAAATAAGCGTTTTCAGAGCGTAAAAAGCTCAAAAAGCACACTTTTCACAGCCAAGTGGCTGCAATCATCATCTTCTTGATGGAAAAGGTAGTTTTGTGTCTTTTTATGCCCTAAATTGGCAGATTTTTCACTTTTTAGCATCAGTGACCACTGTGATTTGGTCCCGGTATGTGACTGCATATGGTGAAATAAGCGTTTTCAGAGCGTAAAAAGCTCAAAAAGCACACTTTTCACAGCCAAGTGGCTGCAATCATCATCTTCTTGATGGAAAAGGTGGTTTTGTGTCTTTTTATGCCCTGTTTTGCCAGATTTTTCACTTTTTAGCATCAGTGACCACTGTGATTTGGTCCCGGTATGTGACTGCATATGGTGAAATAAGCGTTTTCAGAGCGTAAAAAGCTCAAAAAGCACACTTTTCACAGCCAAGTGGCTGCAATCATCATCTTCTTGATGGAAAAGGTGGTTTTGTGTCTTTTTATGCCCTAAATTGGCAGATTTTTCACTTTTTAGCATGAGTGACCACTGTGATTTGGTCCCGGTATGTGACTGCATATGGTGAAATAAGCGTTTTCAGAGCGTAAAAACCTCAAAAAGCACACTTTTCACAGCCAAGTGGCTGCAATCATCATCTTCTTGAATGGAAAGGTGGTTTTGTGTCTTTTTATGCCCTGTTTTGGCAGATTTTTCACTTTTTAGCATGAGTGACCACTGTGATTTGGTCCCGCTATGTGACTGCATATGGTGAAATAAGCGTTTTCAGAGCGTAAAAAGCTCAAAAAGCACACTTTTCACAGCCAAGTGGCTGCAATCATCATCTTCTTGATGGAAAAGGTGGTTTTGTGTCTTTTTATGCCCTGTTTTGGCAGATTTTTCACTTTTTAGCATGAGTGACCACTGTGATTTGGTCCCGCTATGTGACTGCATATGGTGAAATAAGCGTTTTCAGAGCGTAAAAAGCTCAAAAAGCACACTTTTCACAGCCAAGTGGCTGCAATCATCATCTTCTTGATGGAAAAGGTGGTTTTGTGTCTTTTTATGCCCTGTTTTGGCAGATTTTTCACTTTTTAGCATCAGTGACCACTGTGATTTGGTCCCGGTATGTGACTGCATATGGTGAAATAAGCGTTTTCAGAGCGTAAAAAGCTCAAAAAGCACACTTTCCACAGCCAAGTGGCTGCAATCATCATCTTCTTGATGGAAAAGGTGGTTTTGTGTCTTTTTATGCCCTAAATTGGCAGATTTTTCACTTTTTAGCATGAGTGACCACTGTGATTTGGTCCCGGTATGTGACTGCATATGGTGAAATAAGCGTTTTCAGAGCGTAAAAAGCTCAAAAAGCACACTTTTCACAGCCAAGTGGCTGCAATCATCATCTTCTTGATGGAAAAGGTGGTTTTGTGTCCTTTTATGCCCTAAATTGGCAGATTTTTCACTTTTTAGCATCAGTGACCACTCTGATTTGGTCCCGGTATGTGACTGCATATGGTGAAATAAGCGTTTTCAGAGCGTAAAAAGCTCAAAAAGCACACTTTTCACAGCCAAGTGGCTGCAATCATCATCTTCTTGATGGAAAAGGTGGTTTTGTGTCTTTTTATGCCCTGTTTTGGCAGATTTTTCACTTTTTAGCATCAGTGACCACTCTGATTTGGTCCCGGTATGTGACTGCATATGGTGAAATAAGCGTTTTCAGAGCGTAAAAAGCTCAAAAAGCACACTTTTCACAGCCAAGTGGCTGCAATCATCATCTTCTTGATGGAAAAGGTGGTTTTGTGTCTTTTTATGCCCTAAATTGGCAGATTTTTCACTTTTTAGCATGAGTGACCACTGTGATTTGGTCCCGGTATGTGACTGCATATGGTGAAATAAGCGTTTTCAGAGCGTAAAAAGCTCAAAAAGCACACTTTTCACAGCCAAGTGGCTGCAATCATCATCTTCTTGATGGAAAAGGTGGTTTTGTGTCTTTTTATGCCCTGTTTTGCCAGATTTTTCACTTTTTAGCATCAGTGACCACTGTGATTTGGTCCCGGTATGTGACTGCATATGGTGAAATAAGCGTTTTCAGAGCGTAAAAAGCTCAAAAAGCACACTTTTCACAGCCAAGTGGCTGCAATCATCATCTTCTTGATGGAAAAGGTGGTTTTGTGTCTTTTTATGCCCTAAATTGGCAGATTTTTCACTTTTTAGCATGAGTGACCACTCTGATTTGGTCCCGGTATGTGACTGCATATGGTGAAATAAGCGTTTTCAGAGCGTAAAAAGCTCAAAAAGCACACTTTTCACAGCCAAGTGGCTGCAATCATCATCTTCTTGATGGAAAAGGTGGTTTTGTGTCTTTTTATGCCCTGTTTTGCCAGATTTTTCACTTTTTAGCATGAGTGACCACTCTGATTTGGTCCCGGTATGTGACTGCATATGGTGAAATAAGCGTTTTCAGAGCGTAAAAAGCTCAAAAAGCACACTTTTCACAGCCAAGTGGCTGCAATCATCATCTTCTTGATGGAAAAGGTGGTTTTGTGTCTTTTTATGCCCTGTTTTGGCAGATTTTTCACTTTTTAGCATCAGTGACCACTCTGATTTGGTCCCGGTATGTGACTGCATATGGTGAAATAAGCGTTTTCAGAGCGTAAAAAGCTCAAAAAGCACACTTTTCACAGCCAAGTGGCTGCAATCATCATCTTCTTGATGGAAAAGGTAGTTTTGTGTCTTTTTATGCCCTAAATTGGCAGATTTTTCACTTTTTAGCATCAGTGACCACTCTGATTTGGTCCCGGTATGTGACTGCATATGGTGAAATAAGCGTTTTCAGAGCGTAAAAAGCTCAAAAAGCACACTTTTCACAGCCAAGTGGCTGCAATCATCATCTTCTTGATGGAAAAGGTAGTTTTGTGTCTTTTTATGCCCTAAATTGGCAGATTTTTCACTTTTTAGCATCAGTGACCACTCTGATTTGGTCCCGGTATGTGACTGCATATGGTGAAATAAGCGTTTTCAGAGCGTAAAAAGCTCAAAAAGCACACTTTTCACAGCCAAGTGGCTGCAATCATCATCTTCTTGATGGCAAAGGTGGTTTTGTGTCTTTTTATGCCCTAAATTGGCAGATTTTTCACTTTTTAGCATCAGTGACCACTGTGATTTGGTCCCGGTATGTGACTGCATATGGTGAAATAAGCGTTTTCAGAGCGTAAAAAGCTCAAAAAGCACACTTTCCACAGCCAAGTGGCTGCAATCATCATCTTCTTGATGGAAAAGGTGGTTTTGTGTCTTTTTATGCCCTAAATTGGCGGATTTTTCACTTTTTAGCATCAGTGACCACTGTGATTTGGTCCCGGTATGTGACTGCATATGGTGAAATAAGCGTTTTCAGAGCGTAAAAAGCTCAAAAAGCACACTTTTCACAGCCAAGTGGCTGCAATCATCATCTTCTTGATGGAAAAGGTGGTTTTGTGTCTTTTTATGCCCTGTTTTGCCAGATTTTTCACTTTTTAGCATCAGTGACCACTGTGATTTGGTCCCGGTATGTGACTGCATATGGTGAAATAAGCGTTTTCAGAGCGTAAAAAGCTCAAAAAGCACACTTTTCACAGCCAAGTGGCTGCAATCATCATCTTCTTGATGGAAAAGGTGGTTTTGTGTCTTTTTATGCCCTGTTTTGGCAGATTTTTCACTTTTTAGCATCAGTGACCACTCTGATTTGGTCCCGGTATGTGACTGCATATGGTGAAATAAGCGTTTTCAGAGCGTAAAAAGCTCAAAAAGCACACTTTTCACAGCCAAGTGGCTGCAATCATCATCTTCTTGATGGAAAAGGTGGTTTTGTGTCTTTTTATGCCCTAAATTGGCAGATTTTTCACTTTTTAGCATCAGTGACCACTGTGATTTGGTCCCGGTATGTGACTGCATATGGTGAAATAAGCGTTTTCAGAGCGTAAAAAGCTCAAAAAGCACACTTTTCACAGCCAAGTGGCTGCAATCATCATCTTCTTGATGGAAAAGGTGGTTTTGTGTCTTTTTATGCCCTGTTTTGCCAGATTTTTCACTTTTTAGCATGAGTGACCACTCTGATTTGGTCCCGGTATGTGACTGCATATGGTGAAATAAGCGTTTTCAGAGCGTAAAAAGCTCAAAAAGCACACTTTTCACAGCCAAGTGGCTGCAATCATCATCTTCTTGATGGAAAAGGTGGTTTTGTGTCTTTTTATGCCCTGTTTTGCCAGATTTTTCACTTTTTAGCATCAGTGACCACTCTGATTTGGTCCCGGTATGTGACTGCATATGGTGAAATAAGCGTTTTCAGAGCGTAAAAAGCTCAAAAAGCACACTTTTCACAGCCAAGTGGCTGCAATCATCATCTTCTTGATGGAAAAGGTGGTTTTGTGTCTTTTTATGCCCTAAATTGGCAGATTTTTCACTTTTTAGCATCAGTGACCACTCTGATCTGGTCCCGGTATGTGACTGCATATGGTGAAATAAGCGTTTTCAGAGCGTAAAAAGCTCAAAAAGCACACTTTTCACAGCCAAGTGGCTGCAATCATCATCTTCTTGATGGAAAAGGTGGTTTTGTGTCTTTTTATGCCCTAAATTGGCAGATTTTTCACTTTTTAGCATGAGTGACCACTGTGATTTGGTCCCGGTATGTGACTGCATATGGTGAAATAAGCGTTTTCAGAGCGTAAAAAGCTCAAAAAGCACACTTTTCACAGCCAAGTGGCTGCAATCATCATCTTCTTGAATGGAAAGGTGGTTTTGTGTCTTTTTATGCCCTGTTTTGGCAGATTTTTCACTTTTTAGCATGAGTGACCACTGTGATTTGGTCCCGGTATGTGACTGCATATGGTGAAATAAGCGTTTTCAGAGCGTAAAAAGCTCAAAAAGCACACTTTTCACAGCCAAGTGGCTGCAATCATCATCTTCTTGATGGAAAAGGTGGTTTTGTGTCTTTTTATGCCCTGTTTTGGCAGATTTTTCACTTTTTAGCATCAGTGACCACTCTGATTTGGTCCCGGTATGTGACTGCATATGGTGAAATAAGCGTTTTCAGAGCGTAAAAAGCTCAAAAAGCACACTTTTCACAGCCAAGTGGCTGCAATCATCATCTTCTTGATGGAAAAGGTAGTTTTGTGTCTTTTTATGCCCTAAATAGGCAGATTTTTCACTTTTTAGCATCAGTGACCACTCTGATTTGGTCCCGGTATGTGACTGCATATGGTGAAATAAGCGTTTTCAGAGCGTAAAAAGCTCAAAAAGCACACTTTTCACAGCCAAGTGGCTGCAATCATCATCTTCTTGATGGCAAAGGTGGTTTTGTGTCTTTTTATGCCCTAAATTGGAAGATTTTTCACTTTTTAGCATCAGTGACCACTGTGATTTGGTCCCGGTATGTGACTGCATATGGTGAAATAAGCGTTTTCAGAGCGTAAAAAGCTCAAAAAGCACACTTTTCACAGCCAAGTGGCTGCAATCATCATCTTCTTGATGGAAAAGGTGGTTTTGTGTCTTTTTATGCCCTAAATTGGCAGATTTTTCACTTTTTAGCATGAGTGACCACTGTGATTTGGTCCCGGTATGTGACTGCATATGGTGAAATAAGCGTTTTCAGAGCGTAAAAAGCTCAAAAAGCACACTTTTCACAGCCAAGTGGCTGCAATCATCATCTTCTTGATGGAAAAGGTGGTTTTGTGTCTTTTTATGCCCTGTTTTGGCAGATTTTTCACTTTTTAGCATCAGTGACCACTCTGATTTGGTCCCGCTATGTGACTGCATATGGTGAAATAAGCGTTTTCAGAGCGTAAAAAGCTCAAAAAGCACACTTTTCACAGCCAAGTGGCTGCAATCATCATCTTCTTGATGGAAAAGGTGGTTTTGTGTCTTTTTATGCCCTGTTTTGGCAGATTTTTCACTTTTTAGCATGAGTGACCACTGTGATTTGGTCCCGCTATGTGACTGCATATGGTGAAATAAGCGTTTTCAGAGCGTAAAAAGCTCAAAAAGCACACTTTTCACAGCCAAGTGGCTGCAATCATCATCTTCTTGATGGAAAAGGTGGTTTTGTGTCTTTTTATGCCCTGTTTTGGCAGATTTTTCACTTTTTAGCATCAGTGACCACTCTGATTTGGTCCCGGTATGTGACTGCATATGGTGAAATAAGCGTTTTCAGAGCGTAAAAAGCTCAAAAAGCACACTTTTCACAGCCAAGTGGCTGCAATCATCATCTTCTTGATGGAAAAGGTGGTTTTGTGTCTTTTTATGCCCTAAATTGGCAGATTTTTCACTTTTTAGCATCAGTGACCACTCTGATTTGGTCCCGGTATGTGACTGCATATGGTGAAATAAGCGTTTTCAGAGCGTAAAAAGCTCAAAAAGCACACTTTTCACAGCCAAGTGGCTGCAATCATCATCTTCTTGATGGCAAAGGTGGTTTTGTGTCTTTTTATGCCCTAAATTGGAAGATTTTTCACTTTTTAGCATCAGTGACCACTGTGATTTGGTCCCGGTATGTGACTGCATATGGTGAAATAAGCGTTTTCAGAGCGTAAAAAGCTCAAAAAGCACACTTTTCACAGCCAAGTGGCTGCAATCATCATCTTCTTGATGGAAAAGGTGGTTTTGTGTCTTTTTATGCCCTAAATTGGCAGATTTTTCACTTTTTAGCATGAGTGACCACTGTGATTTGGTCCCGGTATGTGACTGCATATGGTGAAATAAGCGTTTTCAGAGCGTAAAAAGCTCAAAAAGCACACTTTTCACAGCCAAGTGGCTGCAATCATCATCTTCTTGATGGAAAAGGTGGTTTTGTGTCTTTTTATGCCCTGTTTTGGCAGATTTTTCACTTTTTAGCATCAGTGACCACTCTGATTTGGTCCCGCTATGTGACTGCATATGGTGAAATAAGCGTTTTCAGAGCGTAAAAAGCTCAAAAAGCACACTTTTCACAGCCAAGTGGCTGCAATCATCATCTTCTTGATGGAAAAGGTGGTTTTGTGTCTTTTTATGCCCTGTTTTGGCAGATTTTTCACTTTTTAGCATCAGTGACCACTCTGATTTGGTCCCGGTATGTGACTGCATATGGTGAAATAAGCGTTTTCAGAGCGTAAAAAGCTCAAAAAGCACACTTTTCACAGCCAAGTGGCTGCAATCATCATCTTCTTGATGGAAAAGGTGGTTTTGTGTCTTTTTATGCCCTAAATTGGCAGATTTTTCACTTTTTAGCATCAGTGACCACTGTGATTTGGTCCCGGTATGTGACTGCATATGGTGAAATAAGCGTTTTCAGAGCGTAAAAAGCTCAAAAAGCACACTTTTCACAGCCAAGTGGCTGCAATCATCATCTTCTTGATGGAAAAGGTAGTTTTGTGTCTTTTTATGCCCTAAATTGGCAGATTTTTCACTTTTTAGCATCAGTGACCACTCTGATTTGGTCCCGGTATGTGACTGCATATGGTGAAATAAGCGTTTTCAGAGCGTAAAAAGCTCAAAAAGCACACTTTTCACAGCCAAGTGGCTGCAATCATCATCTTCTTGATGGAAAAGGTGGTTTTGTGTCTTTTTATGCCCTAAATTGGCAGATTTTTCACTTTTTAGCATCAGTGACCACTGTGATTTGGTCCCGGTATGTGACTGCATATGGTGAAATAAGCGTTTTCAGAGCGTAAAAAGCTCAAAAAGCACACTTTCCACAGCCAAGTGGCTGCAATCATCATCTTCTTGATGGAAAAGGTGGTTTTGTGTCTTTTTATGCCCTAAATTGGCAGATTTTTCACTTTTTAGCATCAGTGACCACTGTGATTTGGTCCCGGTATGTGACTGCATATGGTGAAATCAGCGTTTTCAGAGCGTAAAAAGCTCAAAAAGCACACTTTTCACAGCCAAGTGGCTGCAATCATCATCTTCTTGATGGAAAAGGTGGTTTTGTGTCTTTTTATGCCCTGTTTTGGCAGATTTTTCACTTTTTAGCATGAGTGACCACTCTGATTTGGTCCCGGTATGTGACTGCATATGGTGAAATAAGCGTTTTCAGAGCGTAAAAAGCTCAAAAAGCACACTTTTCACAGCCAAGTGGCTGCAATCATCATCTTCTTGATGGAAAAGGTGGTTTTGTGTCTTTTTATGCCCTGTTTTGCCAGATTTTTCACTTTTTAGCATCAGTGACCACTCTGATTTGGTCCCGGTATGTGACTGCATATGGTGAAATAAGCGTTTTCAGAGCGTAAAAAGCTCAAAAAGCACACTTTTCACAGCCAAGTGGCTGCAATCATCATCTTCTTGATGGAAAAGGTGGTTTTGTGTCTTTTTATGCCCTGTTTTGGCAGATTTTTCACTTTTTAGCATCAGTGACCACTCTGATTTGGTCCCGGTATGTGACTGCATATGGTGAAATAAGCATTTTCAGAGCGTAAAAAGCTCAAAAAGCACACTTTTCACAGCCAAGTGGCTGCAATCATCATCTTCTTGATGGAAAAGGTAGTTTTGTGTCTTTTTATGCCCTAAATTGGCAGATTTTTCACTTTTTAGCATCAGTGACCACTCTGATTTGGTCCCGGTATGTGACTGCATATGGTGAAATAAGCGTTTTCAGAGCGTAAAAAGCTCAAAAAGCACACTTTTCACAGCCAAGTGGCTGCAATCATCATCTTCTTGATGGAAAAGGTGGTTTTGTGTCTTTTTATGCCCTAAATTGGCAGATTTTTCACTTTTTAGCATCAGTGACCACTGTGATTTGGTCCCGGTTTGTGACTGCATATGGTGAAATAAGCGTTTTCAGAGCGTAAAAAGCTCAAAAAGCACACTTTCCACAGCCAAGTGGCTGCAATCATCATCTTCTTGATGGAAAAGGTGGTTTTGTGTCTTTTTATGCCCTAAATTGGCAGATTTTTCACTTTTTAGCATGAGTGACCACTGTGATTTGGTCCCGGTATGTGACTGCATATGGTGAAATAAGCATTTTCAGAGCGTAAAAAGCTCAAAAAGCACACTTTTCACAGCCAAGTGGCTGCAATCATCATCTTCTTGATGGAAAAGGTGGTTTTGTGTCTTTTTATGCCCTAAATTGGCAGATTTTTCACTTTTTAGCATGAGTGACCACTGTGATTTGGTCCCGGTATGTGACTGCATATGGTGAAATAAGCGTTTTCAGAGCGTAAAAAGCTCAAAAAGCACACTTTTCACAGCCAAGTGGCTGCAATCATCATCTTCTTGATGGAAAAGGTGGTTTTGTGTCTTTTTATGCCCTAAATTGGCAGATTTTTCACTTTTTAGCATCAGTGACCACTGTGATTTGGTCCCGGTATGTGACTGCACATGGTGAAATAAGCGTTTTTAGTGCGTAAAAAGCTCAAAAAGCACACTTTTCACAGCCAAGTGGCTGCAATCATCATCTTCTTGATGGAAAAGGTGGTTTTGTGTCTTTTTATGCCCTGTTTTGGCAGATTTTTCACTTTTTAGCATGAGTGACCACTGTGATTTGGTCCCGGTATGTGACTGCATATGGTGAAATAAGCGTTTTCAGAGCGTAAAAAGCTCAAAAAGCACACTTTTCACAGCCAAGTGGCTGCAATCATCATCTTCTTGATGGAAAAGGTGGTTTTGTGTCATTTTATGCCCTAAATTGGCAGATTTTTCACTTTTTAGCATGAGTGACCACTGTTATTTGGTCCCGGTATGTGACTGCATATGGTGAAATAAGCGTTTTCAGAGCGTAAAAAGCTCAAAAAGCACACTTTTCACAGCCAAGTGGCTGCAATCATCATCTTCTTGATGGAAAAGGTGGTTTTGTGTCTTTTTATGCCCTGTTTTGGCAGATTTTTCACTTTTTAGCATCAGTGACCACTCTGATTTGGTCCCGGTATGTGACTGCATATGGTGAAATAAGCGTTTTCAGAGCGTAAAAAGCTCAAAAAGCACACTTTTCACAGCCAAGTGGCTGCAATCATCATCTTCTTGATGGAAAAGGTGGTTTTGTGTCTTTTTATGCCCTAAATTGGCAGATTTTTCACTTTTTAGCATCAGTGACCACTGTGATTTGGTCCCGGTATGTGACTGCATATGGTGAAATAAGCGTTTTCAGAGCGTAAAAAGCTCAAAAAGCACACTTTCCACAGCCAAGTGGCTGCAATCATCATCTTCTTGATGGAAAAGGTGGTTTTGTGTCTTTTTATGCCCTGTTTTGCCAGATTTTTCACTTTTTAGCATCAGTGACCAGTCTGATTTGGTCCCGGTATGTGACTGCATATGGTGAAATAAGCGTTTTCAGAGCGTAAAAAGCTCAAAAAGCACACTTTTCACAGCCAAGTGGCTGCAATCATCATCTTCTTGATGGAAAAGGTGGTTTTGTGTCTTTTTATGCCCTGTTTTGCCAGATTTTTCACTTTTTAGCATCAGTGACCACTCTGATTTGGTCCCGGTATGTGACTGCATATGGTGAAATAAGCGTTTTCAGAGCGTAAAAAGCTCAAAAAGCACACTTTTCACAGCCAAGTGGCTGCAATCATCATCTTCTTGATGGAAAAGGTGGTTTTGTGTCTTTTTATGCCCTGTTTTGCCAGATTTTTCACTTTTTAGCATCAGTGACCACTCTGATTTGGTCCCGGTATGTGACTGCATATGGTGAAATAAGCGTTTTCAGAGCGTAAAAAGCTCAAAAAGCACACTTTTCACAGCCAAGTGGCTGCAATCATCATCTTCTTGATGGAAAAGGTGGTTTTGTGTCTTTTTATGCCCTGTTTTGGCAGATTTTTCACTTTTTAGCATCAGTGACCACTCTGATTTGGTCCCGGTATGTGACTGCATATGGTGAAATAAGCGTTTTCAGAGCGTAAAAAGCTCAAAAAGCACACTTTTCACAGCCAAGTGGCTGCAATCATCATCTTCTTGATGGAAAAGGTAGTTTTGTGTCTTTTTATGCCCTAAATTGGCAGATTTTTCACTTTTTAGCATCAGTGACCACTCTGATTTGGTCCCGGTATGTGACTGCATATGGTGAAATAAGCGTTTTCAGAGCGTAAAAAGCTCAAAAAGCACACTTTTCACAGCCAAGTGGCTGCAATCATCATCTTCTTGATGGAAAAGGTGGTTTTGTGTCTTTTTATGCCCTAAATTGGCAGATTTTTCACTTTTTAGCATCAGTGACCACTGTGATTTGGTCCCGGTTTGTGACTGCATATGGTGAAATAAGCGTTTTCAGAGCGTAAAAAGCTCAAAAAGCACACTTTCCACAGCCAAGTGGCTGCAATCATCATCTTCTTGATGGAAAAGGTGGTTTTGTGTCTTTTTATGCCCTAAATTGGCAGATTTTTCACTTTTTAGCATGAGTGACCACTGTGATTTGGTCCCGGTATGTGACTGCATATGGTGAAATAAGCGTTTTCAGAGCGTAAAAAGCTCAAAAAGCACACTTTTCACAGCCAAGTGGCTGCAATCATCATCTTCTTGATGGAAAAGGTGGTTTTGTGTCTTTTTATGCCCTAAATTGGCAGATTTTTCACTTTTTAGCATGAGTGACCACTGTGATTTGGTCCCGGTATGTGACTGCATATGGTGAAATAAGCGTTTTCAGAGCGTAAAAAGCTCAAAAAGCACACTTTTCACAGCCAAGTGGCTGCAATCATCATCTTCTTGATGGAAAAGGTGGTTTTGTGTCTTTTTATGCCCTGTTTTGGCAGATTTTTCACTTTTTAGCATGAGTGACCACTGTGATTTGGTCCCGCTATGTGACTGCATATGGTGAAATAAGCGTTTTCAGAGCGTAAAAAGCTCAAAAAGCACACTTTTCACAGCCAAGTGGCTGCAATCATCATCTTCTTGATGGAAAAGGTGGTTTTGTGTCTTTTTATGCCCTGTTTTGGCAGATTTTTCACTTTTTAGCATCAGTGACCACTGTGATTTGGTCACGGTATGTGACTGCATATGGTGAAATAAGCATTTTCAGAGCGTAAAAAGCTCAAAAAGCACACTTTTCACAGCCAAGTGGCTGCAATCATCATCTTCTTGATGGAAAAGGTGGTTTTGTGTCTTTTTATGCCCTAAATTGGCAGATTTTTCACTTTTTAGCATCAGTGACCACTCTGATTTGGTCCCGGTATGAGACTGCATATGGTGAAATAAGCGTTTTCAGAGCGTAAAAAGCTCAAAAAGCACACTTTTCACAGCCAAGTGGCTGCAATCATCATCTTCTTGATGGAAAAGGTGGTTTTGTGTCTTTTTATGCCCTGTTTTGCCAGATTTTTCACTTTTTAGCATCAGTGACCACTCTGATTTGGTCCCGGTATGAGACTGCATATGGTGAAATACGCGTTTTCAGAGCGTAAAAAGCTCAAAAAGCACACTTTTCACAGCCAAGTGGCTGCAATCATCATCTTCTTGATGGAAAAGGTGGTTTTGTGTCTTTTTATGCCCTGTTTTGGCAGATTTTTCACTTTTTAGCATCAGTGACCACTGTGATTTGGTCCCGGTATGTGACTGCATATGGTGAAATAAGCGTTTTCAGAGCGTAAAAAGCTCAAAAAGCACACTTTTCACAGCCAAGTGGCTGCAATCATCATCTTCTTGATGGAAAAGGTGGTTTTGTGTCTTTTTATGCCCTGTTTTGGCAGATTTTTCACTTTTTAGCATCAGTGACCACTGTGATTTGGTCCCGGTATGTGACTGCATATGGTGAAATAAGCGTTTTCAGAGCGTAAAAAGCTCAAAAAGCACACTTTTCACAGCCAAGTGGCTGCAATCATCATCTTCTTGATGGAAAAGGTGGTTTTGTGTCTTTTTATGCCCTAAATTGGCAGATTTTTCACTTTTTAGCATCAGTGACCACTCTGATTTGGTCCCGGTATGAGACTGCATATGGTGAAATAAGCGTTTTCACAGCGTAAAAAGCTCAAAAAGCACACTTTTCACAGCCAAGTGGCTGCAATCATCATCTTCTTGATGGAAAAGGTGGTTTTGTGTCTTTTTATGCCCTGTTTTGCCAGATTTTTCACTTTTTAGCATCAGTGACCACTCTGATTTGGTCCCGGTATGTGACTGCATATGGTGAAATACGCGTTTTCAGAGCGTAAAAAGCTCAAAAAGCACACTTTTCACAGCCAAGTGGCTGCAATCATCATCTTCTTGATGGAAAAGGTGGTTTTGTGTCTTTTTATGCCCTGTTTTGGCAGATTTTTCACTTTTTAGCATCAGTGACCACTGTGATTTGGTCCCGGTATGTGACTGCATATGGTGAAATAAGCGTTTTCAGAGCGTAAAAAGCTCAAAAAGCACACTTTTCACAGCCAAGTGGCTGCAATCATCATCTTCTTGATGGAAAAGGTGGTTTTGTGTCTTTTTATGCCCTGTTTTGGCAGATTTTTCACTTTTTAGCATCAGTGACCACTGTGATTTGGTCCCGGTATGTGACTGCATATGGTGAAATAAGCGTTTTCAGAGCGTAAAAAGCTCAAAAAGCACACTTTTCACAGCCAAGTGGCTGCAATCATCATCTTCTTGATGGAAAAGGTGGTTTTGTGTCTTTTTATGCCCTAAATTGGCAGATTTTTCACTTTTTAGCATCAGTGACCACTCTGATTTGGTCCCGGTATGAGACTGCATATGGTGAAATAAGCGTTTTCAGAGCGTAAAAAGCTCAAAAAGCACACTTTTCACAGCCAAGTGGCTGCAATCATCATCTTCTTGATGGAAAAGGTGGTTTTGTGTCTTTTTATGCCCTGTTTTGCCAGATTTTTCACTTTTTAGCATCAGTGACCACTCTGATTTGGTCCCGGTATGAGACTGCATATGGTGAAATACGCGTTTTCAGAGCGTAAAAAGCTCAAAAAGCACACTTTTCACAGCCAAGTGGCTGCAATCATCATCTTCTTGATGGAAAAGGTGGTTTTGTGTCTTTTTATGCCCTGTTTTGCCAGATTTTTCACTTTTTAGCATCAGTGACCACTCTGATTTGGTCCCGGTATGAGACTGCATATGGTGAAATACGCGTTTTCAGAGCGTAAAAAGCTCAAAAAGCACACTTTTCACAGCCAAGTGGCTGCAATCATCATCTTCTTGATGGAAAAGGTGGTTTTGTGTCTTTTTATGCCCTGTTTTGGCAGATTTTTCACTTTTTAGCATCAGTGACCACTGTGATTTGGTCCCGGTATGTGACTGCATATGGTGAAATAAGCGTTTTCAGAGCGTAAAAAGCTCAAAAAGCACACTTTTCACAGCCAAGTGGCTGCAATCATCATCTTCTTGATGGAAAAGGTGGTTTTGTGTCTTTTTATGCCCTAAATTGGCAGATTTTTCACTTTTTAGCATCAGTGACCACTCTGATTTGGTCCCGGTATGAGACTGCATATGGTGAAATAAGCGTTTTCAGAGCGTAAAAAGCTCAAAAAGCACACTTTTCACAGCCAAGTGGCTGCAATCATCATCTTCTTGATGGAAAAGGTGGTTTTGTGTCTTTTTATGCCCTGTTTTGCCAGATTTTTCACTTTTTAGCATCAGTGACCACTCTGATTTGGTCCCGGTATGAGACTGCATATGGTGAAATACGCGTTTTCAGAGCGTAAAAAGCTCAAAAAGCACACTTTTCACAGCCAAGTGGCTGCAATCATCATCTTCTTGATGGAAAAGGTGGTTTTGTGTCTTTTTATGCCCTGTTTTGCCAGATTTTTCACTTTTTAGCATCAGTGACCACTCTGATTTGGTCCCGGTATGAGACTGCATATGGTGAAATACGCGTTTTCAGAGCGTAAAAAGCTCAAAAAGCACACTTTTCACAGCCAAGTGGCTGCAATCATCATCTTCTTGATGGAAAAGGTGGTTTTGTGTCTTTTTATGCCCTGTTTTGGCAGATTTTTCACTTTTTAGCATCAGTGACCACTGTGATTTGGTCCCGGTATGTGACTGCATATGGTGAAATAAGCGTTTTCAGAGCGTAAAAAGCTCAAAAAGCACACTTTTCACAGCCAAGTGGCTGCAATCATCATCTTCTTGATGGAAAAGGTGGTTTTGTGTCTTTTTATGCCCTGTTTTGGCAGATTTTTCACTTTTTAGCATCAGTGACCACTGTGATTTGGTCCCGGTATGTGACTGCACATGGTGAAATAAGCGTTTTCAGAGCGTAAAAAGCTCAAAAAGCACACTTTTCACAGCCAAGTGGCTGCAATCATCATCTTCTTGATGGAAAAGGTGGTTTTGTGTCTTTTTATGCCCTGTTTTGGCAGATTTTTCACTTTTTAGCATGAGTGACCACTGTGATTTGGTCCCGCTATGTGACTGCATATGGTGAAATAAGCGTTTTCAGAGCGTAAAAAGCTCAAAAAGCACACTTTTCACAGCCAAGTGGCTGCAATCATCATCTTCTTGATGGAAAAGGTGGTTTTGTGTCTTTTTATGCCCTAAATTGGCAGATTTTTCACTTTTTAGCATGAGTGACCACTGTGATTTGGTCCCGGTATGTGACTGCATATGGTGAAATAAGCGTTTTCAGAGCGTAAAAAGCTCAAAAAGCACACTTTTCACAGCCAAGTGGCTGCAATCATCATCTTCTTGATGGAAAAGGTGGTTTTGTGTCGTTTTATGCCCTGTTTTGCCAGATTTTTCACTTTTTAGCATCAGTGACCACTCTGATTTGGTCCCGGTATGTGACTGCATATGGTGAAATACGCGTTTTCAGAGCGTAAAAAGCTCAAAAAGCACACTTTTCACAGCCAAGTGGCTGCAATCATCATCTTCTTGATGGAAAAGGTGGTTTTGTGTCTTTTTATGCCCTGTTTTGGCAGATTTTTCACTTTTTAGCATCAGTGACCACTGTGATTTGGTCCCGGTATGTGACTGCATATGGTGAAATAAGCGTTTTCAGAGCGTAAAAAGCTCAAAAAGCACACTTTTCACAGCCAAGTGGCTGCAATCATCATCTTCTTGATGGAAAAGGTGGTTTTGTGTCTTTTTATGCCCTGTTTTGGCAGATTTTTCACTTTTTAGCATCAGTGACCACTGTGATTTGGTCCCGGTATGTGACTGCATATGGTGAAATAAGCGTTTTCAGAGCGTAAAAAGGTCAAAAAGCACACTTTTCACAGCCAAGTGGCTGCAATCATCATCTTCTTGATGGAAAAGGTGGTTTTGTGTCTTTTTATGCCCTAAATTGGCAGATTTTTCACTTTTTAGCATCAGTGACCACTCTGATTTGGTCCCGGTATGAGACTGCATATGGTGAAATAAGCGTTTTCAGAGCGTAAAAAGCTCAAAAAGCACACTTTTCACAGCCAAGTGGCTGCAATCATCATCTTCTTGATGGAAAAGGTGGTTTTGTGTCTTTTTATGCCCTGTTTTGGCAGATTTTTCACTTTTTAGCATGAGTGACCACTGTGATTTGGTCCCGGTATGTGACTGCATATGGTGAAATAAGCGTTTTCAGAGCGTAAAAAGCTCAAAAAGCACACTTTTCACAGCCAAGTGGCTGCAATCATCATCTTCTTGATGGAAAAGGTGGTTTTGTGTCTTTTTATGCCCTGTTTTGGCAGATTTTTCACTTTTTAGCATCAGTGACCACTCTGATTTGGTCCCGGTATGTGACTGCATATGGTGAAATAAGCGTTTTCAGAGCGTAAAAAGCTCAAAAAGCACACTTTTCACAGCCAAGTGGCTGCAATCATCATCTTCTTGATGGAAAAGGTAGTTTTGTGTCTTTTTATGCCCTAAATTGGCAGATTTTTCACTTTTTAGCATCAGTGACCACTCTGATTTGGTCCCGGTATGTGACTGCATATGGTGAAATAAGCGTTTTCAGAGCGTAAAAAGCTCAAAAAGCACACTTTTCACAGCCAAGTGGCTGCAATCATCATCTTCTTGATGGAAAAGGTGGTTTTGTGTCTTTTTATGCCCTGTTTTGCCAGATTTTTCACTTTTTAGCATCAGTGACCACTCTGATTTGGTCCCGGTATGTGACTGCATATGGTGAAATACGCGTTTTCAGAGCGTAAAAAGCTCAAAAAGCACACTTTTCACAGCCAAGTGGCTGCAATCATCATCTTCTTGATGGAAAAGGTGGTTTTGTGTCTTTTTATGCCCTGTTTTGGCAGATTTTTCACTTTTTAGCATCAGTGACCACTGTGATTTGGTCCCGGTATGTGACTGCATATGGTGAAATAAGCGTTTTCAGAGCGTAAAAAGCTCAAAAAGCACACTTTTCACAGCCAAGTGGCTGCAATCATCATCTTCTTGATGGAAAAGGTGGTTTTGTGTCTTTTTATGCCCTGTTTTGGCAGATTTTTCACTTTTTAGCATCAGTGACCACTGTGATTTGGTCCCGGTATGTGACTGCATATGGTGAAATAAGCGTTTTCAGAGCGTAAAAAGCTCAAAAAGCACACTTTTCACAGCCAAGTGGCTGCAATCATCATCTTCTTGATGGAAAAGGTGGTTTTGTGTCTTTTTATGCCCTAAATTGGCAGATTTTTCACTTTTTAGCATCAGTGACCACTCTGATTTGGTCCCGGTATGAGACTGCATATGGTGAAATAAGCGTTTTCAGAGCGTAAAAAGCTCAAAAAGCACACTTTTCACAGCCAAGTGGCTGCAATCATCATCTTCTTGATGGAAAAGGTGGTTTTGTGTCTTTTTATGCCCTGTTTTGCCAGATTTTTCACTTTTTAGCATCAGTGACCACTCTGATTTGGTCCCGGTATGAGACTGCATATGGTGAAATACGCGTTTTCAGAGCGTAAAAAGCTCAAAAAGCACACTTTTCACAGCCAAGTGGCTGCAATCATCATCTTCTTGATGGAAAAGGTGGTTTTGTGTCTTTTTATGCCCTGTTTTGCCAGATTTTTCACTTTTTAGCATCAGTGACCACTCTGATTTGGTCCCGGTATGAGACTGCATATGGTGAAATACGCGTTTTCAGAGCGTAAAAAGCTCAAAAAGCACACTTTTCACAGCCAAGTGGCTGCAATCATCATCTTCTTGATGGAAAAGGTGGTTTTGTGTCTTTTTATGCCCTGTTTTGGCAGATTTTTCACTTTTTAGCATCAGTGACCACTGTGATTTGGTCCCGGTATGTGACTGCATATGGTGAAATAAGCGTTTTCAGAGCGTAAAAAGCTCAAAAAGCACACTTTTCACAGCCAAGTGGCTGCAATCATCATCTTCTTGATGGAAAAGGTGGTTTTGTGTCTTTTTATGCCCTAAATTGGCAGATTTTTCACTTTTTAGCATCAGTGACCACTCTGATTTGGTCCCGGTATGAGACTGCATATGGTGAAATAAGCGTTTTCAGAGCGTAAAAAGCTCAAAAAGCACACTTTTCACAGCCAAGTGGCTGCAATCATCATCTTCTTGATGGAAAAGGTGGTTTTGTGTCTTTTTATGCCCTGTTTTGCCAGATTTTTCACTTTTTAGCATCAGTGACCACTCTGATTTGGTCCCGGTATGAGACTGCATATGGTGAAATACGCGTTTTCAGAGCGTAAAAAGCTCAAAAAGCACACTTTTCACAGCCAAGTGGCTGCAATCATCATCTTCTTGATGGAAAAGGTGGTTTTGTGTCTTTTTATGCCCTGTTTTGCCAGATTTTTCACTTTTTAGCATCAGTGACCACTCTGATTTGGTCCCGGTATGAGACTGCATATGGTGAAATACGCGTTTTCAGAGCGTAAAAAGCTCAAAAAGCACACTTTTCACAGCCAAGTGGCTGCAATCATCATCTTCTTGATGGAAAAGGTGGTTTTGTGTCTTTTTATGCCCTGTTTTGGCAGATTTTTCACTTTTTAGCATCAGTGACCACTGTGATTTGGTCCCGGTATGTGACTGCATATGGTGAAATAAGCGTTTTCAGAGCGTAAAAAGCTCAAAAAGCACACTTTTCACAGCCAAGTGGCTGCAATCATCATCTTCTTGATGGAAAAGGTGGTTTTGTGTCTTTTTATGCCCTGTTTTGGCAGATTTTTCACTTTTTAGCATCAGTGACCACTGTGATTTGGTCCCGGTATGTGACTGCACATGGTGAAATAAGCGTTTTCAGAGCGTAAAAAGCTCAAAAAGCACACTTTTCACAGCCAAGTGGCTGCAATCATCATCTTCTTGATGGAAAAGGTGGTTTTGTGTCTTTTTATGCCCTGTTTTGGCAGATTTTTCACTTTTTAGCATGAGTGACCACTGTGATTTGGTCCCGCTATGTGACTGCATATGGTGAAATAAGCGTTTTCAGAGCGTAAAAAGCTCAAAAAGCACACTTTTCACAGCCAAGTGGCTGCAATCATCATCTTCTTGATGGAAAAGGTGGTTTTGTGTCTTTTTATGCCCTAAATTGGCAGATTTTTCACTTTTTAGCATGAGTGACCACTGTGATTTGGTCCCGGTATGTGACTGCATATGGTGAAATAAGCGTTTTCAGAGCGTAAAAAGCTCAAAAAGCACACTTTTCACAGCCAAGTGGCTGCAATCATCATCTTCTTGATGGAAAAGGTGGTTTTGTGTCGTTTTATGCCCTGTTTTGCCAGATTTTTCACTTTTTAGCATCAGTGACCACTCTGATTTGGTCCCGGTATGTGACTGCATATGGTGAAATACGCGTTTTCAGAGCGTAAAAAGCTCAAAAAGCACACTTTTCACAGCCAAGTGGCTGCAATCATCATCTTCTTGATGGAAAAGGTGGTTTTGTGTCTTTTTATGCCCTGTTTTGGCAGATTTTTCACTTTTTAGCATCAGTGACCACTGTGATTTGGTCCCGGTATGTGACTGCATATGGTGAAATAAGCGTTTTCAGAGCGTAAAAAGCTCAAAAAGCACACTTTTCACAGCCAAGTGGCTGCAATCATCATCTTCTTGATGGAAAAGGTGGTTTTGTGTCTTTTTATGCCCTGTTTTGGCAGATTTTTCACTTTTTAGCATCAGTGACCACTGTGATTTGGTCCCGGTATGTGACTGCATATGGTGAAATAAGCGTTTTCAGAGCGTAAAAAGGTCAAAAAGCACACTTTTCACAGCCAAGTGGCTGCAATCATCATCTTCTTGATGGAAAAGGTGGTTTTGTGTCTTTTTATGCCCTAAATTGGCAGATTTTTCACTTTTTAGCATCAGTGACCACTCTGATTTGGTCCCGGTATGAGACTGCATATGGTGAAATAAGCGTTTTCAGAGCGTAAAAAGCTCAAAAAGCACACTTTTCACAGCCAAGTGGCTGCAATCATCATCTTCTTGATGGAAAAGGTGGTTTTGTGTCTTTTTATGCCCTGTTTTGGCAGATTTTTCACTTTTTAGCATGAGTGACCACTGTGATTTGGTCCCGGTATGTGACTGCATATGGTGAAATAAGCGTTTTCAGAGCGTAAAAAGCTCAAAAAGCACACTTTTCACAGCCAAGTGGCTGCAATCATCATCTTCTTGATGGAAAAGGTGGTTTTGTGTCTTTTTATGCCCTGTTTTGGCAGATTTTTCACTTTTTAGCATCAGTGACCACTCTGATTTGGTCCCGGTATGTGACTGCATATGGTGAAATAAGCGTTTTCAGAGCGTAAAAAGCTCAAAAAGCACACTTTTCACAGCCAAGTGGCTGCAATCATCATCTTCTTGATGGAAAAGGTAGTTTTGTGTCTTTTTATGCCCTAAATTGGCAGATTTTTCACTTTTTAGCATCAGTGACCACTCTGATTTGGTCCCGGTATGTGACTGCATATGGTGAAATAAGCGTTTTCAGAGCGTAAAAAGCTCAAAAAGCACACTTTTCACAGCCAAGTGGCTGCAATCATCATCTTCTTGATGGAAAAGGTGGTTTTGTGTCTTTTTATGCCCTAAATTGGCAGATTTTTCACTTTTTAGCATCAGTGACCACTGTGATTTGGTCCCGGTTTGTGACTGCATATGGTGAAATAAGCGTTTTCAGAGCGTAAAAAGCTCAAAAAGCACACTTTCCACAGCCAAGTGGCTGCAATCATCATCTTCTTGATGGAAAAGGTGGTTTTGTGTCTTTTTATGCCCTAAATTGGCAGATTTTTCACTTTTTAGCATCAGTGACCACTGTGATTTGGTCCCGGTATGTGACTGCATATGGTGAAATAAGCGTTTTCAGAGCGTAAAAAGCTCAAAAAGCACACTTTTCACAGCCAAGTGGCTGCAATCATCATCTTCTTGATGGAAAAGGTGGTTTTGTGTCTTTTTATGCCCTGTTTTGGCAGATTTTTCACTTTTTAGCATGAGTGACCACTGTGATTTGGTCCCGGTATGTGACTGCATATGGTGAAATAAGCGTTTTCAGAGCGTAAAAAGCTCAAAAAGCACACTTTTCACAGCCAAGTGGCTGCAATCATCATCTTCTTGATGGAAAAGGTGGTTTTGTGTCTTTTTATGCCCTGTTTTGGCAGATTTTTCACTTTTTAGCATCAGTGACCACTCTGATTTGGTCCCGGTATGTGACTGCATATGGTGAAATAAGCGTTTTCAGAGCGTAAAAAGCTCAAAAAGCACACTTTTCACAGCCAAGTGGCTGCAATCATCATCTTCTTGATGGAAAAGGTAGTTTTGTGTCTTTTTATGCCCTAAATTGGCAGATTTTTCACTTTTTAGCATCAGTGACCACTCTGATTTGGTCCCGGTATGTGACTGCATATGGTGAAATAAGCGTTTTCAGAGCGTAAAAAGCTCAAAAAGCACACTTTTCACAGCCAAGTGGCTGCAATCATCATCTTCTTGATGGAAAAGGTGGTTTTGTGTCTTTTTATGCCCTAAATTGGCAGATTTTTCACTTTTTAGCATCAGTGACCACTGTGATTTGGTCCCGGTTTGTGACTGCATATGGTGAAATAAGCGTTTTCAGAGCGTAAAAAGCTCAAAAAGCACACTTTCCACAGCCAAGTGGCTGCAATCATCATCTTCTTGATGGAAAAGGTGGTTTTGTGTCTTTTTATGCCCTAAATTGGCAGATTTTTCACTTTTTAGCATCAGTGACCACTGTGATTTGGTCCCGGTATGTGACTGCACATGGTGAAATAAGCGTTTTTAGTGCGTAAAAAGCTCAAAAAGCACACTTTTCACAGCCAAGTGGCTGCAATCATCATCTTCTTGATGGAAAAGGTGGTTTTGTGTCTTTTTATGCCCTGTTTTGGCAGATTTTTCACTTTTTAGCATGAGTGACCACTGTGATTTGGTCCCGGTATGTGACTGCATATGGTGAAATAAGCGTTTTCAGAGCGTAAAAAGCTCAAAAAGCACACTTTCCACAGCCAAGTGGCTGCAATCATCATCTTCTTGATGGAAAAGGTGGTTTTGTGTCTTTTTATGCCCTAAATTGGCAGATTTTTCACTTTTTAGCATCAGTGACCACTGTGATTTGGTCCCGGTATGTGACTGCATATGGTGAAATAAGCGTTTTCAGAGCGTAAAAAGCTCAAAAAGCACACTTTTCACAGCCAAGTGGCTGCAATCATCATCTTCTTGATGGAAAAGGTGGTTTTGTGTCTTTTTATGCCCTGTTTTGGCAGATTTTTCACTTTTTAGCATGAGTGACCACTGTGATTTGGTCCCGCTATGTGACTGCATATGGTGAAATAAGCGTTTTCAGAGCGTAAAAAGCTCAAAAAGCACACTTTTCACAGCCAAGTGGCTGCAATCATCATCTTCTTGATGGAAAAGGTGGTTTTGTGTCTTTTTATGCCCTGTTTTGGCAGATTTTTCACTTTTTAGCATCAGTGACCACTGTGATTTGGTCACGGTATGTGACTGCATATGGTGAAATAAGCATTTTCAGAGCGTAAAAAGCTCAAAAAGCACACTTTCCACAGCCAAGTGGCTGCAATCATCATCTTCTTGATGGAAAAGGTGGTTTTGTGTCTTTTTATGCCCTGTTTTGGCAGATTTTTCACTTTTTAGCATCAGTGACCACTGTGATTTGGTCCCGGTATGTGACTGCATATGGTGAAATAAGCGTTTTCAGAGCGTAAAAAGCTCAAAAACCACACTTTTCACAGCCAAGTGGCTGCAATCATCATCTTCTTGATGGAAAAGGTGGTTTTGTGTCTTTTTATGCCCTAAATTGGCAGATTTTTCACTTTTTAGCATGAGTGACCACTGTGATTTGGTCCCGGTATGTGACTGCATATGGTGAAATAAGCGTTTTCAGAGCGTAAAAAGCTCAAAAAGCACACTTTTCACAGCCAAGTGGCTGCAATCATCATCTTCTTGATGGAAAAGGTGGTTTTGTGTCTTTTTATGCCCTGTTTTGGCAGATTTTTCACTTTTTAGCATCAGTGACCACTGTGATTTGGTCCCGGTATGTGACTGCATATGGTGAAATAAGCGTTTTCAGAGCGTAAAAAGCTCAAAAAGCACACTTTTCACAGCCAAGTGGCTGCAATCATCATCTTCTTGATGGAAAAGGTGGTTTTGTGTCTTTTTATGCCCTGTTTTGGCAGATTTTTCACTTTTTAGCATCAGTGACCACTGTGATTTGGTCCCGGTATGTGACTGCATATGGTGAAATAAGCGTTTTCAGAGCGTAAAAAGCTCAAAAAGCACACTTTTCACAGCCAAGTGGCTGCAATCATCATCTTCTTGATGGAAAAGGTGGTTTTGTGTCTTTTTATGCCCTAAATTGGCAGATTTTTCACTTTTTAGCATCAGTGACCACTCTGATTTGGTCCCGGTATGAGACTGCATATGGTGAAATAAGCGTTTTCAGAGCGTAAAAAGCTCAAAAAGCACACTTTTCACAGCCAAGTGGCTGCAATCATCATCTTCTTGATGGAAAAGGTGGTTTTGTGTCTTTTTATGCCCTGTTTTGCCAGATTTTTCACTTTTTAGCATCAGTGACCACTCTGATTTGGTCCCGGTATGTGACTGCATATGGTGAAATACGCGTTTTCAGAGCGTAAAAAGCTCAAAAAGCACACTTTTCACAGCCAAGTGGCTGCAATCATCATCTTCTTGATGGAAAAGGTGGTTTTGTGTCTTTTTATGCCCTGTTTTGGCAGATTTTTCACTTTTTAGCATCAGTGACCACTGTGATTTGGTCCCGGTATGTGACTGCATATGGTGAAATAAGCGTTTTCAGAGCGTAAAAAGCTCAAAAAGCACACTTTTCACAGCCAAGTGGCTGCAATCATCATCTTCTTGATGGAAAAGGTGGTTTTGTGTCTTTTTATGCCGTAAATTGGCAGATTTTTCACTTTTTAGCATCAGTGACCACTGTGATTTGGTCCCGGTATGTTACTGCATATGGTGAAATAGGCGTTTTCAGAGCGTAAAAAGCTCAAAAAGCACACTTTTCACAGCCAAGTGGCTGCAATCATCATCTTCTTGATGGAAAAGGTGGTTTTGTGTCTTTTTATGCCCTAAATTGGCAGATTTTTCACTTTTTAGCATGAGTGACCACTGTGATTTGGTCCCGGTATGTGACTGCATATGGTGAAATAAGCGTTTTCAGAGCGTAAAAAGCTCAAAAAGCACACTTTTCACAGCCAAGTGGCTGCAATCATCATCTTCTTGATGGAAAAGGTGGTTTTGTGTCGTTTTATGCCCTGTTTTGCCAGATTTTTCACTTTTTAGCATCAGTGACCACTCTGATTTGGTCCCGGTATGTGACTGCATATGGTGAAATACGCGTTTTCAGAGCGTAAAAAGCTCAAAAAGCACACTTTTCACAGCCAAGTGGCTGCAATCATCATCTTCTTGATGGAAAAGGTGGTTTTGTGTCTTTTTATGCCCTGTTTTGGCAGATTTTTCACTTTTTAGCATCAGTGACCACTGTGATTTGGTCCCGGTATGTGACTGCATATGGTGAAATAAGCGTTTTCAGAGCGTAAAAAGCTCAAAAAGCACACTTTTCACAGCCAAGTGGCTGCAATCATCATCTTCTTGATGGAAAAGGTGGTTTTGTGTCTTTTTATGCCCTGTTTTGGCAGATTTTTCACTTTTTAGCATCAGTGACCACTGTGATTTGGTCCCGGTATGTGACTGCATATGGTGAAATAAGCGTTTTCAGAGCGTAAAAAGCTCAAAAAGCACACTTTTCACAGCCAAGTGGCTGCAATCATCATCTTCTTGATGGAAAAGGTGGTTTTGTGTCTTTTTATGCCCTAAATTGGCAGATTTTTCACTTTTTAGCATCAGTGACCACTCTGATTTGGTCCCGGTATGAGACTGCATATGGTGAAATAAGCGTTTTCAGAGCGTAAAAAGCTCAAAAAGCACACTTTTCACAGCCAAGTGGCTGCAATCATCATCTTCTTGATGGAAAAGGTGGTTTTGTGTCTTTTTATGCCCTGTTTTGGCAGATTTTTCACTTTTTAGCATGAGTGACCACTGTGATTTGGTCCCGGTATGTGACTGCATATGGTGAAATAAGCGTTTTCAGAGCGTAAAAAGCTCAAAAAGCACACTTTTCACAGCCAAGTGGCTGCAATCATCATCTTCTTGATGGAAAAGGTGGTTTTGTGTCTTTTTATGCCCTGTTTTGGCAGATTTTTCACTTTTTAGCATCAGTGACCACTCTGATTTGGTCCCGGTATGTGACTGCATATGGTGAAATAAGCGTTTTCAGAGCGTAAAAAGCTCAAAAAGCACACTTTTCACAGCCAAGTGGCTGCAATCATCATCTTCTTGATGGAAAAGGTAGTTTTGTGTCTTTTTATGCCCTAAATTGGCAGATTTTTCACTTTTTAGCATCAGTGACCACTCTGATTTGGTCCCGGTATGTGACTGCATATGGTGAAATAAGCGTTTTCAGAGCGTAAAAAGCTCAAAAAGCACACTTTTCACAGCCAAGTGGCTGCAATCATCATCTTCTTGATGGAAAAGGTGGTTTTGTGTCTTTTTATGCCCTAAATTGGCAGATTTTTCACTTTTTAGCATCAGTGACCACTGTGATTTGGTCCCGGTTTGTGACTGCATATGGTGAAATAAGCGTTTTCAGAGCGTAAAAAGCTCAAAAAGCACACTTTCCACAGCCAAGTGGCTGCAATCATCATCTTCTTGATGGAAAAGGTGGTTTTGTGTCTTTTTATGCCCTAAATTGGCAGATTTTTCACTTTTTAGCATCAGTGACCACTGTGATTTGGTCCCGGTATGTGACTGCATATGGTGAAATAAGCGTTTTCAGAGCGTAAAAAGCTCAAAAAGCACACTTTTCACAGCCAAGTGGCTGCAATCATCATCTTCTTGATGGAAAAGGTGGTTTTGTGTCTTTTTATGCCCTGTTTTGGCAGATTTTTCACTTTTTAGCATCAGTGACCACTGTGATTTGGTCCCGGTATGTGACTGCATATGGTGAAATAAGCGTTTTCAGAGCGTAAAAAGCTCAAAAAGCACACTTTTCACAGCCAAGTGGCTGCAATCATCATCTTCTTGATGGAAAAGGTGGTTTTGTGTCTTTTTATGCCCTAAATTGGCAGATTTTTCACTTTTTAGCATCAGTGACCACTCTGATTTGGTCCCGGTATGAGACTGCATATGGTGAAATAAGCGTTTTCAGAGCGTAAAAAGCTCAAAAAGCACACTTTTCACAGCCAAGTGGCTGCAATCATCATCTTCTTGATGGAAAAGGTGGTTTTGTGTCTTTTTATGCCCTGTTTTGCCAGATTTTTCACTTTTTAGCATCAGTGACCACTCTGATTTGGTCCCGGTATGAGACTGCATATGGTGAAATACGCGTTTTCAGAGCGTAAAAAGCTCAAAAAGCACACTTTTCACAGCCAAGTGGCTGCAATCATCATCTTCTTGATGGAAAAGGTGGTTTTGTGTCTTTTTATGCCCTGTTTTGTCAGATTTTTCACTTTTTAGCATGAGTGACCACTGTGATTTGGTCCCGGTATGTGACTGCATATGGTGAAATAAGCGTTTTCAGAGCGTAAAACGCTCAAAAAGCACACTTTTCACAGCCAAGTGGCTGCAATCATCATCTTCTTGATGGAAAAGGTGGTTTTGTGTCTTTTTATGCCCTGTTTTGGCAGATTTTTCACTTTTTAGCATCAGTGACCACTCTGATTTGGTCCCGGTATGTGACTGCATATGGTGAAATAAGCGTTTTCAGAGCGTAAAAAGCTCAAAAAGCACACTTTTCACAGCCAAGTGGCTGCAATCATCATCTTCTTGATGGAAAAGGTGGTTTTGTGTCTTTTTATGCCCTAAATTGGCAGATTTTTCACTTTTTAGCATCAGTGACCACTGTGATTTGGTCCCGGTATGTGACTGCACATGGTGAAATAAGCGTTTTTAGAGCGTAAAAAGCTCAAAAAGCACACTTTTCACAGCCAAGTGGCTGCAATCATCATCTTCTTGATGGAAAAGGTGGTTTTGTGTCTTTTTATGCCCTAAATTGGCAGATTTTTCACTTTTTAGCATGAGTGACCACTGTGATTTGGTCCCGGTATGTGACTGCATATGGTGAAATAAGCGTTTTCAGAGCGTAAAAAGCTCAAAAAGCACACTTTTCACAGCCAAGTGGCTGCAATCATCATCTTCTTGATGGAAAAGGTGGTTTTGTGTCTTTTTATGCCCTAAATTGGCAGATTTTTCACTTTTTAGCATGAGTGACCACTGTGATTTGGTCCCGGTATGTGACTGCACATGGTGAAATAAGCGTTTTCAGAGCGTAAAAAGCTCAAAAAGCACACTTTTCACAGCCAAGTGGCTGCAATCATCATCTTCTTGATGGAAAAGGTGGTTTTGTGTCTTTTTATGCCCTGTTTTGCCAGATTTTTCACTTTTTAGCATGAGTGACCACTGTGATTTGGTCCCGGTATGTGACTGCATATGGTGAAATAAGCGTTTTCAGAGCGTAAAAAGCTCAAAAAGCACACTTTTCACAGCCAAGTGGCTGCAATCATCATCTTCTTGATGGAAAAGGTGGTTTTGTGTCTTTTTATGCCCTGTTTTGCCAGATTTTTCACTTTTTAGCATGAGTGACCACTGTGATTTGGTCCCGGTATGTGACTGCATATGGTGAAATAAGCGTTTTCAGAGCGTAAAAAGCTCAAAAAGCACACTTTTCACAGCCAAGTGGCTGCAATCATCATCTTCTTGATGGAAAAGGTGGTTTTGTGTCTTTTTATGCCCTGTTTTGGCAGATTTTTCACTTTTTAGCATCAGTGACCACTGTTATTTGGTCCCGGTATGTGACTGCATATGGTGAAATAAGCGTTTTCAGAGCGTAAAAAGCTCAAAAAGCACACTTTTCACAGCCAAGTGGCTGCAATCATCATCTTCTTGATGGAAAAGGTGGTTTTGTGTCTTTTTATGCCCTAAATTGGCAGATTTTTCACTTTTTAGCATGAGTGACCACTGTGATTTGGTCCCGGTATGTGACTGCATATGGTGAAATAAGCGTTTTCAGAGCGTAAAAAGCTCAAAAAGCACACTTTTCACAGCCAAGTGGCTGCAATCATCATCTTCTTGATGGAAAAGGTGGTTTTGTGTCGTTTTATGCCCTGTTTTGCCAGATTTTTCACTTTTTAGCATCAGTGACCACTCTGATTTGGTCCCGGTATGAGACTGCATATGGTGAAATACGCGTTTTCAGAGCGTAAAAAGCTCAAAAAGCACACTTTTCACAGCCAAGTGGCTGCAATCATCATCTTCTTGATGGAAAAGGTGGTTTTGTGTCTTTTTATGCCCTAAATTGGCAGATTTTTCACTTTTTAGCATCAGTGACCACTGTGATTTGGTCCCGGTATGTGACTGCATATGGTGAAATAAGCGTTTTCAGAGCGTAAAAAGCTCAAAAAGCACACTTTTCACAGCCAAGTGGCTGCAATCATCATCTTCTTGATGGAAAAGGTGGTTTTGTGTCTTTTTATGCCCTAAATTGGCAGATTTTTCACTTTTTAGCATCAGTGACCACTGTGATTTGGTCCCGGTATGTGACTGCACATGGTGAAATAAGCGTTTTCAGAGCGTAAAAAGCTCAAAAAGCACACTTTTCACAGCCAAGTGGCTGCAATCATCATCTTCTTGATGGAAAAGGTGGTTTTGTGTCTTTTTATGCCCTGTTTTGCCAGATTTTTCACTTTTTAGCATGAGTGACCACTGTGATTTGGTCCCGGTATGTGACTGCATATGGTGAAATAAGCGTTTTCAGAGCGTAAAAAGCTCAAAAAGCACACTTTTCACAGCCAAGTGGCTGCAATCATCATCTTCTTGATGGAAAAGGTGGTTTTGTGTCTTTTTATGCCCTAAATTGGCAGATTTTTCACTTTTTAGCATGAGTGACCACTGTGATTTGGTCCCGGTATGTGACTGCACATGGTGAAATAAGCGTTTTCAGAGCGTAAAAAGCTCAAAAAGCACACTTTTCACAGCCAAGTGGCTGCAATCATCATCTTCTTGATGGAAAAGGTGGTTTTGTGTCTTTTTATGCCCTGTTTTGCCAGATTTTTCACTTTTTAGCATGAGTGACCACTGTGATTTGGTCCCGGTATGTGACTGCATATGGTGAAATAAGCGTTTTCAGAGCGTAAAAAGCTCAAAAAGCACACTTTTCACAGCCAAGTGGCTGCAATCATCATCTTCTTGATGGAAAAGGTGGTTTTGTGTCTTTTTATGCCCTGTTTTGGCAGATTTTTCACTTTTTAGCATGAGTTACCACTGTGATTTGGTCCCGGTATGTGACTGCATATGGTGAAATAAGCGTTTTCAGAGCGTAAAAAGCTCAAAAAGCACACTTTTCACAGCCAAGTGGCTGCAATCATCATCTTCTTGATGGAAAAGGTGGTTTTGTGTCTTTTTATGCCCTGTTTTGGCAGATTTTTCACTTTTTAGCATCAGTGACCACTGTTATTTGGTCCCGGTATGTGACTGCATATGGTGAAATAAGCGTTTTCAGAGCGTAAAAAGCTCAAAAAGCACACTTTTCACAGCCAAGTGGCTGCAATCATCATCTTCTTGATGGAAAAGGTGGTTTTGTGTCTTTTTATGCCCTGTTTTGGCAGATTTTTCACTTTTTAGCATGAGTGACCACTGTGATTTGGTCCCGGTATGTGACTGCATATGGTGAAATAAGCGTTTTCAGAGCGTAAAAAGCTCAAAAAGCACACTTTTCACAGCCAAGTGGCTGCAATCATCATCTTCTTGATGGAAAAGGTGGTTTTGTGTCTTTTTATGCCCTAAATTGGCAGATTTTTCACTTTTTAGCATGAGTGACCACTGTGATTTGGTCCCGGTATGTGACTGCATATGGTGAAATAAGCGTTTTCAGAGCGTAAAAAGCTCAAAAAGCACACTTTTCACAGCCAAGTGGCTGCAATCATCATCTTCTTGATGGAAAAGGTGGTTTTGTGTCGTTTTATGCCCTGTTTTGCCAGATTTTTCACTTTTTAGCATCAGTGACCACTCTGATTTGGTCCCGGTATGAGACTGCATATGGTGAAATAAGAGTTTTCAGAGCGTAAAAAGCTCAAAAAGCACACTTTTCACAGCCAAGTGGCTGCAATCATCATCTTCTTGATGGAAAAGGTGGTTTTGTGTCTTTTTATGCCCTAAATTGGCAGATTTTTCACTTTTTAGCATCAGTGACCACTGTGATTTGGTCCCGGTATGTGACTGCATATGGTGAAATAAGCGTTTTCAGAGCGTAAAAAGCTCAAAAAGCACACTTTTCACAGCCAAGTGGCTGCAATCATCATCTTCTTGATGGAAAAGGTGGTTTTGTGTCTTTTTATGCCCTAAATTGGCAGATTTTTCACTTTTTAGCATCAGTGACCACTGTGATTTGGTCCCGGTATGTGACTGCACATGGTGAAATAAGCGTTTTCAGAGCGTAAAAAGCTCAAAAAGCACACTTTTCACAGCCAAGTGGCTGCAATCATCATCTTCTTGATGGAAAAGGTGGTTTTGTGTCTTTTTATGCCCTGTTTTGCCAGATTTTTCACTTTTTAGCATGAGTGACCACTGTGATTTGGTCCCGGTATGTGACTGCATATGGTGAAATAAGCGTTTTCAGAGCGTAAAAAGCTCAAAAAGCACACTTTTCACAGCCAAGTGGCTGCAATCATCATCTTCTTGATGGAAAAGGTGGTTTTGTGTCTTTTTATGCCCTAAATTGGCAGATTTTTCACTTTTTAGCATGAGTGACCACTGTGATTTGGTCCCGGTATGTGACTGCACATGGTGAAATAAGCGTTTTCAGAGCGTAAAAAGCTCAAAAAGCACACTTTTCACAGCCAAGTGGCTGCAATCATCATCTTCTTGATGGAAAAGGTGGTTTTGTGTCTTTTTATGCCCTGTTTTGGCAGATTTTTCACTTTTTAGCATGAGTGACCACTGTGATTTGGTCCCGGTATGTGACTGCATATGGTGAAATAAGCGTTTTCAGAGCGTAAAAAGCTCAAAAAGCACACTTTTCACAGCCAAGTGGCTGCAATCATCATCTTCTTGATGGAAAAGGTGGTTTTGTGTCTTTTTATGCCCTGTTTTGGCAGATTTTTCACTTTTTAGCATGAGTTACCACTGTGATTTGGTCCCGGTATGTGACTGCATATGGTGAAATAAGCGTTTTCAGAGCGTAAAAAGCTCAAAAAGCACACTTTTCACAGCCAAGTGGCTGCAATCATCATCTTCTTGATGGAAAAGGTGGTTTTGTGTCTTTTTATGCCCTAAATTGGCAGATTTTTCACTTTTTAGCATCAGTGACCACTCTAATTTGGTCCCGGTATGAGACTGCATATGGTGAAATAAGCGTTTTCAGAGCGTAAAAAGCTCAAAAAGCACACTTTTCACAGCCAAGTGGCTGCAATCATCATCTTCTTGATGGAAAAGGTGGTTTTGTGTCTTTTTATGCCCTGTTTTGCCAGATTTTTCACTTTTTAGCATCAGTGACCACTGTGATTTGGTCCCGGTATGTGACTGCACATGGTGAAATAAGCGTTTTTAGAGCGTAAAAAGCTCAAAAAGCACACTTTTCACAGCCAAGTGGCTGCAATCATCATCTTCTTGATGGAAAAGGTGGTTTTGTGTCTTTTTATGCCCTAAATTGGCAGATTTTTCACTTTTTAGCATCAGTGACCACTGTGATTTGGTCCCGGTATGTGACTGCACATGGTGAAATAAGCGTTTTCAGAGCGTAAAAAGCTCAAAAAGCACACTTTTCACAGCCAAGTGGCTGCAATCATCATCTTCTTGATGGAAAAGGTGGTTTTGTGTCTTTTTATGCCCTAAATTGGCAGATTTTTCACTTTTTAGCATGAGTGACCACTGTGATTTGGTCCCGGTATGTGACTGCATATGGTGAAATAAGCGTTTTCAGAGCGTAAAAAGCTCAAAAAGCACACTTTTCACAGCCAAGTGGCTGCAATCATCATCTTCTTGATGGAAAAGGTGGTTTTGTGTCTTTTTATGCCCTGTTTTGGCAGATTTTTCACTTTTTAGCATGAGTGACCACTGTGATTTGGTCCCGGTATGTGACTGCATATGGTGAAATAAGCGTTTTCAGAGCGTAAAAAGCTCAAAAAGCACACTTTTCACAGCCAAGTGGCTGCAATCATCATCTTCTTGATGGAAAAGGTGGTTTTGTGTCTTTTTATGCCCTGTTTTGGCAGATTTTTCACTTTTTAGCATGAGTGACCACTGTGATTTGGTCCCGGTATGTGACTGCATATGGTGAAATAAGCGTTTTCAGAGCGTAAAAAGCTCAAAAAGCACACTTTTCACAGCCAAGTGGCTGCAATCATCATCTTCTTGATGGAAAAGGTGGTTTTGTGTCTTTTTATGCCCTAAATTGGCAGATTTTTCACTTTTTAGCATGAGTGACCACTGTGATTTGGTCCCGGTATGTGACTGCATATGGTGAAATAAGCGTTTTCAGAGCGTAAAAAGCTCAAAAAGCACACTTTTCACAGCCAAGTGGCTGCAATCATCATCTTCTTGATGGAAAAGGTGGTTTTGTGTCTTTTTATGCCCTAAATTGGCAGATTTTTCACTTTTTAGCATGAGTGACCACTGTGATTTGGTCCCGGTATGTGACTGCATATGGTGAAATAAGCGTTTTCAGAGCGTAAAAAGCTCAAAAAGCACACTTTTCACAGCCAAGTGGCTGCAATCATCATCTTCTTGATGGAAAAGGTGGTTTTGTGTCGTTTTATGCCCTGTTTTGCCAGATTTTTCACTTTTTAGCATCAGTGACCACTCTGATTTGGTCCCGGTATGAGACTGCATATGGTGAAATACGCGTTTTCAGAGCGTAAAAAGCTCAAAAAGCACACTTTTCACAGCCAAGTGGCTGCAATCATCATCTTCTTGATGGAAAAGGTGGTTTTGTGTCTTTTTATGCCCTGTTTTGCCAGATTTTTCACTTTTTAGCATCAGTGACCACTGTGATTTGGTCCCGGTATGTGACTGCATATGGTGAAATAAGCGTTTTCAGAGCGTAAAAAGCTCAAAAAGCACACTTTTCACAGCCAAGTGGCTGCAATCATCATCTTCTTGATGGAAAAGGTGGTTTTGTGTCTTTTTATGCCCTGTTTTGGCAGATTTTTCACTTTTTAGCATCAGTGACCACTGTGATTTGGTCCCGGTATGTGACTGCATATGGTGAAATAAGCGTTTTCAGAGCGTAAAAAGCTCAAAAAGCACACTTTTCACAGCCAAGTGGCTGCAATCATCATCTTCTTGATGGAAAAGGTGGTTTTGTGTCTTTTTATGCCCTAAATTGGCAGATTTTTCACTTTTTAGCATCAGTGACCACTCTGATTTGGTCCCGGTATGAGACTGCATATGGTGAAATAAGCGTTTTCAGAGCGTAAAAAGCTCAAAAAGCACACTTCTCACAGCCAAGTGGTTGCAATCATCATCTTCTTGATGGAAAAGGTGGTTTTGTGTCTTTTTATGCCCTGTTTTGCCAGATTTTTCACTTTTTAGCATCAGTGATCACTGTGATTTGGTCCCGGTATGTGACTGCACATGGTGAAATAAGCGTTTTTAGAGCGTAAAAAGCTCAAAAAGCACACTTTTCACAGCCAAGTGGCTGCAATCATCATCTTCTTGATGGAAAAGGTGGTTTTGTGTCTTTTTATGCCCTAAATTGGCAGATTTTTCACTTTTTAGCATGAGTGACCACTGTGATTTGGTCCCGGTATGTGACTGCATATGGTGAAATAAGCGTTTTCAGAGCGTAAAAAGCTCAAAAAGCACACTTTTCACAGCCAAGTGGCTGCAATCATCATCTTCTTGATGGAAAAGGTGGTTTTGTGTCTTTTTATGCCCTGTTTTGGCAGATTTTTCACTTTTTAGCATGAGTGACCACTGTGATTTGGTCCCGGTATGTGACTGCATATGGTGAAATAAGCGTTTTCAGAGCGTAAAAAGCTCAAAAAGCACACTTTTCACAGCCAAGTGGCTGCAATCATCATCTTCTTGATGGAAAAGGTGGTTTTGTGTCATTTTATGCCCTAAATTGGCAGATTTTTCACTTTTTAGCATGAGTGACCACTGTGATTTGGTCCCGGTATGTGACTGCATATGGTGAAATAAGCGTTTTCAGAGCGTAAAAAGCTCAAAAAGCACACTTTTCACAGCCAAGTGGCTGCAATCATCATCTTCTTGATGGAAAAGGTGGTTTTGTGTCTTTTTATGCCCTGTTTTGGCAGATTTTTCACTTTTTAGCATGAGTGACCACTGTGATTTGGTCCCGGTATGTGACTGCATATGGTGAAATAAGCGTTTTCAGAGCGTAAAAAGCTCAAAAAGCACACTTTTCACAGCCAAGTGGCTGCAATCATCATCTTCTTGATGGAAAAGGTGGTTTTGTGTCATTTTATGCCCTAAATTGGCAGATTTTTCACTTTTTAGCATGAGTGACCACTGTGATTTGGTCCCGGTATGTGACTGCATATGGTGAAATAAGCGTTTTCAGAGCGTAAAAAGCTCAAAAAGCACACTTTTCACAGCCAAGTGGCTGCAATCATCATCTTCTTGATGGAAAAGGTGGTTTTGTGTCTTTTTATGCCCTAAATTGGCAGATTTTTCACTTTTTAGCATGAGTGACCACTGTGATTTGGTCCCGGTATGTGACTGCATATGGTGAAATAAGCGTTTTCAGAGCGTAAAAAGCTCAAAAAGCACACTTTTCACAGCCAAGTGGCTGCAATCATCATCTTCTTGATGGAAAAGGTGGTTTTGTGTCTTTTTATGCCCTGTTTTGCCAGATTTTTCACTTTTTAGCATGAGTGACCACTGTGATTTGGTCCCGGTATGTGACTGCATATGGTGAAATAAGCGTTTTCAGAGCGTAAAAAGCTCAAAAAGCACACTTTTCACAGCCAAGTGGCTGCAATCATCATCTTCTTGATGGAAAAGGTGGTTTTGTGTCTTTTTATGCCCTGTTTTGGCAGATTTTTCACTTTTTAGCATGAGTTACCACTGTGATTTGGTCCCGGTATGTGACTGCATATGGTGAAATAAGCGTTTTCAGAGCGTAAAAAGCTCAAAAAGCACACTTTTCACAGCCAAGTGGCTGCAATCATCATCTTCTTGATGGAAAAGGTGGTTTTGTGTCTTTTTATGCCCTGTTTTGGCAGATTTTTCACTTTTTAGCATGAGTGACCACTGTGATTTGGTCCCGGTATGTGACTGCATATGGTGAAATAAGCGTTTTCAGAGCGTAAAAAGCTCAAAAAGCACACTTTTCACAGCCAAGTGGCTGCAATCATCATCTTCTTGATGGAAAAGGTGGTTTTGTGTCTTTTTATGCCCTGTTTTGGCAGATTTTTCACTTTTTAGCATGAGTGACCACTGTGATTTGGTCCCGGTATGTGACTGCATATGGTGAAATAAGCGTTTTCAGAGCGTAAAAAGCTCAAAAAGCACACTTTTCACAGCCAAGTGGCTGCAATCATCATCTTCTTGATGGAAAAGGTGGTTTTGTGTCATTTTATGCCCTAAATTGGCAGATTTTTCACTTTTTAGCATGAGTGACCACTGTGATTTGGTCCCGGTATGTGACTGCATATGGTGAAATAAGCGTTTTCAGAGCGTAAAAAGCTCAAAAAGCACACTTTTCACAGCCAAGTGGCTGCAATCATCATCTTCTTGATGGAAAAGGTGGTTTTGTGTCTTTTTATGCCCTAAATTGGCAGATTTTTCACTTTTTAGCATCAGTGACCACTGTGATTTGGTCCCGGTATGTTACTGCATATGGTGAAATAGGCGTTTTCAGAGCGTAAAAAGCTCAAAAAGCACACTTTTCACAGCCAAGTGGCTGCAATCATCATCTTCTTGATGGAAAAGGTGGTTTTGTGTCTTTTTATGCCCTAAATTGGCAGATTTTTCACTTTTTAGCATGAGTGACCACTGTGATTTGGTCCCGGTATGTGACTGCATATGGTGAAATAAGCGTTTTCAGAGCGTAAAAAGCTCAAAAAGCACACTTTTCACAGCCAAGTGGCTGCAATCATCATCTTCTTGATGGAAAAGGTGGTTTTGTGTCTTTTTATGCCCTAAATTGGCAGATTTTTCACTTTTTAGCATGAGTGACCACTGTGATTTGGTCCCGGTATGTGACTGCATATGGTGAAATAAGCGTTTTCAGAGCGTAAAAAGCTCAAAAAGCACACTTTTCACAGCCAAGTGGCTGCAATCATCATCTTCTTGATGGAAAAGGTGGTTTTGTGTCGTTTTATGCCCTGTTTTGCCAGATTTTTCACTTTTTAGCATCAGTGACCACTCTGATTTGGTCCCGGTATGAGACTGCATATGGTGAAATAAGCGTTTTCAGAGCGTAAAAAGCTCAAAAAGCACACTTTTCACAGCCAAGTGGCTGCAATCATCATCTTCTTGATGGAAAAGGTGGTTTTGTGTCGTTTTATGCCCTGTTTTGGCAGATTTTTCACTTTTTAGCATCAGTGACCACTGTGATTTGGTCCCGGTATGTGACTGCATATGGTGAAATAAGCGTTTTCAGAGCGTAAAAAGCTCAAAAAGCACACTTTTCACAGCCAAGTGGCTGCAATCATCATCTTCTTGATGGAAAAGGTGGTTTTGTGTCTTTTTATGCCCTGTTTTGGCAGATTTTTCACTTTTTAGCATGAGTGACCACTCTAATTTGGTCCCGGTATGAGACTGCATATGGTGAAATAAGCGTTTTCAGAGCGTAAAAAGCTCAAAAAGCACACTTTTCACAGCCAAGTGGCTGCAATCATCATCTTCTTGATGGAAAAGGTGGTTTTGTGTCTTTTTATGCCCTAAATTGGCAGATTTTTCACTTTTTAGCATCAGTGACCACTCTGATTTGGTCCCGGTATGAGACTGCATATGGTGAAATAAGCGTTTTCAGAGCGTAAAAAGCTCAAAAAGCACACTTCTCACAGCCAAGTGGCTGCAATCATCATCTTCTTGATGGAAAAGGTGGTTTTGTGTCTTTTTATGCCCTGTTTTGCCAGATTTTTCACTTTTTAGCATCAGTGATCACTGTGATTTGGTCCCGGTATGTGACTGCACATGGTGAAATAAGCGTTTTTAGAGCGTAAAAAGCTCAAAAAGCACACTTTTCACAGCCAAGTGGCTGCAATCATCATCTTCTTGATGGAAAAGGTGGTTTTGTGTCTTTTTATGCCCTAAATTGGCAGATTTTTCACTTTTTAGCATGAGTGACCACTGTGATTTGGTCCCGGTATGTGACTGCATATGGTGAAATAAGCGTTTTCAGAGCGTAAAAAGCTCAAAAAGCACACTTTTCACAGCCAAGTGGCTGCAATCATCATCTTCTTGATGGAAAAGGTGGTTTTGTGTCTTTTTATGCCCTAAATTGGCAGATTTTTCACTTTTTAGCATGAGTGACCACTGTGATTTGGTCCCGGTATGTGACTGCATATGGTGAAATAAGCGTTTTCAGAGCGTAAAAAGCTCAAAAAGCACACTTTTCACAGCCAAGTGGCTGCAATCATCATCTTCTTGATGGAAAAGGTGGTTTTGTGTCGTTTTATGCCCTGTTTTGCCAGATTTTTCACTTTTTAGCATCAGTGACCACTCTGATTTGGTCCCGGTATGAGACTGCATATGGTGAAATACGCGTTTTCAGAGCGTAAAAAGCTCAAAAAGCACACTTTTCACAGCCAAGTGGCTGCAATCATCATCTTCTTGATGGAAAAGGTGGTTTTGTGTCTTTTTATGCCCTGTTTTGGCAGATTTTTCACTTTTTAGCATGAGTGACCACTGTGATTTGGTCCCGGTATGTGACTGCATATGGTGAAATAAGCGTTTTCAGAGCGTAAAAAGCTCAAAAAGCACACTTTTCACAGCCAAGTGGCTGCAATCATCATCTTCTTGATGGAAAAGGTGGTTTTGTGTCATTTTATGCCCTAAATTGGCAGATTTTTCACTTTTTAGCATGAGTGACCACTGTGATTTGGTCCCGGTATGTGACTGCATATGGTGAAATAAGCGTTTTCAGAGCGTAAAAAGCTCAAAAAGCACACTTTTCACAGCCAAGTGGCTGCAATCATCATCTTCTTGATGGAAAAGGTGGTTTTGTGTCTTTTTATGCCCTAAATTGGCAGATTTTTCACTTTTTAGCATGAGTGACCACTGTGATTTGGTCCCGGTATGTGACTGCATATGGTGAAATAAGCGTTTTCAGAGCGTAAAAAGCTCAAAAAGCACACTTTTCACAGCCAAGTGGCTGCAATCATCATCTTCTTGATGGAAAAGGTGGTTTTGTGTCTTTTTATGCCCTAAATTGGCAGATTTTTCACTTTTTAGCATGAGTGACCACTGTGATTTGGTCCCGGTATGTGACTGCATATGGTGAAATAAGCGTTTTCAGAGCGTAAAAAGCTCAAAAAGCACACTTTTCACAGCCAAGTGGCTGCAATCATCATCTTCTTGATGGAAAAGGTGGTTTTGTGTCTTTTTATGCCCTGTTTTGGCAGATTTTTCACTTTTTAGCATGAGTGACCACTGTGATTTGGTCCCGGTATGTGACTGCATATGGTGAAATAAGCGTTTTCAGAGCGTAAAAAGCTCAAAAAGCACACTTTTCACAGCCAAGTGGCTGCAATCATCATCTTCTTGATGGAAAAGGTGGTTTTGTGTCATTTTATGCCCTAAATTGGCAGATTTTTCACTTTTTAGCATGAGTGACCACTGTGATTTGGTCCCGGTATGTGACTGCATATGGTGAAATAAGCGTTTTCAGAGCGTAAAAAGCTCAAAAAGCACACTTTTCACAGCCAAGTGGCTGCAATCATCATCTTCTTGATGGAAAAGGTGGTTTTGTGTCTTTTTATGCCCTAAATTGGCAGATTTTTCACTTTTTAGCATGAGTGACCACTGTGATTTGGTCCCGGTATGTGACTGCATATGGTGAAATAAGCGTTTTCAGAGCGTAAAAAGCTCAAAAAGCACACTTTTCACAGCCAAGTGGCTGCAATCATCATCTTCTTGATGGAAAAGGTGGTTTTGTGTCTTTTTATGCCCTGTTTTGGCAGATTTTTCACTTTTTAGCATGAGTGACCACTGTGATTTGGTCCCGGTATGTGACTGCATATGATGAAATAAGCGTTTTCAGAGCGTAAAAAGCTCAAAAAGCACACTTTTCACAGCCAAGTGGCTGCAATCATCATCTTCTTGATGGAAAAGGTGGTTTTGTGTCTTTTTATGCCCTGTGTTGGCAGATTTTTCACTTTTTAGCATGAGTGACCACTGTGATTTGGTCCCGGTATGTGACTGCATATGGTGAAATAAGCGTTTTCAGAGCGTAAAAAGCTCAAAAAGCACACTTTTCACAGCCAAGTGGCTGCAATCATCATCTTCTTGATGGAAAAGGTGGTTTTGTGTCATTTTATGCCCTAAATTGGCAGATTTTTCACTTTTTAGCATGAGTGACCACTGTGATTTGGTCCCGGTATGTGACTGCATATGGTGAAATAAGCGTTTTCAGAGCGTAAAAAGCTCAAAAAGCACACTTTTCACAGCCAAGTGGCTGCAATCATCATCTTCTTGATGGAAAAGGTGGTTTTGTGTCTTTTTATGCCCTAAATTGGCAGATTTTTCACTTTTTAGCATGAGTGACCACTGTGATTTGGTCCCGGTATGTGACTGCATATGGTGAAATAAGCGTTTTCAGAGCGTAAAAAGCTCAAAAAGCACACTTTTCACAGCCAAGTGGCTGCAATCATCATCTTCTTGATGGAAAAGGTGGTTTTGTGTCTTTTTATGCCCTGTTTTGGCAGATTTTTCACTTTTTAGCATGAGTGACCACTGTGATTTGGTCCCGGTATGTGACTGCATATGGTGAAATAAGCGTTTTCAGAGCGTAAAAAGCTCAAAAAGCACACTTTTCACAGCCAAGTGGCTGCAATCATCATCTTCTTGATGGAAAAGGTGGTTTTGTGTCTTTTTATGCCCTAAATTGCCAGATTTTTCACTTTTTAGCATCAGTGACCACTCTGATTTGGTCCCGGTATGAGACTGCATATGGTGAAATAAGCGTTTTCAGAGCTTAAAAAGCTCAAAAAGCACACTTTTCACAGCCAAGTGGCTGCAATCATCATCTTCTTGATGGAAAAGGTGGTTTTGTGTCTTTTTATGCCCTGTTTTGCCAGATTTTTCACTTTTTAGCATCAGTGACCACTGTGATTTGGTCCCGGTATGTGACTGCACATGGTGAAATAAGCGTTTTTAGAGCGTAAAAAGCTCAAAAAGCACACTTTTCACAGCCAAGTGGCTGCAATCATCATCTTCTTGATGGAAAAGGTGGTTTTGTGTCTTTTTATGCCCTAAATTGGCAGATTTTTCACTTTTTAGCATGAGTGACCACTGTGATTTGGTCCCGGTATGTGACTGCATATGGTGAAATAAGCGTTTTCAGAGCGTAAAAAGCTCAAAAAGCACACTTTTCACAGCCAAGTGGCTGCAATCATCATCTTCTTGATGGAAAAGGTGGTTTTGTGTCTTTTTATGCCCTAAATTGGCAGATTTTTCACTTTTTAGCATGAGTGACCACTGTGATTTGGTCCCGGTATGTGACTGCATATGGTGAAATAAGCGTTTTCAGAGCGTAAAAAGCTCAAAAAGCACACTTTTCACAGCCAAGTGGCTGCAATCATCATCTTCTTGATGGAAAAGGTGGTTTTGTGTCTTTTTATGCCCTGTTTTGGCAGATTTTTCACTTTTTAGCATGAGTGACCACTGTGATTTGGTCCCGGTATGTGACTGCATATGGTGAAATAAGCGTTTTCAGAGCGTAAAAAGCTCAAAAAGCACACTTTTCACAGCCAAGTGGCTGCAATCATCATCTTCTTGATGGAAAAGGTGGTTTTGTGTCATTTTATGCCCTAAATTGGCAGATTTTTCACTTTTTAGCATGAGTGACCACTGTGATTTGGTCCCGGTATGTGACTGCATATGGTGAAATAAGCGTTTTCAGAGCGTAAAAAGCTCAAAAAGCACACTTTTCACAGCCAAGTGGCTGCAATCATCATCTTCTTGATGGAAAAGGTGGTTTTGTGTCTTTTTATGCCCTAAATTGGCAGATTTTTCACTTTTTAGCATCAGTGACCACTGTGATTTGGTCCCGGTATGTTACTGCATATGGTGAAATAAGCGTTTTCAGAGCGTAAAAAGCTCAAAAAGCACACTTTTCACAGCCAAGTGGCTGCAATCATCATCTTCTTGATGGAAAAGGTGGTTTTGTGTCTTTTTATGCCCTAAATTGGCAGATTTTTCACTTTTTAGCATGAGTGACCACTGTGATTTGGTCCCGGTATGTGACTGCATATGGTGAAATAAGCGTTTTCAGAGCGTAAAAAGCTCAAAAAGCACACTTTTCACAGCCAAGTGGCTGCAATCATCATCTTCTTGATGGAAAAGGTGGTTTTGTGTCTTTTTATGCCCTAAATTGGCAGATTTTTCACTTTTTAGCATGAGTGACCACTGTGATTTGGTCCCGGTATGTGACTGCATATGGTGAAATAAGCGTTTTCAGAGCGTAAAAAGCTCAAAAAGCACACTTTTCACAGCCAAGTGGCTGCAATCATCATCTTCTTGATGGAAAAGGTGGTTTTGTGTCTTTTTATGCCCTGTTTTGGCAGATTTTTCACTTTTTAGCATGAGTGACCACTGTGATTTGGTCCCGGTATGTGACTGCATATGGTGAAATAAGCGTTTTCAGAGCGTAAAAAGCTCAAAAAGCACACTTTTCACAGCCAAGTGGCTGCAATCATCATCTTCTTGATGGAAAAGGTGGTTTTGTGTCATTTTATGCCCTAAATTGGCAGATTTTTCACTTTTTAGCATGAGTGACCACTGTGATTTGGTCCCGGTATGTGACTGCATATGGTGAAATAAGCGTTTTCAGAGCGTAAAAAGCTCAAAAAGCACACTTTTCACAGCCAAGTGGCTGCAATCATCATCTTCTTGATGGAAAAGGTGGTTTTGTGTCTTTTTATGCCCTAAATTGGCAGATTTTTCACTTTTTAGCATGAGTGACCACTGTGATTTGGTCCCGGTATGTGACTGCATATGGTGAAATAAGCGTTTTCAGAGCGTAAAAAGCTCAAAAAGCACACTTTTCACAGCCAAGTGGCTGCAATCATCATCTTCTTGATGGAAAAGGTGGTTTTGTGTCTTTTTATGCCCTGTTTTGGCAGATTTTTCACTTTTTAGCATGAGTGACCACTGTGATTTGGTCCCGGTATGTGACTGCATATGGTGAAATAAGCGTTTTCAGAGCGTAAAAAGCTCAAAAAGCACACTTTTCACAGCCAAGTGGCTGCAATCATCATCTTCTTGATGGAAAAGGTGGTTTTGTGTCTTTTTATGCCCTGTTTTGGCAGATTTTTCACTTTTTAGCATGAGTGACCACTGTGATTTGGTCCCGGTATGTGACTGCATATGGTGAAATAAGCGTTTTCAGAGCGTAAAAAGCTCAAAAAGCACACTTTTCACAGCCAAGTGGCTGCAATCATCATCTTCTTGATGGAAAAGGTGGTTTTGTGTCTTTTTATGCCCTGTTTTGGCAGATTTTTCACTTTTTAGCATGAGTGACCACTGTGATTTGGTCCCGGTATGTGACTGCATATGGTGAAATAAGCGTTTTCAGAGCGTAAAAAGCTCAAAAAGCACACTTTTCACAGCCAAGTGGCTGCAATCATCATCTTCTTGATGGAAAAGGTGGTTTTGTGTCATTTTATGCCCTAAATTGGCAGATTTTTCACTTTTTAGCATGAGTGACCACTGTGATTTGGTCCCGGTATGTGACTGCATATGGTGAAATAAGCGTTTTCAGAGCGTAAAAAGCTCAAAAAGCACACTTTTCACAGCCAAGTGGCTGCAATCATCATCTTCTTGATGGAAAAGGTGGTTTTGTGTCTTTTTATGCCCTAAATTGGCAGATTTTTCACTTTTTAGCATGAGTGACCACTGTGATTTGGTCCCGGTATGTTACTGCATATGGTGAAATAAGCGTTTTCAGAGCGTAAAAAGCTCAAAAAGCACACTTTTCACAGCCAAGTGGCTGCAATCATCATCTTCTTGATGGAAAAGGTGGTTTTGTGTCTTTTTATGCCCTAAATTGGCAGATTTTTCACTTTTTAGCATGAGTGACCACTGTGATTTGGTCCCGGTATGTGACTGCATATGGTGAAATAAGCGTTTTCAGAGCGTAAAAAGCTCAAAAAGCACACTTTTCACAGCCAAGTGGCTGCAATCATCATCTTCTTGATGGAAAAGGTGGTTTTGTGTCGTTTTATGCCCTGTTTTGCCAGATTTTTCACTTTTTAGCATCAGTGACCACTCTGATTTGGTCCCGGTATGAGACTGCATATGGTGAAATAAGCGTTTTCAGAGCGTAAAAAGCTCAAAAAGCACACTTTTCACAGCCAAGTGGCTGCAATCATCATCTTCTTGATGGAAAAGGTGGTTTTGTGTCGTTTTATGCCCTGTTTTGGCAGATTTTTCACTTTTTAGCATCAGTGACCACTGTGATTTGGTCCCGGTATGTGACTGCATATGGTGAAATAAGCGTTTTCAGAGCGTAAAAAGCTCAAAAAGCACACTTTTCACAGCCAAGTGGCTGCAATCATCATCTTCTTGATGGAAAAGGTGGTTTTGTGTCTTTTTATGCCCTGTTTTGGCAGATTTTTCACTTTTTAGCATGAGTGACCACTGTGATTTGGTCCCGGTATGTGACTGCATATGGTGAAATAAGCGTTTTCAGAGCGTAAAAAGCTCAAAAAGCACACTTTTCACAGCCAAGTGGCTGCAATCATCATCTTCTTGATGGAAAAGGTGGTTTTGTGTCATTTTATGCCCTGTTTTGGCAGATTTTTCACTTTTTAGCATGAGTGACCACTGTGATTTGGTCCCGGTATGTGACTGCATATGGTGAAATAAGCGTTTTCAGAGCGTAAAAAGCTCAAAAAGCACACTTTTCACAGCCAAGTGGCTGCAATCATCATCTTCTTGATGGAAAAGGTGGTTTTGTGTCTTTTTATGCCCTAAATTGCCAGATTTTTCACTTTTTAGCATCAGTGACCACTCTGATTTGGTCCCGGTATGAGACTGCATATGGTGAAATAAGCGTTTTCAGAGCGTAAAAAGCTCAAAAAGCACACTTTTCACAGCCAAGTGGCTGCAATCATCATCTTCTTGATGGAAAAGGTGGTTTTGTGTCTTTTTATGCCCTGTTTTGCCAGATTTTTCACTTTTTAGCATCAGTGACCACTGTGATTTGGTCCCGGTATGTGACTGCACATGGTGAAATAAGCGTTTTTAGAGCGTAAAAAGCTCAAAAAGCACACTTTTCACAGCCAAGTGGCTGCAATCATCATCTTCTTGATGGAAAAGGTGGTTTTGTGTCTTTTTATGCCCTAAATTGGCAGATTTTTCACTTTTTAGCATGAGTGACCACTGTGATTTGGTCCCGGTATGTGACTGCATATGGTGAAATAAGCGTTTTCAGAGCGTAAAAAGCTCAAAAAGCACACTTTTCACAGCCAAGTGGCTGCAATCATCATCTTCTTGATGGAAAAGGTGGTTTTGTGTCATTTTATGCCCTGTTTTGGCAGATTTTTCACTTTTTAGCATGAGTGACCACTGTGATTTGGTCCCGGTATGTGACTGCATATGGTGAAATAAGCGTTTTCAGAGCGTAAAAAGCTCAAAAAGCACACTTTTCACAGCCAAGTGGCTGCAATCATCATCTTCTTGATGGAAAAGGTGGTTTTGTGTCTTTTTATGCCCTAAATTGCCAGATTTTTCACTTTTTAGCATCAGTGACCACTCTGATTTGGTCCCGGTATGAGACTGCATATGGTGAAATAAGCGTTTTCAGAGCGTAAAAAGCTCAAAAAGCACACTTTTCACAGCCAAGTGGCTGCAATCATCATCTTCTTGATGGAAAAGGTGGTTTTGTGTCTTTTTATGCCCTGTTTTGCCAGATTTTTCACTTTTTAGCATCAGTGACCACTGTGATTTGGTCCCGGTATGTGACTGCACATGGTGAAATAAGCGTTTTTAGAGCGTAAAAAGCTCAAAAAGCACACTTTTCACAGCCAAGTGGCTGCAATCATCATCTTCTTGATGGAAAAGGTGGTTTTGTGTCTTTTTATGCCCTAAATTGGCAGATTTTTCACTTTTTAGCATCAGTGACCACTGTGATTTGGTCCCGGTATGTTACTGCATATGGTGAAATAAGCGTTTTCAGAGCGTAAAAAGCTCAAAAAGCACACTTTTCACAGCCAAGTGGCTGCAATCATCATCTTCTTGATGGAAAAGGTGGTTTTGTGTCTTTTTATGCCCTAAATTGGCAGATTTTTCACTTTTTAGCATGAGTGACCACTGTGATTTGGTCCCGGTATGTGACTGCATATGGTGAAATAAGCGTTTTCAGAGCGTAAAAAGCTCAAAAAGCACACTTTTCACAGCCAAGTGGCTGCAATCATCATCTTCTTGATGGAAAAGGTGGTTTTGTGTCTTTTTATGCCCTAAATTGGCAGATTTTTCACTTTTTAGCATGAGTGACCACTGTGATTTGGTCCCGGTATGTGACTGCATATGGTGAAATAAGCGTTTTCAGAGCGTAAAAAGCTCAAAAAGCACACTTTTCACAGCCAAGTGGCTGCAATCATCATCTTCTTGATGGAAAAGGTGGTTTTGTGTCGTTTTATGCCCTGTTTTGCCAGATTTTTCACTTTTTAGCATCAGTGACCACTCTGATTTGGTCCCGGTATGAGACTGCATATGGTGAAATACGCGTTTTCAGAGCGTAAAAAGCTCAAAAAACACACTTTTCACAGCCAAGTGGCTGCAATCATCATCTTCTTGATGGAAAAGGTGGTTTTGTGTCTTTTTATGCCCTGTTTTGCCAGATTTTTCACTTTTTAGCATCAGTGACCACTGTGATTTGGTCCCGGTATGTGACTGCATATGGTGAAATAAGCGTTTTCAGAGCGTAAAAAGCTCAAAAAGCACACTTTTCACAGCCAAGTGGCTGCAATCATCATCTTCTTGATGGAAAAGGTGGTTTTGTGTCTTTTTATGCCCTGTTTTGGCAGATTTTTCACTTTTTAGCATCAGTGACCACTGTGATTTGGTCCCGGTATGTGACTGCATATGGTGAAATAAGCGTTTTCAGAGCGTAAAAAGCTCAAAAAGCACACTTTTCACAGCCAAGTGGCTGCAATCATCATCTTCTTGATGGAAAAGGTGGTTTTGTGTCTTTTTATGCCCTAAATTGGCAGATTTTTCACTTTTTAGCATCAGTGACCACTCTGATTTGGTCCCGGTATGAGACTGCATATGGTGAAATAAGCGTTTTCAGAGCGTAAAAAGCTCAAAAAGCACACTTCTCACAGCCAAGTGGCTGCAATCATCATCTTCTTGATGGAAAAGGTGGTTTTGTGTCTTTTTATGCCCTGTTTTGCCAGATTTTTCACTTTTTAGCATCAGTGACCACTGTGATTTGGTCCCGGTATGTGACTGCACATGGTGAAATAAGCGTTTTTAGAGCGTAAAAAGCTCAAAAAGCACACTTTTCACAGCCAAGTGGCTGCAATCATCATCTTCTTGATGGAAAAGGTGGTTTTGTGTCTTTTTATGCCCTAAATTGGCAGATTTTTCACTTTTTAGCATCAGTGACCACTGTGATTTGGTCCCGGTTTGTGACTGCATATGGTGAAATAAGCGTTTTCAGAGCGTAAAAAGCTCAAAAAGCACACTTTCCACAGCCAAGTGGCTGCAATCATCATCTTCTTGATGGAAAAGGTGGTTTTGTGTCTTTTTATGCCCTAAATTGGCAGATTTTTCACTTTTTAGCATGAGTGACCACTGTGATTTGGTCCCGGTATGTGACTGCATATGGTGAAATAAGCGTTTTCAGAGCGTAAAAAGCTCAAAAAGCACACTTTTCACAGCCAAGTGGCTGCAATCATCATCTTCTTGATGGAAAAGGTGGTTTTGTGTCTTTTTATGCCCTAAATTGGCAGATTTTTCACTTTTTAGCATGAGTGACCACTGTGATTTGGTCCCGGTATGTGACTGCATATGGTGAAATAAGCGTTTTCAGAGCGTAAAAAGCTCAAAAAGCACACTTTTCACAGCCAAGTGGCTGCAATCATCATCTTCTTGATGGAAAAGGTGGTTTTGTGTCTTTTTATGCCCTAAATTGGCAGATTTTTCACTTTTTAGCATGAGTGACCACTGTGATTTGGTCCCGGTATGTGACTGCATATGGTGAAATAAGCGTTTTCAGAGCGTAAAAAGCTCAAAAAGCACACTTTTCACAGCCAAGTGGCTGCAATCATCATCTTCTTGATGGAAAAGGTGGTTTTGTGTCTTTTTATGCCCTGTTTTGGCAGATTTTTCACTTTTTAGCATGAGTGACCACTGTGATTTGGTCCCGGTATGTGACTGCATATGGTGAAATAAGCGTTTTCAGAGCGTAAAAAGCTCAAAAAGCACACTTTTCACAGCCAAGTGGCTGCAATCATCATCTTCTTGATGGAAAAGGTGGTTTTGTGTCATTTTATGCCCTAAATTGGCAGATTTTTCACTTTTTAGCATGAGTGACCACTGTGATTTGGTCCCGGTATGTGACTGCATATGGTGAAATAAGCGTTTTCAGAGCGTAAAAAGCTCAAAAAGCACACTTTTCACAGCCAAGTGGCTGCAATCATCATCTTCTTGATGGAAAAGGTGGTTTTGTGTCTTTTTATGCCCTAAATTGGCAGATTTTTCACTTTTTAGCATGAGTGACCACTGTGATTTGGTCCCGGTATGTGACTGCATATGGTGAAATAAGCGTTTTCAGAGCGTAAAAAGCTCAAAAAGCACACTTTTCACAGCCAAGTGGCTGCAATCATCATCTTCTTGATGGAAAAGGTGGTTTTGTGTCTTTTTATGCCCTGTTTTGGCAGATTTTTCACTTTTTAGCATGAGTGACCACTGTGATTTGGTCCCGGTATGTGACTGCATATGGTGAAATAAGCGTTTTCAGAGCGTAAAAAGCTCAAAAAGCACACTTTTCACAGCCAAGTGGCTGCAATCATCATCTTCTTGATGGAAAAGGTGGTTTTGTGTCTTTTTATGCCCTGTTTTGGCAGATTTTTCACTTTTTAGCATGAGTGACCACTGTGATTTGGTCCCGGTATGTGACTGCATATGGTGAAATAAGCGTTTTCAGAGCGTAAAAAGCTCAAAAAGCACACTTTTCACAGCCAAGTGGCTGCAATCATCATCTTCTTGATGGAAAAGGTGGTTTTGTGTCTTTTTATGCCCTGTTTTGGCAGATTTTTCACTTTTTAGCATGAGTGACCACTGTGATTTGGTCCCGGTATGTGACTGCATATGGTGAAATAAGCGTTTTCAGAGCGTAAAAAGCTCAAAAAGCACACTTTTCACAGCCAAGTGGCTGCAATCATCATCTTCTTGATGGAAAAGGTGGTTTTGTGTCATTTTATGCCCTAAATTGGCAGATTTTTCACTTTTTAGCATGAGTGACCACTGTGATTTGGTCCCGGTATGTGACTGCATATGGTGAAATAAGCGTTTTCAGAGCGTAAAAAGCTCAAAAAGCACACTTTTCACAGCCAAGTGGCTGCAATCATCATCTTCTTGATGGAAAAGGTGGTTTTGTGTCTTTTTATGCCCTAAATTGGCAGATTTTTCACTTTTTAGCATGAGTGACCACTGTGATTTGGTCCCGGTATGTTACTGCATATGGTGAAATAAGCGTTTTCAGAGCGTAAAAAGCTCAAAAAGCACACTTTTCACAGCCAAGTGGCTGCAATCATCATCTTCTTGATGGAAAAGGTGGTTTTGTGTCTTTTTATGCCCTAAATTGGCAGATTTTTCACTTTTTAGCATGAGTGACCACTGTGATTTGGTCCCGGTATGTGACTGCATATGGTGAAATAAGCGTTTTCAGAGCGTAAAAAGCTCAAAAAGCACACTTTTCACAGCCAAGTGGCTGCAATCATCATCTTCTTGATGGAAAAGGTGGTTTTGTGTCGTTTTATGCCCTGTTTTGCCAGATTTTTCACTTTTTAGCATCAGTGACCACTCTGATTTGGTCCCGGTATGAGACTGCATATGGTGAAATAAGCGTTTTCAGAGCGTAAAAAGCTCAAAAAGCACACTTTTCACAGCCAAGTGGCTGCAATCATCATCTTCTTGATGGAAAAGGTGGTTTTGTGTCGTTTTATGCCCTGTTTTGGCAGATTTTTCACTTTTTAGCATCAGTGACCACTGTGATTTGGTCCCGGTATGTGACTGCATATGGTGAAATAAGCGTTTTCAGAGCGTAAAAAGCTCAAAAAGCACACTTTTCACAGCCAAGTGGCTGCAATCATCATCTTCTTGATGGAAAAGGTGGTTTTGTGTCTTTTTATGCCCTGTTTTGGCAGATTTTTCACTTTTTAGCATGAGTGACCACTGTGATTTGGTCCCGGTATGTGACTGCATATGGTGAAATAAGCGTTTTCAGAGCGTAAAAAGCTCAAAAAGCACACTTTTCACAGCCAAGTGGCTGCAATCATCATCTTCTTGATGGAAAAGGTGGTTTTGTGTCATTTTATGCCCTGTTTTGGCAGATTTTTCACTTTTTAGCATGAGTGACCACTGTGATTTGGTCCCGGTATGTGACTGCATATGGTGAAATAAGCGTTTTCAGAGCGTAAAAAGCTCAAAAAGCACACTTTTCACAGCCAAGTGGCTGCAATCATCATCTTCTTGATGGAAAAGGTGGTTTTGTGTCTTTTTATGCCCTAAATTGCCAGATTTTTCACTTTTTAGCATCAGTGACCACTCTGATTTGGTCCCGGTATGAGACTGCATATGGTGAAATAAGCGTTTTCAGAGCGTAAAAAGCTCAAAAAGCACACTTTTCACAGCCAAGTGGCTGCAATCATCATCTTCTTGATGGAAAAGGTGGTTTTGTGTCTTTTTATGCCCTGTTTTGCCAGATTTTTCACTTTTTAGCATCAGTGACCACTGTGATTTGGTCCCGGTATGTGACTGCACATGGTGAAATAAGCGTTTTTAGAGCGTAAAAAGCTCAAAAAGCACACTTTTCACAGCCAAGTGGCTGCAATCATCATCTTCTTGATGGAAAAGGTGGTTTTGTGTCTTTTTATGCCCTAAATTGGCAGATTTTTCACTTTTTAGCATGAGTGACCACTGTGATTTGGTCCCGGTATGTGACTGCATATGGTGAAATAAGCGTTTTCAGAGCGTAAAAAGCTCAAAAAGCACACTTTTCACAGCCAAGTGGCTGCAATCATCATCTTCTTGATGGAAAAGGTGGTTTTGTGTCATTTTATGCCCTGTTTTGGCAGATTTTTCACTTTTTAGCATGAGTGACCACTGTGATTTGGTCCCGGTATGTGACTGCATATGGTGAAATAAGCGTTTTCAGAGCGTAAAAAGCTCAAAAAGCACACTTTTCACAGCCAAGTGGCTGCAATCATCATCTTCTTGATGGAAAAGGTGGTTTTGTGTCTTTTTATGCCCTAAATTGCCAGATTTTTCACTTTTTAGCATCAGTGACCACTCTGATTTGGTCCCGGTATGAGACTGCATATGGTGAAATAAGCGTTTTCAGAGCGTAAAAAGCTCAAAAAGCACACTTTTCACAGCCAAGTGGCTGCAATCATCATCTTCTTGATGGAAAAGGTGGTTTTGTGTCTTTTTATGCCCTGTTTTGCCAGATTTTTCACTTTTTAGCATCAGTGACCACTGTGATTTGGTCCCGGTATGTGACTGCACATGGTGAAATAAGCGTTTTTAGAGCGTAAAAAGCTCAAAAAGCACACTTTTCACAGCCAAGTGGCTGCAATCATCATCTTCTTGATGGAAAAGGTGGTTTTGTGTCTTTTTATGCCCTAAATTGGCAGATTTTTCACTTTTTAGCATCAGTGACCACTGTGATTTGGTCCCGGTATGTTACTGCATATGGTGAAATAAGCGTTTTCAGAGCGTAAAAAGCTCAAAAAGCACACTTTTCACAGCCAAGTGGCTGCAATCATCATCTTCTTGATGGAAAAGGTGGTTTTGTGTCTTTTTATGCCCTAAATTGGCAGATTTTTCACTTTTTAGCATGAGTGACCACTGTGATTTGGTCCCGGTATGTGACTGCATATGGTGAAATAAGCGTTTTCAGAGCGTAAAAAGCTCAAAAAGCACACTTTTCACAGCCAAGTGGCTGCAATCATCATCTTCTTGATGGAAAAGGTGGTTTTGTGTCTTTTTATGCCCTAAATTGGCAGATTTTTCACTTTTTAGCATGAGTGACCACTGTGATTTGGTCCCGGTATGTGACTGCATATGGTGAAATAAGCGTTTTCAGAGCGTAAAAAGCTCAAAAAGCACACTTTTCACAGCCAAGTGGCTGCAATCATCATCTTCTTGATGGAAAAGGTGGTTTTGTGTCGTTTTATGCCCTGTTTTGCCAGATTTTTCACTTTTTAGCATCAGTGACCACTCTGATTTGGTCCCGGTATGAGACTGCATATGGTGAAATACGCGTTTTCAGAGCGTAAAAAGCTCAAAAAACACACTTTTCACAGCCAAGTGGCTGCAATCATCATCTTCTTGATGGAAAAGGTGGTTTTGTGTCTTTTTATGCCCTGTTTTGCCAGATTTTTCACTTTTTAGCATCAGTGACCACTGTGATTTGGTCCCGGTATGTGACTGCATATGGTGAAATAAGCGTTTTCAGAGCGTAAAAAGCTCAAAAAGCACACTTTTCACAGCCAAGTGGCTGCAATCATCATCTTCTTGATGGAAAAGGTGGTTTTGTGTCTTTTTATGCCCTGTTTTGGCAGATTTTTCACTTTTTAGCATCAGTGACCACTGTGATTTGGTCCCGGTATGTGACTGCATATGGTGAAATAAGCGTTTTCAGAGCGTAAAAAGCTCAAAAAGCACACTTTTCACAGCCAAGTGGCTGCAATCATCATCTTCTTGATGGAAAAGGTGGTTTTGTGTCTTTTTATGCCCTAAATTGGCAGATTTTTCACTTTTTAGCATCAGTGACCACTCTGATTTGGTCCCGGTATGAGACTGCATATGGTGAAATAAGCGTTTTCAGAGCGTAAAAAGCTCAAAAAGCACACTTCTCACAGCCAAGTGGCTGCAATCATCATCTTCTTGATGGAAAAGGTGGTTTTGTGTCTTTTTATGCCCTGTTTTGCCAGATTTTTCACTTTTTAGCATCAGTGACCACTGTGATTTGGTCCCGGTATGTGACTGCACATGGTGAAATAAGCGTTTTTAGAGCGTAAAAAGCTCAAAAAGCACACTTTTCACAGCCAAGTGGCTGCAATCATCATCTTCTTGATGGAAAAGGTGGTTTTGTGTCTTTTTATGCCCTAAATTGGCAGATTTTTCACTTTTTAGCATGAGTGACCACTGTGATTTGGTCCCGGTATGTGACTGCATATGGTGAAATAAGCGTTTTCAGAGCGTAAAAAGCTCAAAAAGCACACTTTTCACAGCCAAGTGGCTGCAATCATCATCTTCTTGATGGAAAAGGTGGTTTTGTGTCGTTTTATGCCCTGTTTTGGCAGATTTTTCACTTTTTAGCATCAGTGACCACTGTGATTTGGTCCCGGTATGTGACTGCATATGGTGAAATAAGCGTTTTCAGAGCGTAAAAAGCTCAAAAAGCACACTTTTCACAGCCAAGTGGCTGCAATCATCATCTTCTTGATGGAAAAGGTGGTTTTGTGTCTTTTTATGCCCTAAATTGGCAGATTTTTCACTTTTTAGCATGAGTGACCACTGTGATTTGGTCCCGGTATGTTACTGCATATGGTGAAATAAGCGTTTTCAGAGCGTAAAAAGCTCAAAAAGCACACTTTTCACAGCCAAGTGGCTGCAATCATCATCTTCTTGATGGAAAAGGTGGTTTTGTGTCTTTTTATGCCCTAAATTGGCAGATTTTTCACTTTTTAGCATGAGTGACCACTGTGATTTGGTCCCGGTATGTGACTGCATATGGTGAAATAAGCGTTTTCAGAGCGTAAAAAGCTCAAAAAGCACACTTTTCACAGCCAAGTGGCTGCAATCATCATCTTCTTGATGGAAAAGGTGGTTTTGTGTCTTTTTATGCCCTGTTTTGGCAGATTTTTCACTTTTTAGCATCAGTGACCACTGTGATTTGGTCCCGGTATGTGACTGCATATGGTGAAATAAGCGTTTTCAGAGCGTAAAAAGCTCAAAAAGCACACTTTTCACAGCCAAGTGGCTGCAATCATCATCTTCTTGATGGAAAAGGTGGTTTTGTGTCTATTTATGCCCTGTTTTGGCAGATTTTTCACTTTTTAGCATCAGTGACCACTGTGATTTGGTCCCGGTATGTGACGGCATATGGTGAAATAAGCGTTTTCAGAGCGTAAAAAGCTCAAAAAGCACACTTTTCACAGCCAAGTGGCTGCAATCATCATCTTCTTGATGGAAAAGGTGGTTTTGTGTCTTTTTATGCCCTAAATTGGCAGATTTTTCACTTTTTAGCATCAGTGACCACTCTGATTTGGTCCCGGTATGAGACTGCATATGGTGAAATAAGCGTTTTCAGAGCGTAAAAAGCTCAAAAAGCACACTTCTCACAGCCAAGTGGCTGCAATCATCATCTTCTTGATGGAAAAGGTGGTTTTGTGTCTTTTTATGCCCTGTTTTGCCAGATTTTTCACTTTTTAGCATCAGTGACCACTGTGATTTGGTCCCGGTATGTGACTGCACATGGTGAAATAAGCGTTTTTAGAGCGTAAAAAGCTCAAAAAGCACACTTTTCACAGCCAAGTGGCTGCAATCATCATCTTCTTGATGGAAAAGGTGGTTTTGTGTCTTTTTATGCCCTAAATTGGCAGATTTTTCACTTTTTAGCATGAGTGACCACTGTGATTTGGTCCCGGTATGTGACTGCATATGGTGAAATAAGCGTTTTCAGAGCGTAAAAAGCTCAAAAAGCACACTTTTCACAGCCAAGTGGCTGCAATCATCATCTTCTTGATGGAAAAGGTGGTTTTGTGTCGTTTTATGCCCTGTTTTGGCAGATTTTTCACTTTTTAGCATGAGTGACCACTGTGATTTGGTCCCGGTATGTGACTGCATATGGTGAAATAAGCGTTTTCAGAGCGTAAAAAGCTCAAAAAGCACACTTTTCACAGCCAAGTGGCTGCAATCATCATCTTCTTGATGGAAAAGGTGGTTTTGTGTCTTTTTATGCCCTGTTTTGGCAGATTTTTCACTTTTTAGCATGAGTGACCACTGTGATTTGGTCCCGGTATGTGACTGCATATGGTGAAATAAGCGTTTTCAGAGCGTAAAAAGCTCAAAAAGCACACTTTTCACAGCCAAGTGGCTGCAATCATCATCTTCTTGATGGAAAAGGTGGTTTTGTGTCTTTTTATGCCCTGTTTTGCCAGATTTTTCACTTTTTAGCATCAGTGACCACTGTGATTTGGTCCCGGTATGTGACTGCACATGGTGAAATAAGCGTTTTTAGAGCGTAAAAAGCTCAAAAAGCACACTTTTCACAGCCAAGTGGCTGCAATCATCATCTTCTTGATGGAAAAGGTGGTTTTGTGTCTTTTTATGCCCTAAATTGGCAGATTTTTCACTTTTTAGCATCAGTGACCACTGTGATTTGGTCCCGGTATGTGACTGCATATGGTGAAATAAGCGTTTTCAGAGCGTAAAAAGCTCAAAAAGCACACTTTTCACAGCCAAGTGGCTGCAATCATCATCTTCTTGATGGAAAAGGTGGTTTTGTGTCTTTTTATGCCCTAAATTGGCAGATTTTTCACTTTTTAGCATGAGTGACCACTGTGATTTGGTCCCGGTATGTGACTGCATATGGTGAAATAAGCGTTTTCAGAGCGTAAAAAGCTCAAAAAGCACACTTTTCACAGCCAAGTGGCTGCAATCATCATCTTCTTGATGGAAAAGGTGGTTTTGTGTCGTTTTATGCCCTGTTTTGGCAGATTTTTCACTTTTTAGCATCAGTGACCACTGTGATTTGGTCCCGGTATGTGACTGCATATGGTGAAATAAGCGTTTTCAGAGCGTAAAAAGCTCAAAAAGCACACTTTTCACAGCCAAGTGGCTGCAATCATCATCTTCTTGATGGAAAAGGTGGTTTTGTGTCTTTTTATGCCCTAAATTGGCAGATTTTTCACTTTTTAGCATGAGTGACCACTGTGATTTGGTCCCGGTATGTGACTGCATATGGTGAAATAAGCGTTTTCAGAGCGTAAAAAGCTCAAAAAGCACACTTTTCACAGCCAAGTGGCTGCAATCATCATCTTCTTGATGGAAAAGGTGGTTTTGTGTCTTTTTATGCCCTGTTTTGGCAGATTTTTCACTTTTTAGCATGAGTGACCACTGTGATTTGGTCCCGGTATGTGACTGCATATGGTGAAATAAGCGTTTTCAGAGCGTAAAAAGCTCAAAAAGCACACTTTTCACAGCCAAGTGGCTGCAATCATCATCTTCTTGTGGAAAAGGTGGTTTTGTGTCGTTTTATGCCCTGTTTTGCCAGATTTTTCACTTTTTAGCATCAGTGACCACTGTGATTTGGTCCCGGTATGTGACTGCATATGGTGAAATAAGCGTTTTCAGAGCGTAAAAAGCTCAAAAAGCACACTTTTCACAGCCAAGTGGCTGCAATCATCATCTTCTTGATGGAAAAGGTGGTTTTGTGTCTTTTTATGCCCTGTTTTGCCAGATTTTTCACTTTTTAGCATCAGTGACCACTGTGATTTGGTCCCGGTATGTGACTGCACATGGTGAAATAAGCGTTTTTAGAGCGTAAAAAGCTCAAAAAGCACACTTTTCACAGCCAAGTGGCTGCAATCATCATCTTCTTGATGGAAAAGGTGGTTTTGTGTCTTTTTATGCCCTAAATTGGCAGATTTTTCACTTTTTAGCATGAGTGACCACTGTGATTTGGTCCCGGTATGTGACTGCATATGGTGAAATAAGCGTTTTCAGAGCGTAAAAAGCTCAAAAAGCACACTTTTCACAGCCAAGTGGCTGCAATCATCATCTTCTTGATGGAAAAGGTGGTTTTGTGTCGTTTTATGCCCTGTTTTGGCAGATTTTTCACTTTTTAGCATCAGTGACCACTGTGATTTGGTCCCGGTATGTGACTGCATATGGTGAAATAAGCGTTTTCAGAGCGTAAAAAGCTCAAAAAGCACACTTTTCACAGCCAAGTGGCTGCAATCATCATCTTCTTGATGGAAAAGGTGGTTTTGTGTCTTTTTATGCCCTAAATTGGCAGATTTTTCACTTTTTAGCATGAGTGACCACTGTGATTTGGTCCCGGTATGTGACTGCATATGGTGAAATAAGCGTTTTCAGAGCGTAAAAAGCTCAAAAAGCACACTTTTCACAGCCAAGTGGCTGCAATCATCATCTTCTTGATGGAAAAGGTGGTTTTGTGTCTTTTTATGCCCTGTTTTGGCAGATTTTTCACTTTTTAGCATGAGTGACCACTGTGATTTGGTCCCGGTATGTGACTGCATATGGTGAAATAAGCGTTTTCAGAGCGTAAAAAGCTCAAAAAGCACACTTTTCACAGCCAAGTGGCTGCAATCATCATCTTCTTGTGGAAAAGGTGGTTTTGTGTCGTTTTATGCCCTGTTTTGCCAGATTTTTCACTTTTTAGCATCAGTGACCACTGTGATTTGGTCCCGGTATGTGACTGCATATGGTGAAATAAGCGTTTTCAGAGCGTAAAAAGCTCAAAAAGCAGACTTTTCACAGCCAAGTGGCTGCAATCATCATCTTCTTGATGGAAAAGGTGGTTTTGTGTCGTTTTATGCCCTAAATTGGCAGATTTTTCACTTTTTAGCATCAGTGACCACTCTGATTTGGTCCCGGTATGTGACTGCATATGGTGAAATAAGCGTTTTCAGAGCGTAAAAAGCTCAAAAAGCACACTTTTCACAGCCAAGTGGCTGCAATCATCATCTTCTTGATGGAAAAGGTGGTTTTGTGTCTTTTTATGCCCTAAATTGGCAGATTTTTCACTTTTTAGCATGAGTGACCACTGTTATTTGGTCCCGGTATGTGACTGCATATGGTGAAATAAGCGTTTTCAGAGCGTAAAAAGCTCAAAAAGCACACTTTTCACAGCCAAGTGGCTGCAATCATCATCTTCTTGATGGAAAAGGTGGTTTTGTGTCTTTTTATGCCCTAAATTGGCAGATTTTTCACTTTTTAGCATGAGTGACCACTGTGATTTGGTCCCGGTATGTGACTGCATATGGTGAAATAAGCGTTTTCAGAGCGTAAAAAGCTCAAAAAGCACACTTTTCACAGCCAAGTGGCTGCAATCATCATCTTCTTGATGGAAAAGGTGGTTTTGTGTCTTTTTATGCCCTAAATTGGCAGATTTTTCACTTTTTAGCATGAGTGACCACTGTGATTTGGTCCCGGTATGTGACTGCATATGGTGAAATAAGCGTTTTCAGAGCGTAAAAAGCTCAAAAAGCACACTTTTCACAGCCAAGTGGCTGCAATCATCATCTTCTTGATGGAAAAGGTGGTTTTGTGTCGTTTTATGCCCTGTTTTGCCAGATTTTTCACTTTTTAGCATCAGTGACCACTCTGATTTGGTCCCGGTATGAGACTGCATATGGTGAAATAAGCGTTTTCAGAGCGTAAAAAGCTCAAAAAGCACACTTTTCACAGCCAAGTGGCTGCAATCATCATCTTCTTGATGGAAAAGGTGGTTTTGTGTCGTTTTATGCCCTGTTTTGGCAGATTTTTCACTTTTTAGCATCAGTGACCACTGTGATTTGGTCCCGGTATGTGACTGCATATGGTGAAATAAGCGTTTTCAGAGCGTAAAAAGCTCAAAAAGCACACTTTTCACAGCCAAGTGGCTGCAATCATCATCTTCTTGATGGAAAAGGTGGTTTTGTGTCTTTTTATGCCCTGTTTTGGCAGATTTTTCACTTTTTAGCATGAGTGACCACTGTGATTTGGTCCCGGTATGTGACTGCATATGGTGAAATAAGCGTTTTCAGAGCGTAAAAAGCTCAAAAAGCACACTTTTCACAGCCAAGTGGCTGCAATCATCATCTTCTTGATGGAAAAGGTGGTTTTGTGTCATTTTATGCCCTGTTTTGGCAGATTTTTCACTTTTTAGCATGAGTGACCACTGTGATTTGGTCCCGGTATGTGACTGCATATGGTGAAATAAGCGTTTTCAGAGCGTAAAAAGCTCAAAAAGCACACTTTTCACAGCCAAGTGGCTGCAATCATCATCTTCTTGATGGAAAAGGTGGTTTTGTGTCTTTTTATGCCCTAAATTGCCAGATTTTTCACTTTTTAGCATCAGTGACCACTCTGATTTGGTCCCGGTATGAGACTGCATATGGTGAAATAAGCGTTTTCAGAGCGTAAAAAGCTCAAAAAGCACACTTTTCACAGCCAAGTGGCTGCAATCATCATCTTCTTGATGGAAAAGGTGGTTTTGTGTCTTTTTATGCCCTGTTTTGCCAGATTTTTCACTTTTTAGCATCAGTGACCACTGTGATTTGGTCCCGGTATGTGACTGCACATGGTGAAATAAGCGTTTTTAGAGCGTAAAAAGCTCAAAAAGCACACTTTTCACAGCCAAGTGGCTGCAATCATCATCTTCTTGATGGAAAAGGTGGTTTTGTGTCTTTTTATGCCCTAAATTGGCAGATTTTTCACTTTTTAGCATCAGTGACCACTGTGATTTGGTCCCGGTATGTTACTGCATATGGTGAAATAAGCGTTTTCAGAGCGTAAAAAGCTCAAAAAGCACACTTTTCACAGCCAAGTGGCTGCAATCATCATCTTCTTGATGGAAAAGGTGGTTTTGTGTCTTTTTATGCCCTGTTTTGCCAGATTTTTCACTTTTTAGCATCAGTGACCACTGTGATTTGGTCCCGGTATGTGACTGCATATGGTGAAATAAGCGTTTTCAGAGCGTAAAAAGCTCAAAAAGCACACTTTTCACAGCCAAGTGGCTGCAATCATCATCTTCTTGATGGAAAAGGTGGTTTTGTGTCTATTTATGCCCTGTTTTGGCAGATTTTTCACTTTTTAGCATCAGTGACCACTGTGATTTGGTCCCGGTATGTGACTGCATATGGTGAAATAAGCGTTTTCAGAGCGTAAAAAGCTCAAAAAGCACACTTTTCACAGCCAAGTGGCTGCAATCATCATCTTCTTGATGGAAAAGGTGGTTTTGTGTCTTTTTATGCCCTAAATTGGCAGATTTTTCACTTTTTAGCATCAGTGACCACTCTGATTTGGTCCCGGTATGAGACTGCATATGGTGAAATAAGCGTTTTCAGAGCGTAAAAAGCTCAAAAAGCACACTTCTCACAGCCAAGTGGCTGCAATCATCATCTTCTTGATGGAAAAGGTGGTTTTGTGTCTTTTTATGCCCTGTTTTGCCAGATTTTTCACTTTTTAGCATCAGTGACCACTGTGATTTGGTCCCGGTATGTGACTGCACATGGTGAAATAAGCGTTTTTAGAGCGTAAAAAGCTCAAAAAGCACACTTTTCACAGCCAAGTGGCTGCAATCATCATCTTCTTGATGGAAAAGGTGGTTTTGTGTCTTTTTATGCCCTAAATTGGCAGATTTTTCACTTTTTAGCATGAGTGACCACTGTGATTTGGTCCCGGTATGTGACTGCATATGGTGAAATAAGCGTTTTCAGAGCGTAAAAAGCTCAAAAAGCACACTTTTCACAGCCAAGTGGCTGCAATCATCATCTTCTTGATGGAAAAGGTGGTTTTGTGTCGTTTTATGCCCTGTTTTGGCAGATTTTTCACTTTTTAGCATGAGTGACCACTGTGATTTGGTCCCGGTATGTGACTGCATATGGTGAAATAAGCGTTTTCAGAGCGTAAAAAGCTCAAAAAGCACACTTTTCACAGCCAAGTGGCTGCAATCATCATCTTCTTGATGGAAAAGGTGGTTTTGTGTCTTTTTATGCCCTGTTTTGGCAGATTTTTCACTTTTTAGCATGAGTGACCACTGTGATTTGGTCCCGGTATGTGACTGCATATGGTGAAATAAGCGTTTTCAGAGCGTAAAAAGCTCAAAAAGCACACTTTTCACAGCCAAGTGGCTGCAATCATCATCTTCTTGATGGAAAAGGTGGTTTTGTGTCTTTTTATGCCCTGTTTTGCCAGATTTTTCACTTTTTAGCATCAGTGACCACTGTGATTTGGTCCCGGTATGTGACTGCACATGGTGAAATAAGCGTTTTTAGAGCGTAAAAAGCTCAAAAAGCACACTTTTCACAGCCAAGTGGCTGCAATCATCATCTTCTTGATGGAAAAGGTGGTTTTGTGTCTTTTTATGCCCTAAATTGGCAGATTTTTCACTTTTTAGCATCAGTGACCACTGTGATTTGGTCCCGGTATGTGACTGCATATGGTGAAATAAGCGTTTTCAGAGCGTAAAAAGCTCAAAAAGCACACTTTTCACAGCCAAGTGGCTGCAATCATCATCTTCTTGATGGAAAAGGTGGTTTTGTGTCTTTTTATGCCCTAAATTGGCAGATTTTTCACTTTTTAGCATGAGTGACCACTGTGATTTGGTCCCGGTATTTGACTGCATATGGTGAAATAAGCGTTTTCAGAGCGTAAAAAGCTCAAAAAGCACACTTTTCACAGCCAAGTGGCTGCAATCATCATCTTCTTGATGGAAAAGGTGGTTTTGTGTCGTTTTATGCCCTGTTTTGGCAGATTTTTCACTTTTTAGCATCAGTGACCACTGTGATTTGGTCCCGGTATGTGACTGCATATGGTGAAATAAGCGTTTTCAGAGCGTAAAAAGCTCAAAAAGCACACTTTTCACAGCCAAGTGGCTGCAATCATCATCTTCTTGATGGAAAAGGTGGTTTTGTGTCTTTTTATGCCCTAAATTGGCAGATTTTTCACTTTTTAGCATGAGTGACCACTGTGATTTGGTCCCGGTATGTGACTGCATATGGTGAAATAAGCGTTTTCAGAGCGTAAAAAGCTCAAAAAGCACACTTTTCACAGCCAAGTGGCTGCAATCATCATCTTCTTGATGGAAAAGGTGGTTTTGTGTCTTTTTATGCCCTGTTTTGGCAGATTTTTCACTTTTTAGCATGAGTGACCACTGTGATTTGGTCCCGGTATGTGACTGCATATGGTGAAATAAGCGTTTTCAGAGCGTAAAAAGCTCAAAAAGCACACTTTTCACAGCCAAGTGGCTGCAATCATCATCTTCTTGTGGAAAAGGTGGTTTTGTGTCGTTTTATGCCCTGTTTTGCCAGATTTTTCACTTTTTAGCATCAGTGACCACTGTGATTTGGTCCCGGTATGTGACTGCATATGGTGAAATAAGCGTTTTCAGAGCGTAAAAAGCTCAAAAAGCAGACTTTTCACAGCCAAGTGGCTGCAATCATCATCTTCTTGATGGAAAAGGTGGTTTTGTGTCGTTTTATGCCCTAAATTGGCAGATTTTTCACTTTTTAGCATCAGTGACCACTCTGATTTGGTCCCGGTATGTGACTGCATATGGTGAAATAAGCGTTTTCAGAGCGTAAAAAGCTCAAAAAGCACACTTTTCACAGCCAAGTGGCTGCAATCATCATCTTCTTGATGGAAAAGGTGGTTTTGTGTCTTTTTATGCCCTAAATTGGCAGATTTTTCACTTTTTAGCATGAGTGACCACTGTGATTTGGTCCCGGTATGTGACTGCATATGGTGAAATAAGCGTTTTCAGAGCGTAAAAAGCTCAAAAAGCACACTTTTCACAGCCAAGTGGCTGCAATCATCATCTTCTTGATGGAAAAGGTGGTTTTGTGTCTTTTTATGCCCTAAATTGGCAGATTTTTCACTTTTTAGCATGAGTGACCACTGTGATTTGGTCCCGGTATGTGACTGCATATGGTGAAATAAGCGTTTTCAGAGCGTAAAAAGCTCAAAAAGCACACTTTTCACAGCCAAGTGGCTGCAATCATCATCTTCTTGATGGAAAAGGTGGTTTTGTGTCGTTTTATGCCCTGTTTTGCCAGATTTTTCACTTTTTAGCATCAGTGACCACTCTGATTTGGTCCCGGTATGAGACTGCATATGGTGAAATAAGCGTTTTCAGAGCGTAAAAAGCTCAAAAAGCACACTTTTCACAGCCAAGTGGCTGCAATCATCATCTTCTTGATGGAAAAGGTGGTTTTGTGTCTTTTTATGCCCTGTTTTGCCAGATTTTTCACTTTTTAGCATCAGTGACCACTCTGATTTGGTCCCGGTATGAGACTGCATATGGTGAAATAAGCGTTTTCAGAGCGTAAAAAGCTCAAAAAGCACACTTTTCACAGCCAAGTGGCTGCAATCATCATCTTCTTGATGGAAAAGGTGGTTTTGTGTCTTTTTATGCCCTGTTTTGCCAGATTTTTCACTTTTTAGCATCAGTGACCACTGTGATTTGGTCCCGGTATGTGACTGCACATGGTGAAATAAGCGTTTTTAGAGCGTAAAAAGCTCAAAAAGCACACTTTTCACAGCCAAGTGGCTGCAATCATCATCTTCTTGATGGAAAAGGTGGTTTTGTGTCTTTTTATGCCCTAAATTGGCAGATTTTTCACTTTTTAGCATGAGTGACCACTGTGATTTGGTCCCGGTATGTGACTGCATATGGTGAAATAAGCGTTTTCAGAGCGTAAAAAGCTCAAAAAGCACACTTTTCACAGCCAAGTGGCTGCAATCATCATCTTCTTGATGGAAAAGGTGGTTTTGTGTCGTTTTATGCCCTGTTTTGCCAGATTTTTCACTTTTTAGCATCAGTGACCACTCTGATTTGGTCCCGGTATGAGACTGCATATGGTGAAATAAGCGTTTTCAGAGCGTAAAAAGCTCAAAAAGCACACTTTTCACAGCCAAGTGGCTCCAATCATCATCTTCTTGATGGAAAAGGTGGTTTTGTGTCGTTTTATGCCCTGTTTTGGCAGATTTTTCACTTTTTAGCATCAGTGACCACTGTGATTTGGTCCCGGTATGTGACTGCATATGGTGAAATAAGCGTTTTCAGAGCGTAAAAAGCTCAAAAAGCACACTTTTCACAGCCAAGTGGCTGCAATCATCATCTTCTTGATGGAAAAGGTGGTTTTGTGTCTTTTTATGCCCTAAATTGGCAGATTTTTCACTTTTTAGCATGAGTGACCACTGTGATTTGGTCCCGGTATGTGACTGCATATGGTGAAATAAGCGTTTTCAGAGCGTAAAAAGCTCAAAAAGCACACTTTTCACAGCCAAGTGGCTGCAATCATCATCTTCTTGATGGAAAAGGTGGTTTTGTGTCTTTTTATGCCCTGTTTTGGCAGATTTTTCACTTTTTAGCATGAGTGACCACTGTGATTTGGTCCCGGTATGTGACTGCATATGGTGAAATAAGCGTTTTCAGAGCGTAAAAAGCTCAAAAAGCACACTTTTCACAGCCAAGTGGCTGCAATCATCATCTTCTTGATGGAAAAGGTGGTTTTGTGTCTTTTTATGCCCTGTTTTGGCAGATTTTTCACTTTTTAGCATGAGTGACCACTGTGATTTGGTCCCGGTATGTGACTGCATATGGTGAAATAAGCGTTTTCAGAGCGTAAAAAGCTCAAAAAGCACACTTTTCACAGCCAAGTGGCTGCAATCATCATCTTCTTGATGGAAAAGGTGGTTTTGTGTCTTTTTATGCCCTAAATTGGCAGATTTTTCACTTTTTAGCATGAGTGACCACTGTGATTTGGTCCCGGTATGTGACTGCATATGGTGAAATAAGCGTTTTCAGAGCGTAAAAAGCTCAAAAAGCACACTTTTCACAGCCAAGTGGCTGCAATCATCATCTTCTTGATGGAAAAGGTGGTTTTGTGTCGTTTTATGCCCTGTTTTGGCAGATTTTTCACTTTTTAGCATCAGTGACCACTGTGATTTGGTCCCGGTATGTGACTGCATATGGTGAAATAAGCGTTTTCAGAGCGTAAAAAGCTCAAAAAGCACACTTTTCACAGCCAAGTGGCTGCAATCATCATCTTCTTGATGGAAAAGGTGGTTTTGTGTCTTTTTATGCCCTAAATTGGCAGATTTTTCACTTTTTAGCATGAGTGACCACTGTGATTTGGTCCCGGTATGTGACTGCATATGGTGAAATAAGCGTTTTCAGAGCGTAAAAAGCTCAAAAAGCACACTTTTCACAGCCAAGTGGCTGCAATCATCATCTTCTTGATGGAAAAGGTGGTTTTGTGTCTTTTTATGCCCTGTTTTGGCAGATTTTTCACTTTTTAGCATGAGTGACCACTGTGATTTGGTCCCGGTATGTGACTGCATATGGTGAAATAAGCGTTTTCAGAGCGTAAAAAGCTCAAAAAGCACACTTTTCACAGCCAAGTGGCTGCAATCATCATCTTCTTGATGGAAAAGGTGGTTTTGTGTCTTTTTATGCCCTAAATTGGCAGATTTTTCACTTTTTAGCATCAGTGACCACTGTGATTTGGTCCCGGTATGTGACTGCATATGGTGAAATAAGCGTTTTCAGAGCGTAAAAAGCTCAAAAAGCACACTTTTCACAGCCAAGTGGCTGCAATCATCATCTTCTTGATGGAAAAGGTGGTTTTGTGTCTTTTTATGCCCTGTTTTGCCAGATTTTTCACTTTTTAGCATCAGTGACCACTCTGATTTGGTCCCGGTATGAGACTGCATATGGTGAAATAAGCGTTTTCAGAGCGTAAAAAGCTCAAAAAGCACACTTTTCACAGCCAAGTGGCTGCAATCATCATCTTCTTGATGGAAAAGGTGGTTTTGTGTCTTTTTATGCCCTGTTTTGCCAGATTTTTCACTTTTTAGCATCAGTGACCACTGTGATTTGGTCCCGGTATGTGACTGCACATGGTGAAATAAGCGTTTTTAGAGCGTAAAAAGCTCAAAAAGCACACTTTTCACAGCCAAGTGGCTGCAATCATCATCTTCTTGATGGAAAAGGTGGTTTTGTGTCTTTTTATGCCCTAAATTGGCAGATTTTTCACTTTTTAGCATGAGTGACCACTGTGATTTGGTCCCGGTATGTGACTGCATATGGTGAAATAAGCGTTTTCAGAGCGTAAAAAGCTCAAAAAGCACACTTTTCACAGCCAAGTGGCTGCAATCATCATCTTCTTGATGGAAAAGGTGGTTTTGTGTCTTTTTATGCCCTGTTTTGGCAGATTTTTCACTTTTTAGCATGAGTGACCACTGTGATTTGGTCCCGGTATGTGACTGCATATGGTGAAATAAGCGTTTTCAGAGCGTAAAAAGCTCAAAAAGCACACTTTTCACAGCCAAGTGGCTGCAATCATCATCTTCTTGATGGAAAAGGTGGTTTTGTGTCTTTTTATGCCCTGTTTTGGCAGATTTTTCACTTTTTAGCATGAGTGACCACTGTGATTTGGTCCCGGTATGTGACTGCATATGGTGAAATAGGCGTTTTCAGAGCGTAAAAAGCTCAAAAAGCACACTTTTCACAGCCAAGTGGCTGCAATCATCATCTTCTTGATGGAAAAGGTGGTTTTGTGTCTTTTTATGCCCTGTTTTGGCAGATTTTTCACTTTTTAGCATGAGTGACCACTGTGATTTGGTCCCGGTATGTGACTGCATATGGTGAAATAAGCGTTTTCAGAGCGTAAAAAGCTCAAAAAGCACACTTTTCACAGCCAAGTGGCTGCAATCATCATCTTCTTGATGGAAAAGGTGGTTTTGTGTCATTTTATGCCCTAAATTGGCAGATTTTTCACTTTTTAGCATGAGTGACCACTGTGATTTGGTCCCGGTATGTGACTGCATATGGTGAAATAAGCGTTTTCAGAGCGTAAAAAGCTCAAAAAGCACACTTTTCACAGCCAAGTGGCTGCAATCATCATCTTCTTGATGGAAAAGGTGGTTTTGTGTCTTTTTATGCCCTAAATTGGCAGATTTTTCACTTTTTAGCATGAGTGACCACTGTGATTTGGTCCCGGTATGTGACTGCATATGGTGAAATAAGCGTTTTCAGAGCGTAAAAAGCTCAAAAAGCACACTTTTCACAGCCAAGTGGCTGCAATCATCATCTTCTTGATGGAAAAGGTGGTTTTGTGTCGTTTTATGCCCTGTTTTGCCAGATTTTTCACTTTTTAGCATCAGTGACCACTCTGATTTGGTCCCGGTATGAGACTGCATATGGTGAAATACGCGTTTTCAGAGCGTAAAAAGCTCAAAAAGCACACTTTTCACAGCCAAGTGGCTGCAATCATCATCTTCTTGATGGAAAAGGTGGTTTTGTGTCTTTTTATGCCCTGTTTTGCCAGATTTTTCACTTTTTAGCATCAGTGACCACTGTGATTTGGTCCCGGTATGTGACTGCATATGGTGAAATAAGCGTTTTCAGAGCGTAAAAAGCTCAAAAAGCACACTTTTCACAGCCAAGTGGCTGCAATCATCATCTTCTTGATGGAAAAGGTGGTTTTGTGTCTTTTTATGCCCTAAATTGGCAGATTTTTCACTTTTTAGCATGAGTGACCACTGTGATTTGGTCCCGGTATGTGACTGCATATGGTGAAATAAGCGTTTTCAGAGCGTAAAAAGCTCAAAAAGCACACTTTTCACAGCCAAGTGGCTGCAATCATCATCTTCTTGATGGAAAAGGTGGTTTTGTGTCTTTTTATGCCCTAAATTGGCAGATTTTTCACTTTTTAGCATGAGTGACCACTGTGATTTGGTCCCGGTATGTGACTGCATATGGTGAAATAAGCGTTTTCAGAGCGTAAAAAGCTCAAAAAGCACACTTTTCACAGCCAAGTGGCTGCAATCATCATCTTCTTGATGGAAAAGGTGGTTTTGTGTCGTTTTATGCCCTGTTTTGCCAGATTTTTCACTTTTTAGCATCAGTGACCACTCTGATTTGGTCCCGGTATGAGACTGCATATGGTGAAATACGCGTTTTCAGAGCGTAAAAAGCTCAAAAAGCACACTTTTCACAGCCAAGTGGCTGCAATCATCATCTTCTTGATGGAAAAGGTGGTTTTGTGTCTTTTTATGCCCTGTTTTGGCAGATTTTTCACTTTTTAGCATGAGTGACCACTGTGATTTGGTCCCGGTATGTGACTGCATATGGTGAAATAAGCGTTTTCAGAGCGTAAAAAGCTCAAAAAGCACACTTTTCACAGCCAAGTGGCTGCAATCATCATCTTCTTGATGGAAAAGGTGGTTTTGTGTCTTTTTATGCCCTAAATTGGCAGATTTTTCACTTTTTAGCATGAGTGACCACTGTGATTTGGTCCCGGTATGTGACTGCATATGGTGAAATAAGCGTTTTCAGAGCGTAAAAAGCTCAAAAAGCACACTTTTCACAGCCAAGTGGCTGCAATCATCATCTTCTTGATGGAAAAGGTGGTTTTGTGTCTTTTTATGCCCTGTTTTGGCAGATTTTTCACTTTTTAGCATGAGTGACCACTGTGATTTGGTCCCGGTATGTGACTGCATATGGTGAAATAAGCGTTTTCAGAGCGTAAAAAGCTCAAAAAGCACACTTTTCACAGCCAAGTGGCTGCAATCATCATCTTCTTGATGGAAAAGGTGGTTTTGTGTCTTTTTATGCCCTGTTTTGGCAGATTTTTCACTTTTTAGCATGAGTGACCACTGTGATTTGGTCCCGGTATGTGACTGCATATGGTGAAATAAGCGTTTTCAGAGCGTAAAAAGCTCAAAAAGCACACTTTTCACAGCCAAGTGGCTGCAATCATCATCTTCTTGATGGAAAAGGTGGTTTTGTGTCTTTTTATGCCCTGTTTTGCCAGATTTTTCACTTTTTAGCATCAGTGACCACTGTGATTTGGTCCCGGTATGTGACTGCACATGGTGAAATAAGCGTTTTTAGAGCGTAAAAAGCTCAAAAAGCACACTTTTCACAGCCAAGTGGCTGCAATCATCATCTTCTTGATGGAAAAGGTGGTTTTGTGTCTTTTTATGCCCTAAATTGGCAGATTTTTCACTTTTTAGCATCAGTGACCACTGTGATTTGGTCCCGGTATGTGACTGCATATGGTGAAATAAGCGTTTTCAGAGCGTAAAAAGCTCAAAAAGCACACTTTTCACAGCCAAGTGGCTGCAATCATCATCTTCTTGATGGAAAAGGTGGTTTTGTGTCATTTTATGCCCTAAATTGGCAGATTTTTCACTTTTTAGCATGAGTGACCACTGTGATTTGGTCCCGGTATGTGACTGCATATGGTGAAATAAGCGTTTTCAGAGCGTAAAAAGCTCAAAAAGCACACTTTTCACAGCCAAGTGGCTGCAATCATCATCTTCTTGATGGAAAAGGTGGTTTTGTGTCTTTTTATGCCCTAAATTGGCAGATTTTTCACTTTTTAGCATGAGTGACCACTGTGATTTGGTCCCGGTATGTGACTGCATATGGTGAAATAAGCGTTTTCAGAGCGTAAAAAGCTCAAAAAGCACACTTTTCACAGCCAAGTGGCTGCAATCATCATCTTCTTGATGGAAAAGGTGGTTTTGTGTCTTTTTATGCCCTGTTTTGGCAGATTTTTCACTTTTTAGCATGAGTGACCACTGTGATTTGGTCCCGGTATGTGACTGCATATGGTGAAATAAGCGTTTTCAGAGCGTAAAAAGCTCAAAAAGCACACTTTTCACAGCCAAGTGGCTGCAATCATCATCTTCTTGATGGAAAAGGTGGTTTTGTGTCTTTTTATGCCCTAAATTGGCAGATTTTTCACTTTTTAGCATGAGTGACCACTGTGATTTGGTCCCGGTATGTGACTGCATATGGTGAAATAAGCGTTTTCAGAGCGTAAAAAGCTCAAAAAGCACACTTTTCACAGCCAAGTGGCTGCAATCATCATCTTCTTGATGGAAAAGGTGGTTTTGTGTCTTTTTATGCCCTGTTTTGGCAGATTTTTCACTTTTTAGCATGAGTGACCACTGTGATTTGGTCCCGGTATGTGACTGCATATGGTGAAATAAGCGTTTTCAGAGCGTAAAAAGCTCAAAAAGCACACTTTTCACAGCCAAGTGGCTGCAATCATCATCTTCTTGATGGAAAAGGTGGTTTTGTGTCTTTTTATGCCCTGTTTTGCCAGATTTTTCACTTTTTAGCATCAGTGACCACTGTGATTTGGTCCCGGTATGTGACTGCATATGGTGAAATAAGCGTTTTCAGAGCGTAAAAAGCTCAAAAAGCACACTTTTCACAGCCAAGTGGCTGCAATCATCATCTTCTTGATGGAAAAGGTGGTTTTGTGTCTTTTTATGCCCTGTTTTGGCAGATTTTTCACTTTTTAGCATGAGTGACCACTGTGATTTGGTCCCGGTATGTGACTGCATATGGTGAAATAAGCGTTTTCAGAGCGTAAAAAGCTCAAAAAGCACACTTTTCACAGCCAAGTGGCTGCAATCATCATCTTCTTGATGGAAAAGGTGGTTTTGTGTCATTTTATGCCCTAAATTGGCAGATTTTTCACTTTTTAGCATGAGTGACCACTGTGATTTGGTCCCGGTATGTGACTGCATATGGTGAAATAAGCGTTTTCAGAGCGTAAAAAGCTCAAAAAGCACACTTTTCACAGCCAAGTGGCTGCAATCATCATCTTCTTGATGGAAAAGGTGGTTTTGTGTCTTTTTATGCCCTAAATTGGCAGATTTTTCACTTTTTAGCATGAGTGACCACTGTGATTTGGTCCCGGTATGTGACTGCATATGGTGAAATAAGCGTTTTCAGAGCGTAAAAAGCTCAAAAAGCACACTTTTCACAGCCAAGTGGCTGCAATCATCATCTTCTTGTGGAAAAGGTGGTTTTGTGTCGTTTTATGCCCTGTTTTGCCAGATTTTTCACTTTTTAGCATCAGTGACCACTGTGATTTGGTCCCGGTATGTGACTGCATATGGTGAAATAAGCGTTTTCAGAGCGTAAAAAGCTCAAAAAGCACACTTTTCACAGCCAAGTGGCTGCAATCATCATCTTCTTGATGGAAAAGGTGGTTTTGTGTCGTTTTATGCCCTAAATTGGCAGATTTTTCACTTTTTAGCATCAGTGACCACTCTGATTTGGTCCCGGTATGTGACTGCATATGGTGAAATAAGCGTTTTCAGAGCGTAAAAAGCTCAAAAAGCACACTTTTCACAGCCAAGTGGCTGCAATCATCATCTTCTTGATGGAAAAGGTGGTTTTGTGTCTTTTTATGCCCTAAATTGGCAGATTTTTCACTTTTTAGCATGAGTGACCACTGTTATTTGGTCCCGGTATGTGACTGCATATGGTGAAATAAGCGTTTTCAGAGCGTAAAAAGCTCAAAAAGCACACTTTTCACAGCCAAGTGGCTGCAATCATCATCTTCTTGATGGAAAAGGTGGTTTTGTGTCTTTTTATGCCCTAAATTGGCAGATTTTTCACTTTTTAGCATGAGTGACCACTGTGATTTGGTCCCGGTATGTGACTGCATATGGTGAAATAAGCGTTTTCAGAGCGTAAAAAGCTCAAAAAGCACACTTTTCACAGCCAAGTGGCTGCAATCATCATCTTCTTGATGGAAAAGGTGGTTTTGTGTCGTTTTATGCCCTGTTTTGCCAGATTTTTCACTTTTTAGCATCAGTGACCACTCTGATTTGGTCCCGGTATGAGACTGCATATGGTGAAATAAGCGTTTTCAGAGCGTAAAAAGCTCAAAAAGCACACTTTTCACAGCCAAGTGGCTGCAATCATCATCTTCTTGATGGAAAAGGTGGTTTTGTGTCATTTTATGCCCTAAATTGGCAGATTTTTCACTTTTTAGCATGAGTGACCACTGTGATTTGGTCCCGGTATGTGACTGCATATGGTGAAATAAGCGTTTTCAGAGCGTAAAAAGCTCAAAAAGCACACTTTTCACAGCCAAGTGGCTGCAATCATCATCTTCTTGATGGAAAAGGTGGTTTTGTGTCTTTTTATGCCCTAAATTGGCAGATTTTTCACTTTTTAGCATGAGTGACCACTGTGATTTGGTCCCGGTATGTGACTGCATATGGTGAAATAAGCGTTTTCAGAGCGTAAAAAGCTCAAAAAGCACACTTTTCACAGCCAAGTGGCTGCAATCATCATCTTCTTGTGGAAAAGGTGGTTTTGTGTCGTTTTATGCCCTGTTTTGCCAGATTTTTCACTTTTTAGCATCAGTGACCACTGTGATTTGGTCCCGGTATGTGACTGCATATGGTGAAATAAGCGTTTTCAGAGCGTAAAAAGCTCAAAAAGCACACTTTTCACAGCCAAGTGGCTGCAATCATCATCTTCTTGATGGAAAAGGTGGTTTTGTGTCGTTTTATGCCCTAAATTGGCAGATTTTTCACTTTTTAGCATCAGTGACCACTCTGATTTGGTCCCGGTATGTGACTGCATATGGTGAAATAAGCGTTTTCAGAGCGTAAAAAGCTCAAAAAGCACACTTTTCACAGCCAAGTGGCTGCAATCATCATCTTCTTGATGGAAAAGGTGGTTTTGTGTCTTTTTATGCCCTAAATTGGCAGATTTTTCACTTTTTAGCATGAGTGACCACTGTTATTTGGTCCCGGTATGTGACTGCATATGGTGAAATAAGCGTTTTCAGAGCGTAAAAAGCTCAAAAAGCACACTTTTCACAGCCAAGTGGCTGCAATCATCATCTTCTTGATGGAAAAGGTGGTTTTGTGTCTTTTTATGCCCTAAATTGGCAGATTTTTCACTTTTTAGCATGAGTGACCACTGTGATTTGGTCCCGGTATGTGACTGCATATGGTGAAATAAGCGTTTTCAGAGCGTAAAAAGCTCAAAAAGCACACTTTTCACAGCCAAGTGGCTGCAATCATCATCTTCTTGATGGAAAAGGTGGTTTTGTGTCGTTTTATGCCCTGTTTTGCCAGATTTTTCACTTTTTAGCATCAGTGACCACTCTGATTTGGTCCCGGTATGAGACTGCATATGGTGAAATAAGCGTTTTCAGAGCGTAAAAAGCTCAAAAAGCACACTTTTCACAGCCAAGTGGCTGCAATCATCATCTTCTTGAAGGAAAAGGTGGTTTTGTGTCTTTTTATGCCCTGTTTTGGCAGATTTTTCACTTTTTAGCATCAGTGACCACTGTGATTTGGTCCCGGTATGTGACTGCATATGGTGAAATAAGCGTTTTCAGAGCGTAAAAAGCTCAAAAAGCACACTTGTCACAGCCAAGTGGCTGCAATCATCATCTTCTTGATGGAAAAGGTGGTTTTGTGTCTTTTTATGCCCTGTTTTGGCAGATTTTTCACTTTTTAGCATCAGTGACCACTGTGATTTGGTCCCGGTATGTGACTGCATATGGTGAAATAAGCGTTTTCAGAGCGTAAAAAGCTCAAAAAGCACACTTTTCACAGCCAAGTGGCTGCAATCATCATCTTCTTGATGGAAAAGGTGGTTTTGTGTCTTTTTATGCCCTGTTTTGGCAGATTTTTCACTTTTTAGCATCAGTGACCACTGTGATTTGGTCCCGGTATGTGACTGCATATGGTGAAATAAGCGTTTTCAGAGCGTAAAAAGCTCAAAAAGCACACTTTTCACAGCCAAGTGGCTGCAATCATCATCTTCTTGAT